>NC_137084.1:870578-935384 GCF_951640355.1 Cnephaeus nilssonii | reverse complement strand
CGCACTGTTTTTTCCCTGTTGGGATGTGTGACCTTTTTAAAATACATTGTTATTGAGTTCAGAGAAGAAGGGAGAGGAGAGACACACCAGTGATGAGAGAGCAATCATGGGTCGGCTGCCTCCTGTACGTCCCCCACTGGGGATCGAGCCCACAACCCGGGCATGTGCCCTGACCAGGAATTGAGCCGTGACCTCCTGGTTCATAGGTCGACACTCAACCACTGAGCCACGCAGGTCGGGCCTTTGTTAATGGTTTTAGCTCTTTTTCATAGTAAGGATGTTAATTCTATGTTAACCTAAATTTATTTTTTATTTTTTTATTTTTTTAAATATATTTTATTGATTTTTTACAGAGAGAAAGAGAGAGGGATAGAGAGTTAGAAACATCAATGAGAGAGAAACTTCGATCAGCTGCCTCTTGCACACTCCCTACTGGGGATGTGCCCGCAACCAAGGTACATGCCCTTGACCGGAATCGAACCTGGGACCCTTGAGTCCACAGGCCGACGCTCTATCCACTGAGCCAAACCGGTTTCGGCAACCTAAATTTATTTTAATAAAACAGAAAAGCATGCCACTTTGATTTTGTAAGCATGTGACAGTTTTGTTTTCTGCTCTCTCTTTAGTTTACCTAAAGCCGTGAAAAGAAGAATCAACGCATTGAAACAACTTCAGGTGAAGTGTGCTCACATAGAAGCCAAGTTCTACGAAGAGGTCCACGACCTGGAGAGGAAGTACGCGGCGCTCTACCAGCCTCTCTTCGACAAGGTGGGAGCATCTCCTCTGCTTCGCACGCTCAGACCTCTGAGGTCGAGCGCCCACATTGCCCAGGAAATCGCCCCGTGCTGCTCTTTACGTCCCAGGCCGAGTCTTAGAATGAGTGATGGGAGCATCCGGGTTTCAGTCTTCTCATGGGCGCTATTTGCAGACTCGGCCTTAACGCCTGCCTTTCCGAATGACATAACTCTAAGAAGGTCTCGCTCTCACTTAGAGAAGGAGTTCGTCACTGGTGACGTGGAGCCGACAGATGCGGAATCAGAGTGGCACAGCGAGAATGAAGAGGAGGACAAACTGGCTGTAAGTTGTTCTTTTAATGAGCGCCACTTGTGTTGTCTCTCTCTTACTGTTACAAGTAAGACACGTCTCTTACGGTCTCAGTGCTCCACCCGACTCGACAAAGAAAAGAGCTCCTCCCAGGAGGTGCTGTTCCACCTGAGACCAGGTGGTGGGGTTCTTCATGGCTGGACACTGAGCAGCTGCAGCAGCTGCGGGCCTGGCGTCTGACGGTGCCATCAGCTCGTGCAGTGGCCCAGGCACCGTCTCCCCACGTCGCTCAGTGACCTGAGCAGCTCTGTGCTGTCTGCACTGAGATCCTGGAGCCGATGAGCGAGGTTGTCAAGACTCAGTGACAGGCTCAGCCAGGCGTTCGGTGCTTGTCACCAGCAGATGGGGTGTGGTGAGGAGAGAGTATCGGGAACACCCGCCATCCTGCTCCAGGACCAGCACCTCACCCTGGACCCTTTAGATCAGCGGGTTACGGGTCCTTTCCGTGACGTGCCCGTCCCTCACCTGCTCACAGCCTTTGCCTGACGGTCCCATTCCAGTGCCATCGGTTCACTGTCAGCTGATCTTTGTTTGGGAGACAATAGCGTGCGTCTGTAAAGCTCACTTTCAGGGGCGTTTGGAGGTGTGTGCTAGTTTTGGTAGCCACGTGTTTGGATCTAAAAACATGCAGAGCCTGGCCTGCTTGTAGCTGTGGCTGCGGACCAGTGTCCTTGTGCATCAGATCCTTTTTGCTCAAGAAAAACCTGCCTCTGCTGTTTCCTCGGAAGGTCCCGGTGGCACAGCACTCGCACCTTCCTGCGGCCTGTGCACGCGTCTCCCCTCCCTCCGGGGCCCTGTGTCTACACGGGCACCTGGCCTTTCTGGTCACCACCCTCGTGTGGGCACAGTGCCTCTGCCGGCTGAGGTGGCAGTTAGAGCGTCTCCCTGGACGTGGGTGTACAAAGTGGTTGGCAGTTCTGGTTGCAGAAGCCACTGGAGTTGCGTGTGGTAGTGGGTGATCATCCCAGGTGGGGTCCTCGTGGAGCCAGCACTGCACGGCCTTTCCCAGTATGTGGCCTTTGACCCCTCTTGAGCTTTTCCACCAATTTAAATTGTTTGGTGGAATTACGTCTGGACGGAGTTCCTTGAATGCTTTGTCCGGAAACCTTTAAATCGTGACCTGCTCAGCGGGCTTGGCATGCAGGGTCAAAGGACAAGGGTTTGCGATAGCAGTCTGTGCGGGATTCTGGAATGATTGTCTGCGTCAAGCCATGGAGTGTTGGTTGACTTGCTGCTTTGTGGTGACTGTCTGTCCTGCATCGTTACTTTTTAGGGAGACATGAAAAGCAAAGTAGTCATCGCGGAAAAAGAAGCCGAGGCAGCAGAGGAGCCAGCCCCCAGAGGGATCCGGAGTTCTGGTTCACCATCTTCAGAAACGTGGACATGCTGAGCGAGCTAGTCCAGGTGAGCACGCTTCATCCTGGGAGGAAGGTTGGTCTTAAAACTGGGTGTGAGCTGCTCGCTGGGGCTTCCTCAGTGGTTCATTGTGGGTGGAAAGGCACTCCTGTGACCCCCACTCCGGAGAAGTGTTGGCCTCACAGGAGGGCTGTTACTGTGCGGACCCCAGTCACACCTTACCGCAGCTGGAGCGGGAGGCCTGCCCCTGAGCCAGAGCCCTGAGTCCGCTCCCCTCCTGGGAAAGGGCTGTTGCCTCAGCCAGAAAGCCTGTCAGCAGGTTCAAGACCCCTTTCCATTTTTTGTTCTTCCTTTTTAAAAAAATCATGGCTGGTTTTACTGTTTTTGGTTTTTTTTTAAATTTATTGATTTTAGAGAGGAAGGAGGGAGGGAGGGGGAGAGAGAGAGCGAGAGAGAGAGAGAGAGAGAGAGAGAGAGAGAGAGGGAGAGAAGCAGAAACATCAGTTTGTTCCACTTACTTATGCATTCATTGGTTGCCCCTTGTGTGTGCCCTGGCTGGAGATGGAACCTGCAGCCTTGGCATATCGACCCCAATCCCCCGGCTAAGGCAGCCCTTCTCCACCTCACTGATGTGGACAGGCGGGGAGTGCGGGGTGTGCATGTGTGCGTGTGTGCGTGTGTGAATGTATACACGCACTGCGCTAACACATACTCGTTACCCTTCTCCGTTGGCGCGTATTTGAACTGTGAAATGGGCCTGTTGGGCAGTGTCCGTAGGCTGAGACTCTGGTTTCTCGGGTCTGGGTGGGCTGAGGGGCTGCTTTTCTGATGTGCTGCTGGTGGTATCCATGCTGCTGGGTGGGCACCTGGGTGTGTGGCGGGCTTGTCGTGATGGGGCTTTTGGTGCCAGTAGGTGACTTGCTTGGTAACCTGGCTCCTGGTGCTGGTTAGCAGTCCAGGGATGGCGTGGCTGCTGCTTCCATGCAATTCTTGGTGTTGAGGGCAGGAGGAAGCTTAGGCCTACTTCAGTGAGGTGTCTCCTTCATTCTCCCAGCACCTCTGGGTCGTGGCCTACTTCAGTGTGTAGGCCGCAGAGGGCTTAAAGCTGTGGGAAGACAGGCTGGCGTTTCCAGTGTTTCTCTGTAGGAGGGAGTGGTGAGAGCTCATTGGCTCTGACCTGACAGCATCTGTGGCCGGAGGGGCCATTCGGGTCAGATGTTAATTCCTGAAGATGGGCTCGACTGAGTGCTTGGTACTCGGCGTGGGGGTGGCAGAGCGGATGCTGCAGGAGAGTTTACAGGGTCTGGACAGCAGCTTCTGCTCAGCCCCGCGGTGCCCAGGGCTGGGCTTATGGGCCCCTAGTTCTGATCCTGTCATCAGGGTGTTGGGCTCTGCTGGGACCACGGAGTTCTTGTCCTCGAGGCCCGGGAGGAGCACGGTGTTATTTCATGGACCTGGGACCTTGCAGAGGGCACTGCAAGTTGAGGGGAGGAGTGGACGGTCCCACATGAGGGCAGCTCGCAGGGCAGCATACTGGTGATGACGTTCCCCTTGGCATTTCACACGAGGCATGGCACCCAGTGACGTGCGGTCTAAGCCAGGTGTTCTCTGGAAGGCAGGGTCTGACATCTCAAATGCGATAACTTTTTGTCTAGAGACATGCTTATGTGCTTGTGTTGTTGTTGTTCTATGTCAAAAGAATTTAAAATTGGGAACTTGATATTTATCAGGCTCAATTCTTAGAACTTAGTGGAACCTCAAGAGATCTTTCAGTTCAGTCCCCAGACTTCAGGGGCAAAGAAATAACTGTTTGCTCGGGCCGGTGCAGCTCAGTGGTTGGCACATCAACCTGGGCACCAACAAAGGTGGTGGGTTTGATCCCTGGTCGGGGTGCATGTGGGAGGCACCTATCGATGTTTCCCTCCCTCTCATAACAACAACAACAAGTCACTTACACAGACGAAGCACCTCGTTAGGGTGTGGTTGCTGGGTTTCGAGTCTCGTCATTCCTTTTCTGCTCTCTCTCGGACTTTCTCCGATGAAGACATTGGTAAACTGCGTTTGAGTGACCCTCGGAGTAAAAGCGTGCAGCCAGTGTTGGAAGCGCTCGAGTGATGCCTGAGCTGTAGGCCTCTGATGCGCCTCGTGCGTGGTGTTTACTCTGCGTGACTGTTGTGGTTTGGGAGATTTATTGCCACATGCCAATGGCAGTGGGATGGGGGCGTTGGCTGCCGTGTCATAGCTGATCCAGGTGATTTCTGTGATTCTCTCTCTTCAGAGTGCTCAGGACCGGCATGCGGGGTGATGGCACCTCTGTCCCGGTGCTGTGCACTGTGTGAGAGCAGCCAGGGCCCTGGTCTCAGTGTTGAAGGCGCTGCCCCTCAGACCAGTTGTCGGGCAACAGCTTGGGTGGCTCCTTGGAGTCAGGCCTTGGCAAGAAGAGGACCCACCAGGGCCCCGCGTCCACCACCCAGGAGGGATGCAGCAGCGACTCGCAAGGACGCGTGCTGTTCTCACAGAGCTCAGGTCTCTTCTTCTCTGTGTGCAGGAATATGATGAGCCAATCTTGAAACACCTGCAGGATATTAAAGTGAAGTTTTCAGACCCTGGACAGCCTATGGTGAGTACTGATGGAGCTCCTGGTTGGTGTCGGGGCATCAGGCCATTGAAGGTAAAGAAGGGGCTTGGGTCCGGGGCAAGAAATCAGACCCATCACTCACATGCCGGTGACATGAGCGAGATGCCTCCTGAGGATTCGGGCAGCCTGGCAGGTAGCCCAGGCCGCCTGCTGGGGGAGGGCAGGTGCAGGAGACCGGCAGGGTTGGACTCCTCCGTCCCACGTGGTATCCACTGAGGTGCTGTGGCTTCTCACTAGCTTGTTCCTCTACCATCCTTTCCCTGAGTGGCTCCTGGGTTTTTGAGGCTCTCATGTCTTTGAAATGGGTTTGAAAGGATGGTGAGTATAGACTTACTTGAATATGAGCAGCATTGAACAGAAACCTACTAGGTGTCTGTTCCGAAAAGCACCTGCAGACCACCCTGGCCCGTGGCTTGGTTGGAGCGTCATCTCGTACATCAAAAGGTAGTGGTTTCGATTCCCAGTTAGGGCACGCACCTAGGCTAAGGTTGGATCCCTAGTCAGGGCGTGTACGGGAGGCAACTGGTTGATGTTTCTATCTCACATCAATGCTCCTCCCTCCCTCTCCTCTCTCTCTCTTCTCTCTCTCTCTTTCTCTCTCTCCCTCTCCCCCCTCCCCCTTTCTTCTTTCTCTAAAAAAGCAATAAAAACACATCCTCAGATGCAGATAAGACTGAAAATATGCTCCCCTGCTCTGATTTGTCACAAACCCCCCTTTCCAGAACACCTGAGACTGCGTGTGTTAGTGTGTGGGGGTGGTCTGCCTGCCAGTGAGACTCACCCAGCCTCCCTTTTCTCTGGGGAGCTGGATGGTGCACACCGTCCCCGCTGAGCTGGGCTCGCAGGAGCACTGTTCGTGGCCTGTTCGTCTGGCGGTGGCTGGCGGACTCCATTCCAGCACCACAGCAGTTCCAGTGACACGTGACTGCCTGGCTCACTGGGGGCTCCGTTTCAGGTCTTGGAGACAGCACGTGGGGCTGAGGGCTGGGGACCTTGGCCAGGAGCTAGCCTGGGCCTCATTGTCCCTCCGTCACCGAGCACCAGCCCCAGGTGGGGGTGAGGGCTAGTGTGACTGGGAATTCTCTCCCTAGTGCTGCAGGTGACGCTTGCTGCAGGTGGGAGAGGGAGACATGCCTATATATGTCCCTTCCCTTCCCTGTCTGCTGTACTCCGGGAGTGACATCCCGCTCTCCCTCTGCAGGTGACGTGTGGGCATGAGCCACAGATGCCTGCTCCAGGCTGAGGGCCACTCTGGTGGCGGGGACGACCCTTTTTCTCCTCCTGCAGCCTCTCGGGTAGCCTGGGGCCCTCCTCTCAGCCTCTCCCAGTCTGGGCTCCTCTCTGTGCAGAGGCTTTGCCATAGCGCCCCCTGGGGACCACCTGTGGCCATGGTGATCTGATAAGATGTGAACGCTCTTTCCCGTGTGAGCACACTTGTATGATTCTGTGAGTTTTTCCTTCCACTGCTTTCTCGCCTGTCGTTCGTCTGGATTCACTTTATTGACGTTTCCTTTTTTCATTGATTCCCTTTCTTCTTTCTCGCCATGTGTCGGATGTGGCTCCCGAGGACTAGAGCCCGAGCGGGTAGGCCACGAGCCAGTGTTCCTCGTGAGTCCTGTGTGCTCGCTCTAAAAACTCAGAAAATCGAGATGGTCTCCAGCACCTAGAGATGTGCTCCAGCCAGTCTCCCTCAGCCTCCTCCTGTCAAGTTACATGACATACCTAGGACGTGAAAGCTCGAAGAAAAAGCCCCCAGCTTCAGAATGAAGGGCCCAGTGCATTGGCCCCGCCCCGCCCCACCCCCACCTCCTTTCCCCTCTCCGCGGCCATTGCTCCTATGCGGCAGCAAGGGGCGTGAAGTGAGAGCGTGAGACACTGTCGTGCTGCTCCTTCCACGCCACACGCACTCGGCTGGGCGGGACAGCGTTCTTCCTGCACCTGTTGGTGTAGATGGTTCCGTAGCATTCCCTGTATGCCCCACCCCCACCCCGTTGTGAATGGCTGCATCAGGGTCAGCATCCTGTTTAAGCTACTGACAGTTTCTGTTAGTGGAATGGCTGGGTCAGCGGAGGTGAGCATCAGTGAGGCCCAGAGGTTGTCAGTTCTGCTCCTGCTCGCAACGTGTCTTTACACTCTTTTTTGTAATAATAACCTTTATTGGTCTCTATTTTGGAATAATTTCAAGCAGCACAGAGAATCCCGTGTCTCTTGTCCACCTTAACCGCAGGGGCTGGACCACTCCTAGACTCGACATGACTGTGGCGAATTCAGTAGCAGCGACTCTACTGCTGGGTAGAGATCTCCATTAACAAGTATGGGATGGGGCGCGAATGCGGTGGCCTCACCCTTGGGCCCTTTTTGTTGGTCCATTAAACACTTCAATTCACCCCAGTGCATTTGGGCTACTCTAGATAAACAGAGGCCCCGGGGAAGGGAAAGTCAGAAAATAGGAAGAAAAGAAATGACACTGGGTGGGTAGGACCTGGGCGGGAGGGGAAAGGGAAGAACTCTCCCCGGACAGACCGGGTGCGGAAGGACCGAATCCAGCACAACGCTCGTTCACCCAGCCGGTCCGCATTGTGGTCATGGCCCAGTGGTCCCTCCCACCTCCATCTTCATGCTGGGAGGGAGGGACTGGGACCCGGTTCCCCGTGGCTGCCTCCCTGTCCTGCTGAACCTGGACCCGCCAGACCAGTGCCTTGTATTTGTTCACCATCCTTCCTCTCCAGCCCACACGGCTCTGGCAAAGGTCAGTGGACATCTCCTGGCCAGACCCTGCTGCCATCCCTTCCAGACACAGGGGGTTCCGTCTCTGATCCTGTGTCTGTGCTCTCGTGCTGTCGTGGCCTCTCTCCCTTCACCCCTTCTTTGGAGAACCCTGTCTCACTCCCCTTTTGTGTTCTAAGTGCTGCTTCCATGGATCAATCTTCAACTCGGAGAGGGAGGGTGTCGTTTTCACTGTACAGATGAGGAAAGCGCAGTGACTTCCCGAAACCACACAGTGCTCCGAGCAGTGGGGTTGCCCCAGGCTGTCTGAACCCAGACTTGGCCTTCACAGACGCTCCTTCGCTCACTTACCAGGACAGGCTTCTTTGTCCTTGATCAGCGGGCGGGGGTGAAGGAAAGTGCACGGCTTCCTGCGTCCGCTCAGCATCTCCTCAAGTAGAAGGCCTTCCTCGAGAGAGGAGCGTGAGGTCACAGGTGGTTTTTCTTATTTCGTTAATTATTTTGATATTGCCACGTCACCCTTCAAAAAGCTATTTACAGTCCAACCAGTGTGGCTCAGCTATTGAGCATTGATCCAGGAAACAGGTCACTGGTTGGATTTCCGGTCAGGGCACGTGCCGGGTTGTGGGCTCGATCCCCCAGTGTGGGGCGTGCAGGAGGCAGCTGATCCATGATTCTCTCATCATTGATGTTTCTCTCTCTCTCTCCCTCTTCCTTCTCTGAAATCAATAAAAATAATATTTTATTGTGTTTTTTTTTTAATTTTATTCATTTTCTACAGAGAGGAAGAGAGAGGGATAGAGTTAGAAACATCGATGAGAGAGAAACATCGATCAGCTGCCTCTTGCACACCCCCTACTGGGGATGTGCCCGCAACCAAGGTACATGCCCTTGACCGGAATCGAACCTGGGACCCTTGAGTCCGCAGGCCGACGCTCTATCCACTGAGCCAAACCGGTTTTGGCAATAAAAATAATATTTTAAAAAAATGTATAGGCCTGGCTGGTTTGGCTCAGTGGATAGAGTGTCATCCTGTGGACTGAGGGGTCCCGACTTCAGTTCCAGTCAGGGGCACATGCCTGAGTTGCAGGCTCGATCCCCAGTATGGGGCATGCGGGAGGCAACTGATTGGTGATTCTCTCTCATCATTGATGTTTCTGTCTCTCCCTCTCCCTTCCTCTCTGGAATCAATCTAATAATAGAGGAATATGCAAATTGTCCGGGACGCCATCACAACCAGCAGGCTGCCTGGGGCGCCAAGGCCGGCAGGGGGGTTAGTGAGGGACGACCAAACGACTGAATAGCAGGCTGCATGGGGTGACCAGGCCGGCAGGGGGTGTGGTGAGGGACGACCAAATGACTGAACAGCAGGCTGTGTGGGGTGACCAGGCCGGCAGGGGGGCCGTTGGGGGCGACCAGGCCAGCGGGGGGGGGGGGGGGGGAAGGTGGCAGTAAGGGACGATCAGGCGGCAGGCAGAGGCGGTTGGGGGGGGCAGTTAGGGGCGATCAGGCAGGCAGGTGAGCAGTTAGGAAGTTAGGAGCCAGTGGTCCTGGATTGTGAGAGGGATGTCCGACTGCTGGTTTCAGACCTAAACCAGCAGTCGGACATCCCTCTCACAAGGTCCCGGATTGGAGAGGGTGCAGACTGGGCTGAGGGGACATACACCCCCCCCCCCCCGCCCCCGCATGAATTTTGTGCACCGGGCCTCGTGTGTGTAATATATAGAAAAAATATACTGGAAATTTGTAAACACAAAACTTAAAAAAAAGTTTATAAAGCTATTTACCTTATGTGAGTATTTCCCAAACACTTACTAGTAGACTACGTTTTGTTTTATTTTTCATTTGCTCCGGTGCTCCTGAGCGTGCGTGTCCTCTGTGCTGGCCATGACTGCTGCTTTGCACACCCGTGCCCGTTCTCCCTGTGCGGCTTTCTCTCCGGGTTGCAGACTGCGCTGTGGCTGAAGGGAACTGGTCCTGGGGTGCTTGTGTGACGTTCCTCCCCACATGGGGCCTTGCCACTTCCACTGCAGAGCAAAGACAGCCGAGCCCTGCCTGCACCCCGAGATACAGGAGAGGAGGGCGGGGCTGTCGATGCCCAGCTTCTCCCTCCAGACCCTCACCCCACCAAGAGCTCCGCCTCCATGGAGGAGACGCACAGGCCCCGCTCGCCCCGCCCCGTCACTGGCTTTCCCTTGTGCCGCTGCGTTTTGCAGTAAAGACGTTTTTCTCGTTACGCCGCCACGCTGTTGGCTTCTGCCCGTGTGTGCTGCTGGGCGGGAGCTGGTCCCGGGAAGCTGTGGCTTACCAAGTCCGTCACTGGGTGTCTGTAGATTTTAGGGGTGCTCACCCTGCCTCTCTGTCTTCAGTCTTTTGTGTTAGAGTTCCACTTTGAGCCCAACGACTACTTCACCAATTCAGTCCTGACCAAGACGTACAAGATGAAGTCCGAGCCGGACAAGGCCGACCCCTTCTCCTTCGAAGGCCCTGAAATCGTTGACTGTGACGGGTAAGGAACGCCGTTTCGCCTGAGAACTTTGTCAGATAGAAATGGGGTGAAGCTGGAAGTCTTGAACTTGCCCAAAGCCCCGTAGACCACGAGGAAGTCGTTTTCTGTCTGGGGATGTGATGGCAGCGCTGGGGGATGGATCACGTGGTTCTTGTGAAGGCTTTGGGGCAGTGGTCCGCTCCCTCGTTTTCGTGAGGGGATCGGTTCCCCAGGCCCCACAGTGAGGCGTGGCTATCAGCCCCCAGTGGTGGTGGTGTCAGCGCAGAGCAGCGCGGCCAGCGGCTTGCTCTGCAGATTGGGCGGCGTGCTTGTCCTTGGACTCCGGGATGAGCACCTTGGTGACCTCAGTGTGCCGGTCGCCAAGGAGTGCGTGTCGTGTGAGTCACTCCTCTTGGGGCGTGTGAGGTGCTTTGGCACTTGTTTTCCGCGGTTGAAACGTCACTTTACTCACTGAAACCTAGTGCTTGTCCTCACGACGCTCCCCGTCGGGTGATTCAGACCTCAAGCCCTGCTGGGCTCACATGGCCAGGGGAGTTGAGAAAGGGCCATGGCCCAGGGCAGCCCTCGCGGGAGAGGTATGCCTGGCTCTCCAGGCTTTCTAGAGCCGACACTATTCAGGTGCTGTCAGGTGTTACCTGTTGGTCCGCGGTGACTCAGTGGGAAAGAAAGCTCCTGTGCTCCACCCGCCCCTCAGCACACTAGCAGCTGGTGTGCTTTGCACGGCTCATCGGTGTTGGCCGTGGCCGCCTGCTTCCTTTCTCCAGCTTGTCCCGCTCAGTTGCCTTGAGAATTGGGGTTTGAGTGGTGACTTCAGGTGCACTCGGGGGTGGGGGTGTGGTCTGTCCAGGGGCAGCAGGTGAGCGGCTCTGGAGGTGCCTTCGCCCGGCCATGGTCAGGGTTCTTCGCAGGAAACACGCTGCAGCCTGGGCTGACACGCACAAGCCTCCAGCCCGAGGAGGGCCTGGCCGCTGGCGCCCTTGCGCTGCAGAAGCCGCGCTGGAGGCAGTGCCTCCGGTCAGGGTGAGGCAGGCAGCCCGTTTCTAACTGCCTGCAGGTGCGCTTCCTGGGCGAGGATGCGTGCTTGCAGGTGGGTTCGTGAAACTTCCAGGTTAAGCGTAGAGCTGTGGTTTGCTTGTTACCTGCATTTTTTGTCATCGGCTTTTCTCACAGAGAGTGTATTGACGGCTGTCTTGCCCCCGTAGGTGCACTATTGACTGGAAGAAAGGAAAAAACGTTACAGTCAAAACGATCAAGAAAAAACAGAAACACAAGGGCCGAGGCACCGTCAGAACCATCACCAAGCAAGTCCCCAACGATTCCTTTTTCAACTTCTTCAGTCCGCTGAAAGGTGAGGGTGAGGCGGGTGATGGACTGGTGTCCCCTGCTTTCCGAAAGCCCCTGTCCCGCCGCTTGGCTTTTACAAAAGACCTGCAGGAGGGCACCTCTCACTGACCCAGACAAATGGGAGAGGGTTTTGGTTTTTACGAAAGAAGGGGAGAAGTGACATAGCTCTCAGCGTTCCTTTTGCACGAGCCGTTGCTGGGACAGGGGCGCCTCGAGCAGTGCGCGTGGCCCCCGAGCCCCTTCCCAGGACCACGCTCAGCACCTTCGCCTCCAGCCCCAGCTCTGGCGGTGGGACCTGGGCTTTGCCTGTGATACTGCGCGTTCGTTAACAGGACGCACACTGAGGTGTGAGCAGAGCCTAAGAGCTCCACAGGGTGACGCTCGGCATGAGGCCGGGCGGGATTTCCATCCTGATGAGCAAAATAAAGACGCAGCGCGTGCGCTGATCCTGCCTGCAGCCGCCATCCGCACCGTGTGCAGGCCGAGGGCGCTTGAAAGCTGCCAGGGCTGGTGCTGCCAGCAGCCAGGTGGGGACTCGTGGGTAAAGTGCCGCTAGGGGATTGGCGGGCGTGCAGAGTGTGTGTGTGTGTGTGTGTGTGTGTTGATCACGGCGTTCTGCTTTCACCACGTGCTGGTGTTTTAGGCTTTGTGTGCAATTGGGTATGATTTGGAGGTTACTTTTTGGTTCTGAGAACACTGAAAACATTTCCATCTAAATGAACGATAATTGCTGCTTGGCTTTCCGCCTGGCCGCTTAAGAACAATTTCATAGGAACCCTCTGCTTTTGGATAGCGGGGACCTGTGCTTATGTAAGAGCTTGTATCCTCAGAGTCCAGTCCTGGTCCCTAGGCGAGCTGGGCTGGTAAGGGGACGGCGCTGTGCCAGAGGCACTTGTGCTCACGGGGTGCCGGGGGCAGCAGTGGGGTCCTTGCAGCAGGAAGGGGGGCCGAGACAGCACCCCAGACTCCATTGTAGAAAGCCCAGAGTGCCTGCAGGGGCCCTCCCACGCCTCCCTCTGTCTCCAGGCTGCTCGTAGCCCCTGCGCTGCAGCTCAGCTCTGTGCACCGGTCACTGCGCGCACTGCGGTCACACTGGCGCAGCTGCCCGCCCTCTGCCTCACCCAGGATGTGGTGGGGCCCGGGCGTTAGTGTTTGGATCGCCATCGTGAGACACTTGGGGCCGAAGCAGAGCTTGGAAGCTTCCGTTTTGAGTGTTTCCCCCGAGCGGTAAAACACAATAAAGGTGGCCCCAAGCGGGAAAGGCGAGCTCCTGGCTCTGAGAGTAAGTTACTCGGACATCTGAGTGTCATTTCCTGATCTTGAGAGAGCGTGAAGGCGGAGCAGCCGGCTGTGCTCACGCACGGAGACGCGGAAACCATTGGCCCTTCCCCTTCCCCCCGAAAACCAGTTGGAGATGAAGAGCTGCCAGCTCTGCCCCAGGACCCGGCGCCTTCGGGCTGTCAGGCAGCGCCTCACGCAGCTCCTCAGGCCTGAGCCATTGACTTTTGACCTTGTCTCTGAGCCCAGTACCCCTTCGTCCCACTCCCGCTCCCCCCGCTGTCCTGTCTCCTCATCGTGGATGTTTTCTGCGACTTGTCTTTGAGCCCAGAGAGTGGCAGTGTGTGCTGGTTAGGGGGCAAGAGTAGCCACAGACGTGGCCTCTTAGTGTCCCTGTGTGGGAAGATCCCTCCGAGCCTGCGTGGAGTCATGACACAGGCACTTTGATCTGTGGGGAGTTTCCTTAAAACTGGATTTAAAATACTTGATGAAACCAAAACGGAACCAAGGAGACTCGCGGGCGTGGGCATCGATCCTTCGTGGGTGGCCTCTAGAACTGTGGTGGCTGCACAGCACCGAGCCTACAGGCAACGATGACTTCACACCTCGTGGGGTGAGCTTTATGGAACGTACGTTACAGCTCCATGTTGCTGTGTTCACAGCAATCACATGAACATCCCTACACGTGATGAGCTCCATGAAAACACGGTCAGAGTGGGGCAGGGATGGGGTAGCCAGAAAAACATCAAAATGGATGAAGTGATTTTTGAAATGAAAGAAACATAAAATGGCCAGTCCAGCGGCCTCTTGGTCCTTAAACCTACAAAACGGGTCCAGAAGTCAAGTTGGGGAGGTCCTTGTGCTGATCCCTAACCCTCAGGCCGGGGCCCCCAAACCTGAATCTTAAACAGCCGTGGGGTGCTCGTGTGCCACAGCCTGGGAAGAGGCGGAGACTCCAGAGGATGGACAGGCAGGAATGAGGCCCGCAGTTCAGTGAGGGCCTCGGACCAGCACCGCTAAGATTAGGGATCGAATCCCTTGATCGATTGAATGTCGCTGGCTTCACTGAGGGCGGGTCTGATTCCTGGTCTGCCCGTCACTCTCAGTCCAGCACAGTCTGTCGTGTGTGGAACCGACTCTCAGCGTCATGGTTCGTGTGGAGCTGAGGGGCTCTGGGGTGGGCAGGGATCGTGCCCCGGCCCACAGGGCAGTTTCTCACGCGCAGCCAGGGGTCAGCGTGCTCGCTCCTTCCTCCTCGCAGACAGGAGTGCAGTGCTGCCCTCTGGGAGCCTCACCTACAGCCCTGTCTGCCGCACGGTCACAGGCTCTGCAGGACCCAAGTCCAAGCCCACTCGGCACCGGTGCGCTCCGGGGCCTCAGTCTGCGCCACTCGGCACGCCTTCTACCTGCTAACGTTTCAGCGGCGTCAGGGCCTCGGAAGGTTGGCGTCCTGCAGCTGGGTGCCCGCACAGGGTGCGGGGGAGCGGGCACCGGTGCTGTGGGCGCCCACCAGGAGGCACAGGTTAAAGCTGAGCTGGGAGGCCCTCCGCTGTCTGCAGCGCGCTTCCCGAGGGAGCTGGGCGGATCTGCTTCTCAGTGTAACCTGGGTGTGTTCTGTTTTTTCCAGCGTCCGGGGATGGAGAGTCGCTGGTAAGATTTGTGTCGTTATCGAGGGCTCTTACTTGGCTGATAGAGCGTGTGTTTCCTAACTAGATACCTACTTGCTTTGTAATCTGTTCCTCTTCCCTGAACCGGGGCGGGGGGTTGGGATTTGTGTTCACTGCTCTCTGCGCTGGGACACAAGCCCGTGTTGCCCATGTGGGCTGCACTTCTGCCTCCCTGCCATTGCACTGCTGTGCCTTTAAAGCAGCTGAACCTCGGGACGCTGTCACCTGGCGGGTGGTGCGGGGCGGGAACGTGAGCACACGTGCCAGTCCCACTGAAGGGAGTGACCACGTCGGCTTCCCTCTCAGGATGAAGATTCCGAGTTCACGCTAGCCTCCGACTTTGAGATTGGACACTTCTTCCGTGAGCGGATAGTCCCGAGGGCCGTGCTGTACTTCACGGGGGAGGCCATAGAGGATGACGACAATGTATGTGTCTGCGGAGCCCCGGCCCAGGATATGTGGCGCTGCTGGTGGTGTTTAGGGGGGCATGGAGGGAGAGGAGAGGTCACCACAGTGGAGGAGGCAGGCATCTGGGGCGGTCCCTGTAAGCTTTGGGTGACTGCCAAACAGGAGGGACCCTCATTCACAGAGGTCTGACCGTACCCCGCAGTCATCAGCAGCAGAGCCGACTCGTGCTGGCCTGTGGCTCCCTGACCTCGGGTGTGGGCCCGCGCTCGCAGAAAGGTCGCTGCACGGAGACCAGCCCTCCCCAGCCACAGTGGGAGGTGGCCCCGAGCACAGCCTCCCAGGACCTACCAGTCCTGTGTCCATCACCTGAGGCAGTCTCCTCCAAAGCCCAGGTTGCCTTGGGTCCTGAGTATTGGCCACAAAGTTCTGTTTCATTATTTATATATATATATATATAATTATATATATATATGTCATTGACTTCAGAGAGGAAGGGAGAAGGGGAGAGAGAGAGAGAAACATCAATGAAGAGAATCATTGATTGGCTGCCTCCTGCACGCCCCACACTGGGATCGAGCCGAAACGTGGGCATATGCCCTGACCGGGATCAAACCCTGACCCCCTGGTTCATAGGTCAACACTGAACCCACTGAGCCACGCTGGCTGGGCACCAAGTTCTGTTGTGTAGCATGTTGCTGGAGGGGCGTTTCAGGTGATGTTTATCCCTTGCTTTTAGAGCTCTGGCGGCTCCTGGTGCCTCTAGGTTTCCTTGCTTGCGAGGCCTGCTCCCCCCACTCCTGTGCTGAAGGCCCTGCTGGGCTGTGTGGTCCGGACTGGAGGGCGTGGTGGGCTCGGGCATGTGTCTCGGGCTGGGCCACCTCAAGTGCTTGCTGAGACTTAGGATTTAGGAAATGCTGGCCACACGAAGAAGTGGAGGCGGGAGTTCTGGGCTCATCCCGGGGCCTGTGCGCCCCCACATAGGACCAGCTCTGCCAAGTGTGGGATGGGTTTGAGACAGGCCTCTGCGGATCTCCAAAGGCGGCCCTGTGAAAGGGTGCACGTAGAAGCTCCGGAAACCCGTACCTGAGCCTGTCGGAGACAAAATGACACAGGTTCCCGTGTGCTGCTGTGTGCGGAGCTCAGCGCACCCCAGCTGGCAGTCTCCTTTCTTCACCCCCATCATTAGTCCTTTTGACTGGCATCCTATTAATGGGCAGGGCTTGTGAGCGAGCATTCCTGCGGCGCTGGTGCCCAGGCCTGCCCAGCAGCAGATGGCCTCTTAGCACTTGGCCTGGAGTCACGCTGCCCTCTGCTCAGTCCGAGCAGGATCGTCTGCCTTCCTCAGGCCTGACCAGTGGGGCCCTGGACAGGGCAGTGTCTGGGTCGGGTTGCCGCCACACTTTCAAAACCTAAAAACGTGTTCCCTTCCTTTTCAGTTTGAAGAAGGTGAGGAAGGAGAAGAGGAGGTAAGGCCAGCTTGTATGCGGCAGCTCAGTGCTCCGGGCGGGGAGCGGGGGGACAGCGTGTGAGCCCCGGGGCCTGGTTACATCCCTTTGTGTGACCCGTCAGACGTGGGCCCTGTTGAGAACTGAGAAAGATGGCACATGCCCTGGCAGTGTCCCGGTGGACCCTGCATTTGGCTGATGGAAAAGCTTCTTGGGAAATGATGGTTCAATCACAGAATCAGCTCGAGGTTGATTTCAGGGCTAAGCACCAAAGACACCGAATCAGGATGAGTCCAGAGGGCGTTTCAGTCCGTGGTGGGGAGCAGTTGCTTTCCTCCTGAGCGGAAGGGTGACGCCTGTCCCCTCCTCTCCATGCAGGAGCTCGAAGGAGACGAGGAGGCGGAAGAAGAGGACGATGCCGACGCGAACCTCAAGGTGAGTTGCTCTGGGGCTGCCCAGACCCGTGTGCTGTGCTGCTGAGCACGCCCGCACCCGCTGGGTGAGGAACCTGGCGCGTCCCCTCTCCCCTCCAGTTAGAACGTTGCCGGGTACCAGGACACAGGGAGCGGGACTGCTCAGCGCCCTGGATGGCGGGCGCGAGTGTCCAGCGCCTGCCTCCCCAGCTCCTCGCGGCTGTGCCCCTCCCCCAGTCTCGTTCCGGGGACGCTGTCACTGACCACACAGATGCACTCGGGTGCTTGTGTTTGGAAAGGATGCAAAGATGGCACTTTGTGGGGGGCGGGGGGTGTTGTTCTTATTTTTTAAATAGTGTAATGAAAACGTAAATATAATTTACAATTGTACTTGGGATGAGAATGTTTAGAAATTACGTCTAGATTTCTCATAATTTAAAGTAAAGTAGGAAGCTTTTTTAAAAAATGACAAAAATGCGTGGACAGCCCGTTAATTTTACTTGTAAGTCCGGCGCTGTACTCCTGCTCTTGATTGGCTGAAACCCAGGTGCTTTGCACTTGCCTCGTGCCGACTGCAGTGCCGCCTTCCTGGGACTCGCTCTGGTCCGCGCAGGAGGCCTCTGGAGTCGTTCCCTCACGTCACCTGGCCTTGGTAGCGCGCACCTCTAGTTCACCCGTGTGTGCGTGTCCCCGTCTTTCCCCAAGTGCAGTGTGCCCGAGGCTGTGCGTGCAAAGCCTGGTCTTGTCACTCGTCTGTAACACCATGTGTCCCTGTGAACGCATGCTCACCGCGGGAGTTCCCTCTGGGAACGATGCGGGGTCAGCGCTGTAAATGCGCTCACCGAAACGAGCATCGTTTCAGGTTGGCCTGTCAATCACGGCAGCTATTCAAAACACACCTGTGCTCACCTCTGAGCGACAGCCGGAGAGGCGCGCAGACCTGGGGCCGGCTGTGAGTGCGTCACCCTTGGGGGACAGGCGTTGGGGGGTGTCTGTCAGTTAACAGAACTGGGTGGTGACCCCTGACACTGCCGTGCCGAGCCCCAGGTGTGTTCTCTGCCCGTCTCACTGGCAGCGGGCGCTTGGCTCCTGTTGTTTCCTTCTGGTGTCCGTCCTCCTGTTCCCTCACGTCCTGTGTCCTGGGGCACTGTCACCACGCGGTCACATGACCTGGCAGAGGTGGAGGGTTGTCGGCACCCACCCCGTGACGTCTCGCGGTGTCTTGGGAGCGGGTGGTGCTGTGAGTGCTGGAACTGTCAGCGTGCAGTCAGACTCAGGCTGTCCTTGTGAGCCCTCTGTCCTCCGTCCCCGTCCCCCGTCCCTCTGTCAGATGGCACTCTGTAGAGGCACTTGTCAGAGTCCGTGCGCAAAGGAGAGCAGCAGAGTCAGGTGCGAGGCACAGCTGTGCGTGGAGGCTCTGCTCGGCGTAGCTGCAGCCCTTTCGTACTGGGACGGGCTGCTCCCTCCTGTAAGATCGTGTGCCTTCATTTTCCTCATGCTGACCGTGCCTTTCAATTTTCTTCCCCATTTAGGTGTAATTTTTGTCTGTTAATCATGCGTTTCTAGGTAAGGTGGAATCCATTCATTCCTAACTTCCAATTTGTTGATCTGTGCTTTATGACAATGCCTGTTGTGACTGGGGACGGAGCAGGCTGCTGTGCGGGAGCACGAGCCAGGAGGACACGGGCCTCCTGACCAGCCGTCTTGTGGGGGGCTCTGTGTGTGCCCGGGGAACCGGCTGGCCACAACCACTCGTGGCTCCTGCTTGCCGAGCCCAGGGTTTCTTGCTGACCACGCAGCCAAGGGGTAACTGGTGTGGCTTTTTTCTCAACAACAGGACTGCCCTCCCGGAAAGAGGACAGAGGGGAGGCCCTGGGCAGTCTGCAGGGGCACAGAGCCAGGGGCCCAGCGGTCCTCCTGGAGGCGTCCCACTTCCCTGCCCCTGTGCCACCCCCGCTCACAGGTAGTTGGAGTCGACCCCGCGATGTTCCTGGACGTGCATCTGTCCGTTGTGCAGCCAGTGGGTAGTGAGGGTGGCTGAGCTTGTGCCAGTTTCTTATCTGGAAAGCGACTGCCCGTGTGGGGTGGCATTAGCACGTGTGTTGAGGTCGCTGCGGTTCTGACTCAACACCAGGTCAGCTGTTGGTCTCAGCAGCAGCAGCAGCTGCAGCAAGCCCGGGCCACTGTCCCTGTGTGGGCCATCGTCGCCGTGCTCCATCTGGGCTCGCCTGTGGGACACTCACTGCTGCCAGGGCTGGGGTGCAGCAGGGGGGAAGCTGGGAACGAGGGCAGACACGTAGGCAGCAGGTGGCCTTCTGGGAAGTCGGGTTCTATGGCCAGAGGCAGTTCAGAGAGGCTGTGCCTGTGAGAGCCGGGACCGGGGCTCCCTGTAGGAGGTGCCTGGTGCTGGTGTGAGTTCAGGTCGGCGTCGGCGCCTTGGACGGTGTGTCGCACTGTCCTGTCTCGCTCGTGGGGCGCAGACCGGGTTGAAGGTACGTCTCAGTGAAGTGCACGGATCTGGGCGCGAGGTCAGGGCTGATCACCTACCTGCGTGTTGGCCTGGCTGCGCCCACATGTCTGGGTACCTTGTCTGCCAGGTTGTACCCGAAGCTCACGCCCCACCTGCCAGCTCCTCAGCGTCACGCGCCGTGCAGCCTGGGCCTCCCAGCGGAGGACCGGGTGTGACCACAGCGGCGCTTGTGAGCCGCTCAAGCCCTTCTTTGGTCCCCGGATTGGCGAGGGTTTGACCTAAGTTTGTGCCTTTGAAACACCAACTCCTCTCCCTTGGTCATCGGCGTGGAGTGACCGCGCTGCCGTCACACTGGCATGAAGCAAGAGGCTCGGCCTGCAGCCTGTGCTGTCCTGTCCACAGCCATGCTGGGGCTGCGTGTAGACCAGCAGGCAGTTCGTGTTCCCTGCGTGAAACGGCACACGCAGCTGATACAGTCCGCTGCGTCACGTGACGCGGATGTGTTGTTGATGTCGCGAGGCAGCGGGAAAGCCCGTGTCGCCTCCGCAGCTCCCTGAGCACTGCTCGGCCGCAGCGCGGGGCCTGGCCCACGGACGGCTCTTTCCTGAAAGGACGCTGCTTGTGCTGAGCTCTCTCGGCCACGACTGCTGGTCAGGTGTGTGGTTTTGGTGTTTCGGTGAGCATGTGACAGGGCAGGCCCCAGCCCGGAGAGGCCTGCCACCGGCCTGGGCAGCCTGTGGGTCCCGGCGTGTCCTGTGCTCTTTCCATTACGTGTGCTAACCGGGAGCGTGGACCAGGGTCCGAGGCTGCTGCTCGTCTGTATGCCCCTTTACGTGCACTTTCTCATCCCTTAAATGTGATTCCCAAAGACCAGCTGGAGCCCAGCTCACACCTGAGGGTGTCGGTGGTGTGGTCCCAGGTGCTTCTTCTCAGCCCTGGGTGCTGAGTCGATAGGCGGGCCGGGTGGGGTCCAGAGAGGTTGGCAGTCTTAGCTCGGACGGATGGGGGCACCTGCTCTGCTGCCCCACCGCATTCATGGGGCGCGAGTGTGGTTTCAGTGGTTGGGATGCACACGATAGGTCACATTGAAGTGGTTCAGGGTGGGGGACTCCCCTCTACCGTATCTGAAAGGATAGCATTCCCACGTGGGGCTCCTGGGAGGGTTGCGGCTTGTCTGTGGATCTTGGAGTCGTGGCTTTGCGGGCATTCCTCATTATCAAGGAGGGGGCCCCCCTGGGCGTGGGGCTGGGACAGGAGCCCGTCAGGACTCCAGTGTTGGTCCTGTTGGGGCGGGGGGGGGGGGGTGTTCTGCTGACTCACGGGGCAGTGCCTGGGCACCCAGAGCTCCCAGCCGCCTTCCAGCCTGGAAACGGGTCTCCTGTCACTGGTTGACAAGTGAGCGCTCTGCCCGGGCCTCCTGCTGCCCTGCCCAGAACGAGAGGGTCTCACGGGCCTCTTGAAACAAGAGGCAGCTCTGCTGTGACATTTCTCTGGGAAGTTGGCTTATGTTTTTGCTACTTTATGAAATATGTACGTTTTGACTTCAGAGAGGAAGGGATAGAAACATCAGTGATGAGAGAGAATCTTGGATCGGCTGCCTCCTCCACACCCCGCTCTGGGGATCGAGCCTGCAACCCGGGCCTGTGCCCTGACCTGGATTCAATCTGGTGAACTCCTGGTTCACAGGTCAATGCTCAGGCTTGTTACCCCTTCGTAAGCCCGTCAGCGGTACCCGTGTTTGCAGCCACAGGGAGTTGCACACTTGGGTGTTGGTTTTCCTGGTTGGTGGGAAGTGGCGGGGGGCGTGGACGGTTCCACAAGTCTTGTCTCTCTCGTTGACAGAAGGAGCCCAGCCAGCCCTCGGAGTGCAAGCAGCAGTGAGCAGCGACCTGTCGGCGCAGCGCCCACACCGGCTTTTTCAGTGCATGGTTTTCGCTTCCTTTTCCTCTGTCCTTATTATTTCGCTTAACCTGTACAGCGGCCACTTACACGCGTTTCAGAAGTAGGAGGTTGAATCTAATCCCGCACCCTCCGCGGCCTTGGGTGCAGCTCAGTAGACTTCCCCAGGCCCACCTTTGGGGGGGCCCGTAGACCACGTGGGGTGGGAAGGTCCCCAAGCCCAGGACAGAAGTCCGGGGGCTTCTGCTCCCATCTCTGTTTGAAGACACCACACGCTCTGTCCAGCCACCGGGTCCTCCGTCTGACCTCGGCGGAGCCGGGCCGTCCGTGCTGCCGGGTTCTCATTTGGTTTCTTTTCCTGGGGTGGGGGGGTCGTGGCGCCCGCAGGGCTGAGGCGTTGGCTTGTGTGGTGCGTCCCCATATTTATTTGTTCCTCGTGCTGTGAGCTCGGGTGGTGCTGGCCTTGTCCTCAGGTTTCTGAAACCGTGTCTGTGATGGGGACCGGGGCGGGGCCGGAGGAGGGGGCGGCTCCTGGGAGCGAGGCCTGTGAGGGCGGAGGCGCTCCCTCCTGCCACCGCGGCTGGGGCGGAGCTCGTCTCCTGGACGGGGGCTCCTTGGCCACGCAGTGCCGTGTGCCCGTCTTCTGTGGGAGGGCTGGGCGGGCACGGTGTCCTCGTGTGTACGTGTCGCGTCTCCTTGCCCACTTCTCAGCCCCAAGTCCATCGTGTCTTAAAGCCCTGGGTTCAGAGCGACCTGTTCTTGGCTGGAGTGTGTGACCTCGTTCCCTGGTCCCTGGCAGCCGGCGACACGGGCCCACACGGACCAGGCCTGGAGAGTGCTCAGCCTTATTACTTAGATACATTTGTAACTGAAGATGCTGTTTTCAATTTGTACAGACGAGTTAGAGTATCTATTAAAGTGGTGAAACCTGGGCCCCATGTGTGTGTCTCTCTATGGGGCGGGGGGTGGGGCGGGGGTGGTCACACCCCCTGAGGTGTGGCCGAATCCGGACCCCCAGTGCCTGGTTTTCCCCCTGTTCCTCAGGCTCATGTCGTTGCCTGCTGGTCTCCAGGCCCTGGGGAGCCCTTTGCTGGCTCCTCACCCTGCACGAGAGGGCGGGCTCCTCCCGGGAACCCCAGCCTGAGGATGCTGCTGGGGCCTGGTTCCCGGGCTGCAGAGAGGAGCCTGCGCTGGCCGCCCTGGGTCGGTGCTGCTGCCCACAGCCCCGGGCTCTGGCGGGACCTGGCTGTGAGCACCTGGCCTACAGGTCATTGCGGCGTCAGAGCTGCTGCAGAGCGCTGTCCCGGGCCACCTGCAGGGAAACGGTCTTCCAGGGAGAGCCGTCTCCGCTGCCCGAATCACGGGTGGGGTCACGTGTCGGCTGGGGTCACGTGTCGCACAGAGCGCCGCACCGCCCGGACGCGGGGCCTCGCCGAGGGAGCGGAAATGGAGCGGCCACGAGCACTTGGGCAGCTCAGCTTGACGAGGGCTGAGAGCGGGAGGCTGCCAGCTGCTCGAGCTCCTCGTGACGGAGCCCACGCCCTCGAGTGTGCCCCGGGCGAGTGTGCCCCGGGCGAGGGTGCTGCAGGTGGCATATACCCCGCTCCGGGTGGCGTACACTCGCGGTTTGAAATGGCCAGGAGATCGGTCCAGTCCGCCCCTACCCACAGTGGACTTGGGCCGAGAACAGGGCTGCCCGGGGACGTGAGGAACAGTCTCTGGATGGGATGGAGTGGAGCAGGGGAGGGGCGGAGCCTCATGTGCACACTCGTGTGAGTGGGGGTGTGCACAGGGGTTCCGTGGGGAAGCCACAGGTAAAAGGAAGCTGGAGGCAGTGGGCTGCCGGGGTCAGGTGGGCAGGACAAGCAGGTGCTGGCCGCTCTGCGTCCTCCGTGCGAGCCGGGCATTGTGGGAGCGAGGGACCGTGGAAGGGCACTGAGACGGGGCGTGCTCAAGGCACGGGTTCTCTCCCTGTGGGGGTGAGGACGGGCACAGCTGCCGCCAGGCTGTTCCCTGCACGGGACCGGGACCGGGACGGGGACGGGGTCGGGCCTCCAGCGCCAAGCCCAGAGGCGGAGCTCTCCCTGGCCGCCCATGGGCTCAGCCTCGCCTGCACCAGGGACCTCAGGACGCAGTCCTCTGCCCTCCCACGGCTCCCCCTCCTGCACAGTCAGGAAAGGGAAGGGGGTTCTCCAGTGGCCAGGGGGCCGGGCCCTGCCCCGGTGGAGGCCACTCCACTCCCGGTCACAGGCCTCCAGGACGCCGCGGAGGCTGCTCTGGTCCTTGCCACGAGCTCTGGGCAGTCCCGGAGCCCCAGCAAGGGGGCCGCAGGGAGGGTGACGCTTGCAGCACTTCCGGGTGGCCACCGGCCTGGCCTGGCCTAGCAGGGCGCACTCGGCCTGGGAGCTGCAGCCACCGGCCTCAGGACCCCGTACGCCCATCTGGCTGCTGCTTTGCCTCTGTCCCCACTGGTCCCTGGACAGCCATCAGCCCAGCCTCCAGCCCAGCCACCACTGGGCCCAGACATCACAGTGCTTCCTGGTGACAGGAGGGTGTCCCAGGCCTCCTCCCATCCCTGCGGCCCCTGCTGCCCTCGCCGCCCCCAGTCCTTAGGGTGACTGACTCCCCAGGCCACCCTTGCTCTGTTAGAGGCTGGGGCGCCTCCCTCCCTCAGGGCTGGGGTGTTGCCTGTCACACAAGACTGGCCTGGGTCCCGCTGCCCTTTCTGACTCTCCTGGCACCCCGCCTGGGACGGGCTCGCCTCCCCCAGGCAGCTCAGTGCTTCCCCCAGGTGCCAGCAGTTAAAGGTGGGGTGCTAGCAATGCTGTGTACCCCACAACAGAGTGGCCCCACTATCAGGTCCCCACGACACAGGAAAGCATGACCTGAGGGAGGGTGGGCCGGTGGGGGACGGGGTTCTGGGACCTGGGACCTGCTCGGCACCTGCTGGGGCGGGGCCCTGTTTGGGAGAAGGAAGTGGTTACACAGGTGGTACCCGCGGCCTCTGGGTGTGAATTACACCGCATTGGAGCTCCTTTTTCAAAAGCCCCCACATTGGGGGGACTCCACTTAAAACGCTGGTTTTCCTCTCGAGGGGTCAGGAGTTGTGATCACCCACAGCCTGGCGGCAGCCTCTGTCCACCCCTGCGGTGGCTCATGGCTCCTGTTGGCCCCTGCCATCCCCTCAGCCCAGGGCTCCTGTTCCCAGAGGGGTTTGCTGGAGGCTCCTCCAGGACTAGCCCAGCGGGGGGAGGTGGGCGGGGGAGAGGGGCTGGGCCCTCGGCTTCAGCCAGGCCGGTCTCGGTGTCGCTGACCTCTGTCCTGCCCTGAGGAGGCCCCTCTGCTCAGAACCTGGGTGTCCTGTCTCCCTCCCGAGCGCCCGTGGCGGGGAACACGGGGTGGGCTGTTCTCCCTCACCGGTCCCTCCTGCTGCAGAGCCCCTGGTTGGAGCAGGGCTGTGGGCGTGGAGTCCTGTTGGCATCGCCCGTGTAGGCTGCCCTCGGCTCCCTGCCAGCTGGCCGCCCCGCCACCCAGTGTGGCCGCACCTGGACTTCGGTCCCTTCCTGTCAGAGTGACTTCCCAGCCTCCTTCCTCGGGAGGCAGACTCGCCCTTCCCCCCTCAACCTCAGGGCATGTCTGGGGGGCAGGGGAGGCTGAGGAGCCTCAGACCCAGCATCTGGCCCCCCACCAAGAGACACAGTGGTCCCCAACAGCAGGACTGTGCCCCCACCACCACTACCACCACCAAGCTCATCCTCAGAAGCTGGTGAGGATCCCCAGGCACCTTGTCAGCCTTGGACCCCTCCAGCCTGTCGCAGGTCCCACGACAGCTCCCCGGCACCCCTCCCCCAGGCCAAGTCACCTTGGTGCCCCAGACACCGCTCCACCCGCCCCAGGTGTCACCACTGCCAGTCACTGGCCCCGCCTGACCATGCTGACTGTGCTGTGGGCGGCGGCCGGATGTTACTTTCCATGACAACCTAACAGGCCTGGCCCTGAGCCAACAGCAGCCAGGCCCGGCCTCCTGGGGCCTGTGGCTCAGTCCTCCTCCAGGCCCCGCAGAGGCGGGCGGAGCCGCGGGCACCCTCTCGACTCCAGGGCTCCTCCAGGAGCTGGGGACCTGCCTGCGGAACCGTCCCTTCCCCCAGGAGCTGGGGAACCTGCCGAGGACGCCCCTTGTGCTCAGACCGAGGGCCTGCCGACCGGCAGCCAGCCCTGCCTCAGCACAGAGTGTGCCCTCTCGGACGACAGGAGGGGAGCTGGGGACAGGAGGTCTGGGGTCTTCCCCTGAGTGCAGGCTGCCCCCACTTGCAGCAGCGCCCGGGATCTGCCTTTCATTAATGCACTTACTCACCAGGCTCCCAGAGGCCCTCCCCCACCCGGTTTTACTGACAGGCAGCCTCCAAGTTCCCGGCTCTGACCAGAGTGAGGTCTTTGGGGCAGTGAGGTGGACACTTCAGTCCCCTTTCCCCCAAAATGTTTCCTGAGCACCTGGGGCCCCAAAGAACAAGATTGTCCCTGCGTCCGGGGAGCTGACTGCCTTCTAGCAGGGCGCCGAGGGATGGAGGGAGCTGAGCTGTCCGGGGAGCCGGGGGGCGGGGGGGGGGGTTTCCAGGAGCATCACTTGCATTGGACCCCCAGGGCCTGCTGAGGTGGGCCCGCCCATCAGACTCCAGCCCAGGGGCTTGGCCCGGAGCGAGAGCAACAAGGGACACAGCTTTAAGGAGCCAAGGCTGAGCCTGAGCCCGAAACCAGGTGGGAGCAGGCCTCCCCCTTTCCGCCCTGGGCCTCCCTTCTCCCAGGCTGCACCTCCAGCAGAGGGCAGGCCTGGACCACAGGCTGGGCCCGGTGGACTGGCGCCGGCCGCCTCCGGGCAGTGTGGGCCTTTCTCCCCTGCCCCTCTCCCTGCCTCCCTGTTCTCCCGCCTCCCCTCCTCTCCTGACGGTGGGTGGGAGCCGGCCTGAGAGTTTGCCCTGGCAATCTAGGAGGGCTCCCTGGAGGAGGCCAGGGAGAGGGTCTTCCAGGCAGGGGACCCGTGGCAGTCTGCACCCCCCCACCCCCCCACACAGGAAGGGGTGGTGTCCAATCCCAGGCACCAGCCGCTGACGCACACCTTCCTACAGGCTGGCTGGCAGCAGCCTCGGGCTTGGCTGCGTCACTGCTGTGGAAATGACCTCACACGCGGAGTTTCGAAGAGGCGCCTCGTTCTTCATGGCCACCTGACACCTCCCAGCTGGACGGGATGGCCGGTGTCCCTGGCCAGGGGTTCGAGGGCCAGTTTCGCTGCCTGGGAAGGTCCCCGCGGACCTGAGTATCTCAGGAGCCATACCCACTGAGGAGGCGAAGCCCAGCGCGCCGTGCCCCTCATGCCCCCAACCCAGAAGCCACCTGCAGGGGGCCGTTCCCTGCCCAGGCCTTGGGGTTCGGTGGGACGGATTGGGGTTCGGTGCTGGCCAATCCGTCCCACGAGTCACCTCTCAGGCCCTCATCTTATCCCTAAGAAAACAAGCCCCACAGCCCGGCCGTGGCGGAGAGTGGGGTCAGGGGTCTGTCTGGGGCCTAGATCCCGGGGTGAGGGGGTGGGGGGGGCGCGGTCCCCGGTGGGCAGCTATCCTGGTGGTCCTCTAGGCTCCTGGCTGTCCAGTGGTCCAGGGAGCCTCCCCACCCCCAAGATGTTCGGCCAGCTTTTGCCTCTGTCTCCCAGGAAGTGGCCCCTCAGGCGGGCAGGCCTGCTGGGGGCGGAGACAGGGCCTCCCCTCGCTCCAGGGTCAGGCTGGTTTGGCCCGAGCTGCACGGGGATGGAGCAGCTTCAGACACGGTGGTCAAACCCGCTTCCCCTACCCCCACCCCCACCCCCGCAGGTCTCAGGCCTGGGCGGGGCTGTTGGGAGTCAGGCTGCCTGGGTGGGCCTGGCCTGGCCGGTTCCCACCAGCTCCCTCAGGGTGCTCTCCCGGTCCCCTGCCCAGGAGCCTCTGAGGAGAAGAGCGGTGGGCTCCCCACCCCCCGGGACCTGTCCTCCCAGCTCCCGCTCACGCCCACTTGTCAGCACAACCCCCAGGTCACCACCACCGCCTCCCAGGGCGGCCAGGCCCGGGCAGAGTGAGCGCCCGGAGGGGAGGGCCAGACGGGAAGGGCACCTGGCCCCACTCTCCCAGCCTCCCTCCCACCACCCCAAGCCCCGCCTCGGCTGTTTCTGGTCTCCCCCATTCCCTGGGGCTTCTCTTTCCACACCTGAAAGTAGGGGGAGCATGCCCCCGCGGGGCGGTCTGGGGCGGTGCACAGAGGCTGGGCCTGTGCCTGCACACCGACCCCACTGACCTTCACGGCCCTGCTCCTCCAGGCCCCACCGCCCCACCCCACACCCCACACCTGGGCTCCTCTCCTCTCCTGCGAGGACGAGCACAAGGAGGGCCTGCAGGCACACAGTAGGACCTTAAGCGGTGCTGAGCGTCCGGTCTGCCCAGAGTTCAGGTTCCACCAACTGGCCCTTGGTGGGGGGTGGGGCAGGCTGGCGGCTGGTGGACCTCAGAGGGTCCCTGCAGAGCGGTGGGCACTCGGGGGTGGCCGGATGGTGGCTCCCTAGGGACAGTGACAGCGGCACCCCTGGTCTGTGCCTGGTGTCCCACTGCCCCGAGGACCAGGTCTGCCCATCAGCCCGAGACCCACTCAGCTCAGCACAGGCTGCGGGGGCCAGGGCCGGGTGCTGGGGAGTCCGCAGGCTGGTGGAGCCTTTAGCGAGGGACTCACCTGCACCCCCAACCAGCCCTCTAGCCACACAGTGAGCACCACCTGGCTGCCATGGCACAGACCTGAGCCCGCGATGTCCCTCCAGGGTCTGGACCACCCTCGGGTCAGGGGGCTGGGCCGAGCCGCACAGCCAGAGCCGGGTGGGGCGGGGGAGGAGGCGGCTGGGCCACCCGCTCCTGCCCTGGGCGCCCTGGGCTGTCCGGGCGGAAATGTTTAATTCGGTGGCACCGGGCACCTGCGTTTCAGTTGGACCCATCCCACATGTGGAGGTGCTGGTTCTCACCGCCCCGCTCCCTGCCACTCCTGCTGGGTCACAGCTTCCGTGGGTGTTGGAAGGTGGGGCCCCCCGGGCGGCTGAGCGCCCCAGAAATCCCCTTGGCGGCTCCCCCCCCCCCACCCCCCGCCCTGGGAACCAGGAGGAGTGGCCACCAGTTCCTGCTCCCGCTCAGCCCCTAAGGAAGGCGGTAAGGAAACGCCCGCCCGGCGCCGGCTGGCAGGGATGACTCAGCCGCCCCCGCCGCCCTCCGCCCGGCGGACAGGCCTCCCGCACCGCGCCCCTCCGCTCCCGGCCTCTCCCGCCGCACGTGCGGCCCCAGCGGATCCGCACCCCGCCCCCCCGCCGGCGGTCCAAGCTCGGGGTCCAGGACAGGTCCCCGCCCCGGGACGGGAGGCGCGCGGCCTTCACCCCACATCCGCTGGGCACCACGCGGAGCTCTTGTAACACTTTCCGCATCTGAAAGGGGTCCCCGTCCGCTTCTCGCCGCCGGACAATGGGGCTCAGAGCACCTGCTCTCCAGGGGCCCGGCCCTCGGGGCCCGGTGGGCGGGAGGCCGATGGTGGCGAAGCCCCCGGAGGGTCTCCCCGGGAAAAGGGCCCCTGTGGCGTGGGAGGGGCTGGGGGCCGAGACCTGCTTCGCCCCAAGAGCGCTAGAGCGGCAGGGATGGGTGTTGGGGCGCCTGGAGGGTGGGGATCTGGGCGCCCCCTTCTCCGTCCCCGCCCCCCGCCCTGGGTCGGCCCGGGCTGCGGGTGCTTCCCGGGGGCCCCCGGGCGTTGAGTCACCGCGGGCAGGGCCGGACATTCCTCCGCGGGGCCGGCGTCCTGGGCGGGGTGGGGACCGCGTGTCACCCATGGGTCTGGGGTGCCGGGGGGTCGGAGGGGCGCTGATGCGTTTGCAGACTTAAAGGAAAGGGTGACCGCGGGCAGCCGGGTGGCCGGGCTCGGGGGCTGGGACGGTGGGGCGCCGGTGGGCGGGACACGGAGCTGGGCGGGGGCGTGGCCTCCGGGGGCGTGTCACGGGGGCGGGGCCTGGCGCGGGGCGGGGCCGCTATAAAGACCGCGCGCCCGGGCGGCCCGACCACACTGCTCTCGCCACCGCCGCCCGAGCGCGCCGCCCGCCCCGGCCCCGCGGACATGAAGACCCCCGGCGAGGTGCTGCGCGAGGGCGAGCTGGAGAAGCGCAGCGACAGCCTGTTCCAGCTCTGGAAGAAGAAGCGCGGCGTGCTCACCCCCGACCGCCTGCGCCTCTTCCCCGCCGGCCCGGGCGCGCGCCCCAAGGAGCTGCGCTTCCACTCCATCCTCAAGGTGGACTGCGTGGAGCGCACCGGCAAGTACGTCTACTTCACCATCGTCACCACCGACCGCAAGGAGATCGACTTCCGCTGCGCGGGCGAGAGCTGCTGGAACGCGGCCATCACGCTGGCGCTCATCGACTTCCAGAACCGCCGCGCCCTGCAGGACGTCCGCCTCCGCCAGGAGCGCGCCGCGGCCCCCCACCCTCCCGGCGCCCCGACACCCGCGGCCCCCGAGCCCCGCTCGGCCCGCGCGTCCTGAGCCCGCGCGGTGAGTGCGCCCGCCCGGACGGCAGACGGTGGGGGGCGGCCCTGCCCCGTCGAGGGTTCACTTCGGAGAGGGGACCCTCCGCGGCGTGTCCGGGGCGCGCGTCGGGAGCCGCCGCTTGCCCCGGTGGCATCGGGACCTCCGGGAACCGCAGGGGGGACCGCAGCCCCTGACGCCCCTCTCCCCGCAGGAGCCCGCACTGGACGAGTCGGCCGGGCCGCGCCGGCTGGAGCTGCTGATGCCCCCCTCGGACCGCGACGAGGACTGAAGGCGGGGCCGGGGGCGGCCGGGTCCCTCCCCGCAGAAGGGGACCTGCCCTGGGAGTCGCCCCGCCGCGCGGGCGCGTTAAGTTATTGGACTATCTATGTATTTATTTTGATGGCTGTTTGTCGTTAAACCACGTCTTACGTCTTAATATTCTGTTTTTGCACCGGTGGCATTCCAATAAACCACTCGATCGGTTCTCTTTTCTACCCGCGGGTCGGCGTGCCTTCCTGGGAATGGGGGGGCGGCCGCAGTCACTGGGGTGCGGCCGGTCAGGAGGGCAGGGAAGGGCTTGAATGAATGAGCGGGTGGCACCTCCTCCCCGGGCAGCCGCTCCAGAGGCAGGAAGTGCACTGGGGCTGGGCCCTGGCTGACTTCCGCTGGGGCGTGACCGGCAGGACGGGCGGGTGGCAGCTTTGGCTCCGGGAGGTCATTTACACGCGGCGCCGCGGTCAGGAGCCTCCCCGGGCAGCTGCCCTCACGCCCACGCGCCACCTGCTCGGCCTCCCGGCCTGCGGGCCTCTGGCCCCACCCGTCTGGCCACGCGCTCCGGGTGGTCTGGCCGCCCGGCCCCACCATCGCCGGCCATGGAGGCCAGCAGAGCGGGCCGTGCTGGGAGGATGTGGCGGAGCTGAGGCCCGGAGGGCCCGGGACCAGTGATGGGGTGGGGAGGCCTGAGGGATGTGACCCACTGGCCGTGTCCGCCCCCGCCCCTCCCCCCGGGTGCTGGGCCCAGAGAGGAAGCCGCTTCCTGCCAGGCGTGCTCTGGAACACGGGGATGAAGTCCCCGGGCAAATGGGGGTGGGGGGTGGGGTTCAGAGGGTAGGACGGGCCAGCCGCATGGTCCCCGGGCCCCCGGAGGGACCCTCCCACTCGGGACGAATGAGCAGCCCGGAGCGAGATTCCGGTCCCCAAAGGGGTCCAGAGGAGTCGGGCTCCGTCCGGTTGGGGCCGGAATCTGAGGGTTTAATGGCTTTAAAGGCAGCCTGGGGGGGGGGGAGGGGGGGCCTTCAGGTCTCGGGCCGTGTGCCCCGTCAAGGTTGTCGTCGGTCACAGCAGCCCCTGGTCTCCCCTGCCCCGTGCCCCTCTCCGGGAGCCGGCGTCGGGGTGCAGGGGGTGATGGTGCACCCAGGTCTCAGGCCTGGCTGCCCGGGCTCCCCGCTGGGCCCCCACCCCTTCCCAAGCCTGGAATTCCTGGTCTCTAAACACAAAAACGTTTTCTCTCAGGAACAGGAACAACTTGGAGAATTCATGGGGCGTGCGGGGGGGCGTGGGGGCCACGTGCTCCCAGGGTCAGGCCCATGCTGGAGCCGGAGGAGGGAGGGGGCAGCAGGCTCCCCCTCTCTGGGCGTCTCACGGGAGGTGGTGATGGACTTCAGGGACAAGGCCCCCCTCCCACCGGGACAAGCTCTAGGTGGTTCTGCCCCCCAGAGCCCGGGGCCCAGCTGCACCCTCCTCCATGAAGCCCTCCAGCTTTCCATCTCTCCCCGCCAGGCCCCTGCCCGACCAGACGCAGGCCTGAGCGGGAGCCGCAGAGACGAGGCCGGAAGCGGTGCCCAGGGAATTTATTGCCAGTCTGTGCCGGGGGCCAAGGTCACCGGACTTTGTCCGTCTTCCGGGGCGTGGGCTGCCTCCAGAGGGCCAGGAAGACGAGGAGGTTGACGGCAAACTGCACGTGGCCGAAGACGGGGACGCCGAAGCCGCGGTACAGGAGGCCCCCCAGGGTGGGCCCCAGCGTGCGGGTCAGCGGCTGCACCGCGGCACAGAGGCCCAGCATGGTCCCTGTGGGGCGGGGGGTATGGGTCAGGCCTGGGGGTCCCTCAGCGTCACCACCGCTCACTTCCTGTCTCCCCAACCCTCCGCTGGGCCCAGCCCCTCCCCCACGGCCTGCGGGCCTGCTCCCTGGGGACCACTCAGCCATGAAGGGCCCGCCGGACCGGCCGCCCTGGGCCGGAGAGTTCCCACGCACAGGAGGGGCCCGGCCTGGGCCGTCATGGGGGGGGGGGGGCCCGCCCTCGCCGGCCGCCAGGGAGATGGCGATGGTGCGCAGCCGACAGAAACGGGGTGGGGTGAGCCTGGTGGTGAAAGGTGAGCGGCCAGGTGAGGGCTGGGCCTGGGGAGCAAGGTGGCCACACATCCCAGGGTCCCACACAGCCCCCCCATGGGACCTGAGGGAACGCACCCCACAGGGCCCGGAGGGCTTTGGGGGCTTACGAAGGGCACCCACCGCCTCTGACCCCACCTCCAGGTTCCCCTCGCTGTGGGCAAGCCTGTCGTGGCTCCTGGCCCAGCCGGGAGGTCAGGGCCCCGGGCCGACGGGGAGCCTGGCTGGTCAGGGAGCCGCCTGGGAGCTGCGCTGGGCTCAGGGCCGGAGGGAAACGGCAGAGCAGCCTCTCCCATCGCCCACGCACCCCGCCCGGCAGACACGGGGAGCAATTTACCGCCCCCTCTGTGGCCTGGGGTTCCCAGGCTGGTGCTGGGAACCGGCTCCTGGCTCCTTCCACGCCGGGGGTGGGGCCTCCGGCACCGTGAGGCCGGGCCCTGCCCTCCCCTCTCAGGCCTGTCCCCGGCTGCTCCTGGTCTCCCACGCGCTGGCCGCCCCCTCCCGGAAGCCCTCCAGGCCCCACCTGGCCTCCCGGGACCCAGGACCACAGGCCTCAGCCAGCGCCTCAGACAGACAGACAGACGCACGGACCGAGCGTCAGCCAGGCCCCCCGAGCTTTCTACCCCTGCTGCTGGGGAGCCCTTCCCCTCGGACAGCCGCTAGGAGCCCCTGAACTCGGTCTGCACCAGGCCTGGAGCTGGGTGGGGGCGGGAGCCTGGCCCTCTGAGGCCCAGGGACTCCCAGTGTCCCCCCCGGGGGGCCCGAGGCTTCCCGGGTTTAACCAGCTGCGCAGTCACCCTGACTGGCACCTGCGCACCATGCTGGGGGGGGAGAGGGGACTGGCCCGCCTTGGCCTCCGCCCTCCCCACGCCCCGCCCACCCGGCTGTCTCCCTAACTCGCCTTGCAGGAGCCTCTCCTACCCCCACCTCCACATCTTTGCTCAGCTGGGCCCAGCCTGGAAGCCGTCTCCCCTCCTTTCCGGTGAAGTCCTGCCCGTACTTGAGAGCCAAGCCGGTGCCACCACCAGGGAGCCCTCCCCCCGCCCCCAGGTCTGGCCCTGGACTGGTCTGCAGGGTCAGGAGCAGGGCCGGCTGGGCCCAGCTGGGCCGAGTGGTGGCCAGCCTCTCACCCCCCCGCCCCGAATCGGGATAGCTGTTTCACCCGAGCCCCGAGCAGGCTCCCGAGGGCGGGCCCGGCCCCGGGCCTCCTCGCCGTGGCCGCTGTGCTCACCGGTGTCCGAGGCCGAGACGGCCTTGGTCAGCATGCTGTCCGTCACCACGTTGAGCAGGCACAGGCCGAAGACCAGGCCGGGCATCAGGAGGCAGAAATGGAACACGTTGGACATCAGCGCCTGGCACGGGGCGGGCAGGGCCACGGTGACTGGGGTGCCCAGGGGAGATGTCAGGAGGCCCCATCACCGAGGTCCCATAGAGGGGCCCTGGGAGGGGGTTAGGGGGTGGGAGGGCCCAGGAGCTCAGACGCAGCGGGGCAGAGCCGAGGGTCAGGGAGCCCGCAGGCCTGGAACCCTGCCCCTGTGGGCAGCCGGGTGCTCACCATGGCCAGGCCCACCACGCTGAGCACCAGCACGCTGGCCCGGAGCAGTGCGGCCTCGGAGAAGCGGCTGCTCAGCCGGCCGATGACCAGGCCCTGGATGACCTGGGGGGGGGGGGCGGGGGGACAGGAGGAGGGTCAGGGTGCGGCCAGCGCCCCACGGCTGGGCACCTCCACCCTTTGCAGCCCAGCCCTTCGCAGTGACCGGTTCCAGGGCAGGAGGGTGGGCCCCGAGGACCCTGGGAGACAGAGGAGAGGGGTGGGGCCTCGCATATGCACACACACACACACACACACACACATGCATGCACACATACACGCTCCCACACGTGTGTGCGGCCAGCCACTCAGAAGTCCATGTTCACATTTACTTCGAATCCCGTCTCTTTAATGTCAGCGTCCTAATCCGAGAGGGGCCGTTTCACTGGGGGGGCGGGGGGCGGGGGGAGGGACGGGGTGTGGGGTGCGGGGGGTGCGATGGGTTATGTTATGTTAAAACATGTCCTTTATCATTTGAAAATGCCCGGTGTGGCCCTGGGTCCAAGCCTGGGGACCCCGTGGTCCTGTGAAGGCCCCTCCAGTGTCCCCTGGCCCCCAACTCTGCTCCCTCAGCCCCGCTCTGTCCCCTGCCTGAGGTGGAGGGCCTGCCCATTTCACGGGGGGGGAGACGGGCTCGGAGAGGAGGTGGCTGCACTGGGACCCCAGCCGGTGGCCCGCAGCCCGGCCCGGCCTGTCTTCGGGAGCCACCCCTGTGCCGGGACTGGGCCAGGAGCTGTGTCCTCCCCACGCCCTAGGAGCCACCACCCCAGTTACAACTGGGTAAACTGAGGCCCGAGGCTGGCATGGCTGCCGCTCCCACCAGGAAGTGCCTGGCCCTGGGTCAGGCGAGGGCCCTGCGCAGGGAGCGGGCTCTCCGAGGCCACGGCCGCCCCCGCTGTCCCTCAGCACCCCGCGCCCAGCCGGTCCTCGGAGCTGCTCCTCCTGCCCTCGGCTCCGCTCAGGAGGGTGGGAAGGGTCCACGCAGAGAGCAGGCCCAGCCCCCAGGCTGCTCCCAGGCCAGCCTGAGGCTCCCTATCTGGTCCGCTCACCCCTCCACTGGGCAGGCACCTGGGGCTTGGAGCTCAGAGGGTTGGGGGATGGGCAAGCTGGGGGTCAGCGCCCGCCTGAGCTGGGCGTCCTGGGGCGGCCCAGCCTTGCAGAATGGCACCGACCACCTCCTCCCTGCCTGCTTGACATAAATCTGTTTCAGCCCGGCCCGCGTGGCTCAGTGGTTGAGCGTCGACCTATGAACCAGGAGGTCAGGGTTCGATTCCCGATCAGAGCACATGCCCGGGTTGTGGGCTGGATCCCCAGTGGGGGGCGTGCAGGAGGTAGCCGATCCATGATTCTCTCTCCTCATGGATGTTTCTCTCTCTCTCCCTCTCCCTTCCTCTCTGAAGTCAATAAAAACGTATTTCAAAAAACCTCTTTCAAATCATCAGCGTTCTCTGAAAACACCCGCTCCCACGTCCCCCTCGTGCGCAGTTGGCCTCAGCGTTCCACGCAGACAGAGGCCAGGACCCGGCGTGTGGGCCTGGAGAAGCCTGACTGTGGCTTCACACGCCGTCTCTTTCTCCCAACACCACACAGCGCTCCTGGAGCCCGGGGGGGGGGGGGGCGAGCGGGGGGGGCAGGGAAGACCTCGTCTGCCTCCCGGGGCCCCCCCCTGCGGCCCCACTTGGCCCTGCAGACCCCCCCCCCCCGTTCGGTGTCTTATACGGAGCCCAGTGCTCCTTCCCACGCCCAGCACTGGGCCGGCCCCGCCCTGTCCCTCCTGCCTCGGGGCACTCAGCGGACTCTCAGTGGACAGGCCAGCGTGGGAGCCCGAGGGGGGTGAGCCCGAGGGGGGAGGGGAGCCCGAGGGGGAGGGGAGCCCGAGGGGGGAGGGGAGCCCGTGGGGGGAGGGGAGCCCGAGGGGGAGGGGAGCCCGAGGGGGGAGGGGAGCCCGAGGGGGAGGGGAGCCCGAGGGGGAGGGGAGCCCGAGGGGGGAGGGGAGCCCGAGGGGGAGGGGAGCCCGAGGGGGAGGGGAGCCCGAGGGGGGAGGGGAGCCCGAGGGGGGAGGGGAGCCCGAGGGGGGAGGGGAGCCCGAGGGGGAGGGGAGCCCGAGGGGGGAGGGAGCCCGAGGGGGGAGGGGAGCCCGTGGGGGGAGGGGAGCCCGAGGGGGGAGGGAAGCCCGTGCGGGGAGGGGAGACTGAGGCACGCCCAGGGCCCCTGCCCGCCCTGGCGCCCGGCCTCACTCACCATCAGGAGGACCCCGAAGGCGGACATGAGGTAGCCGGCCTGGGCAGCCTCCAGCCGGAAGAAGTCCATGCAGATGATGGAGAACATGACCATGAAGAGCCCTAGGCGGGGGCGGGGGTCAGGGATGGGCTAGCGGGGTCGCCCACAGGACCGTGGCGGGAGGAGCGGGTGATGCCAGCTGGACCAGGCGCTTCCCGCAGTTTGGCCAGGTCCCAGGCACGGGACGCCCCCTCAGGGCTGTGCGAGTGAGCAGGAGGGGGCTGGGCGCTGTCCCTCGCACAGGTGGGCACCCCAAGAGGGCAGATGGGAGACGGGGTCCCAGGGCTGGCGATGTGGGAGGATCCGACCCCAGACCCACCAGTGGCCCTCGAAGGCCCCTTTCGATGGCATGGCTCCAGTCCCCGTGCCCAAAGAGCCGGCCTGGGTGGGAGCCGGGGCCTGGGTCAGAGGTGAGGGCCTCCATGCTGGCTGTGCCTGTTCTGCGTGCCCGGGGCAGCCCGGGACTCACCGGAGGGGAAGCCGGAGACCACCTTGACCAGGAACACGGGAAGGACGCCCGGCCGCAGCAGCAGGCGGGTGATGGCCTTCAGGTCAAACACGCGGGCCTCGGGGACGCCTGGGTCACGGGAGAGAAGCCGTCAGGCCCGCCCCCAGGTCCTCCCTCCTCGGCCTGAATGGGGGGCTCGGCCCGACACTGGGCACCCGCCCGCGTGGTGCTCCCCAGGCCGCACCCCGCCTGCTGCTGGGGCCTCGGGGTCCTGGTCACCACTGCCCTGTGCCCGCTCCCGCTCCGCCCCAGCACCCTCTCCCCACCCCAGGGGACCCCTCGGCCCCACCAGAGGGAGGGGGACTGAGACCCAGGCTCCCTGGCACCTCCCCACCCCCACCGCCTTGGCCCATCCACGGTCTCCTCAGACCAGGGCCCCTCTGTGGCCCACACCCCCCCCCCGCCCCCGTGGGCTCCAAAGGCGTCAGCACCCGAGAGGCTCATGGAAGGGAGGGTTGCGGGGCGCCAAGTCCCTCCCCAAGCCCCGGGTGCCCGCAGGCGGGGCGCGCAGCCTGCCTCAGTGGACGGCGCCAGCCTGGCCCTGGGCTCAGGGCTGCTCTGAAGAGAGCGCGTGGCTGGTGGGACTCACCCGGTGGGGCGGCCTGGCCGTGGGCGCCGGGCCCCTTGGTGCTGGTGGGGATGCAGGTGACGCTGAGGGCGGCTCCCAGGAGGTTGGCCACGAGAGCCACGAGGATTGGACACTGAATCCTGGGGGGACAGTGGTGGTCACCCCAGGGCCGGGCCGCCTGAGCATCTCCCCGCCTTCAACACGGAGCAGCCCGCACCCTCAGCCCGTGACCCGGCGGGCGGGGCGGGGCCGTAGGCGCACTTGTTCAGGGCTCTCCCTTGACGACCTTCCTGCCCTCACGGCCGTCACGCTGTGGCGGAGGCCCTCAGCGTTCACAGCAGGGAGGCCCCGTGGCCCCCGGGGAATGGAGGAGGGAGCGGAGGTGGCCGGAGCCAGGATGGGAGCCCCGAGGGCTGGGGTGACTCTCCCGGGGCCCGAGGGCTCTCAGGCTGCCCAGGCGCCAGAGGCCGCCAGAGGCCGGGCCGCACCCACTGCTCCGGGCTGGCAGGGTGTCCGAGCCCTGGGACCCGCGTGGCACCGGCGCCCACAGGCCACGTTGTCCCTGAAACTGGGACCCAATGGAGGAGCTGCCCGCCGCCCGCTGGCAGAAGTGGGCAGGGCAATGTCCCACCCATTTTACAGAGGGGGAAACTGAGGCTGCCAGTCCTCAGTCCTCCTCCCTCTGGTGGGGCCAGAGGGGTCCCCTGGGGTGGGGGATGGGAGCTGAGAGCGACTGGTCCGTGGTGACTGGGCTGAAGGGGAGAGACGCAGGCAGCGCGGGGCCGGGCACCGGGAAGGGGCCGGCGAGACTGGGCCCGAGGTGCCGGATGGGCAGGTCTGGGTTTGAATCTCCGCTCCCCCCCGAGGCCCTCAGTGTGGCCTCATCCGAGCCACAGGACAGGCCTGCACGTGGGGCCTCTGGGTCTCCTTCCCATCCCCCTCCGGGGCGCAGGGCACGGGACCTGGGGAGGCGTTGGCCCCGCAAAGCCCAGGACACCACCTTCAGGCCGCTGCCCGCTGGCCGCCAAGGGCTGTGACCCAGGCTGTTCCTGCACTTTCACTTCTGAGGGAGCCCCCCCCCCCCCACCGCGTCACCGCCTGGAAACTTGGCCCTTGACCCCACCAGGAGGTGAGGACAGGCCTGCGCCCCCAGCCCCAGGCAGCCGGTGTCGCCTGGGAACGAAGGCACAGGCGCGGGTGCGAGGTCCGTGGCCTCAGCGGGCTCCCCTGCACCTCCACAGGCAGCCTCCCCCCAGCTGCCCTCAGCTCCCCACGGACGTCAGAGGGGGCGCCCCCACCCTCCCCCCACAACTGTGCGAGTGTCAGACATGTACACCCCCCCACAAACTGCACACACACAAGCTGTACACACACAAGCTGTACACACAAGAACACATGCACACACACAAACCACACACACACAAATGGCATACATGCACATACAAACTGCACACACATGTACACACATGCACACACACAAGCTGTACACACAAGAACACATGCACACACACAAACCACACACACATGCACACACACAAACCACACGCACACACAAATGGTATACATGCACACACAAACTGCACACACATGTACACACATGCACACACACAAACTGTATGCGCACACACCAAGAGGGAAGCCCGTGGGACTAGATTCTTGGCCCCCTCGTTTCTCGGGCTGGGACCTGCCCGGCTCACACAGGGGTGCAGCGGGCCCGTGTCCAGCCTGCACGTGCCGCCCTGACCCCTCCCGCCCACACGGGCCTGTCCCTGCCCCCCTACCCACAGCACCCCCTGCCCACGAGGCCACTGTTCAGGCTCTCCCACTGCCAGACCCCCCCCCCCCCCGGAGGGCCTTTCCGTGGCCTGGCCGGCTGCAGGCTGCAGGTCCGGGGCTGGACCCGGAGTGGCCGCCGGCCGCAGGAGCCGGTCTGTGACGCGAGCAGGGACGCCGGGCGCTGGCCCCGAGAGAGGGCTCTTTCTTCAGGGCTCTGGGCCGACGTCACTGCTGGGCCGGGGACAGACCTGCGTTCTCTGCGGCGCCCGGAAACGCGGGGGCGGAACAGCCCCTCAGATGGCTATTTTTGGAGGCTGGTGACAGGCGGGGGTCGGCGGCGGGAGCCAGGCCGCTTCTGGATCCTGATGGTGCCCTGCGTGGCGGCGATGACAGAGGGGCCCGGGACCGAGGGGGCCCGGGAGGGAGGGGGGCTGTCCCGCACCTCAGAGGCCCCCGGCTCCCCCAGGACAGAGTGCCAAGGGGGCGGGAAGGAGGGACCCGGGGGCGGCTTCGGCCAGGCCTTTGCGCCGAGGGCCTCGCGGGCGCCCCTGGGCCCTCCCGCCGATCCCGCCCGGGAGCTCGATCCCGCCCGGGAGCTCGGGCGCAGGGCCGCCGGGATGGGGTCCCGGGATGGGGTCCCGGCTCACGGGGCCCTTCTTACAGGTGGAGTGCCGACCGCGAGGGCAGCGCCTTCCGTGCGACTCTGTCCGCCGCCCGGACAAGAGGCTGGACAGACAGCCGCACGGACGCCATGAAGGGCATCCGAGTCCTCTCGGTCCGTCGCTGTGGCTCCCTGGACGGGTCCTCCCTCCTCAGACAGAGGAGGGCCACCCTCCCGGGACCCCCAAGGCTGCCCGCTGTCCCGAGGCCCCTGTGGCCCACAGGACACTGTCCGGGGGGCGGGGCCTGGCCGCCTGCCCCCCAGTGACCCCGCTGTGTCCTCCCGCCAGCCCTGGCCGGCCCCAGGGGCCGATCCGCTATGAAGCTGGCCTGCCCCCCCAGCTGGGCCGCGGCTCTGAGGGGCTGGCAGGTGGCCGGGTCCCCCGGCCTGGCTGCAGGTGGGGCTTGGGGTCCCCCCGGCTGTGTGCCCCTCACCTGTCCCAGCTGGAGGGCAGGCTGGGGTCAGCTGGGACACGGGGGGCTAGGACCGTGGAGGAAGGGCCCCTGCAGGGGGTTCCCGCGGGGCGGCTCCTGACAGCCCCCCTCCAGCCCCAGGTCCACAAGCAGCCACTGGCCCTCACTGGGCCCACAGGCCTCCCGCGGGGACGCCTGACCCCCAGCCCATCACCCCGCCCTTCATGCCCTTGGATTGCACACCCGGCGCCTGGCACCCGGGTTGTCTGAGGGCCTGGCACCCGGGTTGTCTGAGGGCCTGGCACCCCGGGCTGGAGGCAGAGCCTGGCACGGCTGCGGTGAGCCACCCAGCACCAGGCGGGGCAGGTGGCCTGGCTGAGGGTGAGTCACTCCTGCCCCGAGACAGTCAGGACAGCCGGATGCCGGCTCGGCAGCGGCAGGGGAAGCCGGGGTGTTGCCGGGCGGAAACCTGTCAGCGAGATAAGGGTTTCCCACGCCTTCGCTGGGCCGCGGGCGGGATTGGCCTTCCGGGGAGGGCCGGCTCCACCCCCTGATAAAGCCGATGAGTCCCCGAGGCCCCGGGCGCAGCTGGGTCAGAGCTGGGCCACTCATAGCCGGTGAGCGCCCAGGAGCACGGAGGCCCAGCTCCCGCTCCGCCGTGGCCTGTGGCCGACGCTGCCCGCCCCGCGCTCACACTCTCCTGGCCGAGACCCGTGGCCTGGCAGGCATCTGCCGGAATCCGACCACCGCGGGGGGACAGAGCCTGGGGGTCACAGAGCCTGGGGGTCACAGAGTTGTCCCTGCCCCCGAGGGAGCCAGGCCTCCAGGCCTGGGCTCCAGGCTGAGCCCAAACCAGTTATGCCAGCGCCCGTCACACAGCCCAGCCCGGCCAAGGCCACTTCCTCTCGGCTCCCCTCCCGAGGAGGAGGCGGGGGAGGCGAGCAGGGAGGGGGGACGGGGAGAGGGGCATCAGGCATCTGGAGCCGATTCCCTGGGCCTCGGGTAAGGCCTGGGCGCTCCACCGGGGAGCCTGTCTCCCCGCCATCAAAGGAAACTCCAAGGACACAAAGCGCCTTAGATCTTGGGATGAAAGAGGGAAGCGAATGGAATGTTCTGGAAGCCGCTGGCAGGGAGAGAGAAGTGGCCTCCCCGGGGCCAGCAGCTGGGCTGGAGAGGAAGCCGGGTGCCATGGGAAGGAGTGGGGGCAGGGCTGGCGAGGGGGGGCCGCTGCCCAGGGGAGACCACCCGGCGAGGCGAGGAGCGGAGCCAGTGGGAGCAGGTGCCGGGCTGAGAGGCTGAGGGGGGCCGGATGGGGGGCAGCGGGGCGGGGGGGGTCCTCCCTCTCAGCCCCTGCCCCCCTTTTTTCTCTCCCTGGCAGATGGGGTCCCTCCTTCCCCGGACCCTGACTCAGAATTGGAGCCGGGCTCCCGCCCGCCCAGCACGAAGGAGGCGCTGCCCGTCCAGGCGGAATCCGCGGTCACTCCGGCCTCGTCGGCGTGGCGGGTCCTCCCTCCGTGACCCCATGCCTCGCGGCTCCCCGAATGGACCTTCCCTTCGGCCCTCCTGTGCCTCCACTTTGACACCTGCCCCTCCCCACCCTGCGACCCAAACCAGCTCCCAGGGCTCTGAACCACCCGGAGCCGGCTCTTCCCAGCCTGGCCTCCCTCCCCGCACCGTCCCTCAGCCCGAGTCGGGCACCACCTTGAGTTCACACACGCATCCCCCCCCCCCCCGCCCGTAGGCAAAACCAGGCCGGAACCGGCTCTCTGTCCCCCCTCTCCACCCCCCCCCCCCCCCCCCCCGCCCCGCAGCCGCTCCTGGGCCGGTGCCACCCTGTCCTGCCTGGGGCAGCCCCTCGCTGGTCTTGCTCACCCCCTCCCCCCAGTTCTCAGCACGGCAGCTCCGTTACACCTGCCTGCTCACGCCTGCCCGGGGCTCCATGGCCTGCCTGCCCCTCGGTCCCCCTCCCCTCCACTCCAGTCACACGGGTCCTCCTGCCTCTGCCCTCACCTTCTTCTTCTTTTTTAAATTTTTTTATTGATGTCAGAGAGGAAGGGAGAGGGAGAGGGAGATGGAAACACCCATGATGAGGGAGAATCATGGACTGGCTGCCTCCCGCATGGTAAGGGATGGAGTCACACCTGGGCATGCGCCCTGACAGGGGATTGAACCATGACCTCCTGGTTCACAGGTCAACGCTCAACCACGGAGCACGGCAGCCAGGCAGCCCCACCGTCTCCAGGTGAGGTGACGGCCTGTTCACGCGGCCCCCGGTCCTGCTATTCGGCCTGACGTTACGGGAATATGTGTCACAGTCATTGCGTCTGAGGCCTCAGCCTGTCTGTTTGCCACTCGATCCCAGAACCCGGGGTCCCAGGGGCACTCAGTAGGTGTGCAATAAACATTGCGAGGAACATGAATGTCCTGCCCTCCTGCCGGGACGCTCAGCAGAGGGGACTCCCCAAACCCAGGCCCTGATGGATGCTGGGTGGGCTCAGGGTGCTGCGACAGAGGCCTCCCCAGCATTCCCTGGGCCCCCCACCCCTGGGCTCAGCCACCACCAGCCGCCTCCAGCACTGTGGGCTCGTGGCCTGGGGAAACGGCCCCCCCCAGCCTAGGGGCTGGCACAGGGTCCTCCAAGATTGGGGGGCCACGTGCCAGTGTCAGCCAGAAGCCGAGCAGCGAGCCGCTGTCCTGTGTGCGTGAGCGTGTAAGGTGTGTGTGTGCATGTGTGTGGGAGCATGTACAGTGGATGTGTGTGTGTGTGTGCACGTGAGTGTGTGTAGTCCGACACCAGGACATCTGCCCCCTGAAGGCAGCCCCGGGCAGCTCACCCGCCACCACCCAGACCAAAGCCAAACCGGCCGGATGGAGGTGCGGTCAGTGCGAGACTCGCTCCCGTGAAGAAAGCTGGTTTGAGCGGGTGTGGGGGCTTCTGGGGGGGGGCCCAGGAGGGCACTGGGCTCCGGGCGGTGGGAGGAGGCCCCGCCCCTCGCCAGGCGGCCTCTCCAGGGCCAGGCATTCCGGGAGGCGCGCCCAGGCCACAGGGACAGCAGCGGCTCAGCCCCTCCAGAGGGGTCGGGGGTGGGGGGTGCGGCCGGGATGGTCCCTGTGACCGCCTGTGGGAACTGCTGGCTGGGCTCTCTGGGGTGCAAAGCCGGTGCGTGTGTCCGCGTGCATGTGTGCGTGTGTGCGCGCATGTGTGCGCGTGCGTATGTGTGCACGTGTGTGCGTGTGTGCATGTGTGCGTGTGCGTATCTGTGCACGTGTGTGCTTGTGCGTGTGTGTGCGTGTGTGCGTGTGCGCGCGGAGGGGACAGAGGCCTTTATTTCTCTCGCGGTTATTAAACCGCCCACGAGCTGCCCTCCGGTCTAGGGGCTCGCGGCCCAGCACCCCCATCGCAGGGCCCAGGGCCCGCCGCCCGGGTTCCCTGAGGAAACTGGGTTTCCGGACACCGGACACCGGCTGGCTGGGCTGCCCCGGCGAGGCTGCGGCCCCGCGGCTGACGGTGACGGTGACGGTGACGGTGACGGTGACGGTGACGGCGACGCGCCCCCTGCCGGCTGCGGCCGCCCCTGCAGCCCCTCCCGCCGGGAGGATTCGGCCCCGCGTCCCCGCCAGACCCCACCCGCCCGCGTGCAGGAGGGGAAACCGAGGCCGGAGGGGCGGGACGGAGCCGACCCAGCCCGCCGTCCCGACCCGCACTCCCGCCCCCTCGACGGCCGCGCCCGCCCGTCCACTCACCCGCACGCGGCGCTCAGGGTCCCGCCGAGCAGGGAGCCGAGGATGGTGCCGACGCCGAAGCAGAGGCCCAGGCGGCCCAGGGCCGCGGGCCGCTCCTCGGGCGCCGACAGGTCGGCGATGACCATCTGGGCGGCTGGGGGCGAAGCGGGGGGGGGGGGGGGCTGAGCGGCGCCGCCCCCTCACTGACCCCTGTGCGGCCAGGCCACGCCCCCACCCTGCCCCACCCACCGCCCACAGGCCACGCCCCCACCCTGCACCCGCCCACCGCCCACAGGCCACGCCCCCACCCTGCACCCGCCCACCGCCCACAGGCCACGCCCCATACCACCCCCTGCAGCCCCACAGGCCACGCCCCCACCCCTGCACCCCGACCTGCCCCCACAGGCCACGCCCCCACCCCCTCTTCCCTCTGAGCTGTCCCCCTCAGCCCCAGGCCACGCCCCCACATCACCCCTCATCCTGTCTTGCTCTCAGGTCCAGGCTAACATCTTGGGGTGACCCTGCCCGCCCTGGGGTCAGGCCCCGCCTACCTGGCAGCGCGTGCATGAGCGGGGCGGGCAGGCGCGAGGCGAAGAGCAGGGCCGCGCCGGGCAGGGCCGGGCTGCAGGCGGCCGCCAGGAGCAGGTAGAGCGCCGAGGCCGCCAGGAAGGAGGCGGCGAAGGCGGCCCGCGCCCCGCGCTGGTCTGCGAACCTGGAGGCCCCGCACCTGAGACCCTCCGCCGCCCCCGCCCACCCCAGGGCTGATCCGGGCCCGGGCCCCCCCCCCCCCGCCCCCCCGTTTCGCTGCTGGGCTTCCCTCCCGCGGCGGCCTCGGTCCCCACCCTTCCAATGGGGCGGCTGCGGTGACCTGGGGTCTGACCCAGCCCGGCGCCCCCATCCCGAGCACAAGGCGTGGGGTCGGAGGGGACCCAGGGTGTGTGCTTTCTACAGAGAGCCTGTCCTGTGCGGTCACCCTCCCTGCTCTGGGCCGCCCGCCCCACAACCTGTCTGCCCGGTTCGCTGCCTCGGGAGTCCCTTCCCTGCGGAGTCCCCCAAGACCTGACTCCTGCCACGTGGCTCTGTCCCCCAAGGAGTGTGCAGGAGGGCGAGCCAGTGGGGCCCCAGGTCCAGCCCCCCATGGAGCTGGGCCTTCCAGTCACGAGTCTCACCAGGGAGATCCTCTCTCTTCTCTGGTGGAAGTCATGGGGTGACTCCGCAGCCCGAAAGGGACTAAAGCTGTTCCGTGCCTGTGTGCCCCTCTGTGGAATGGGAGCTGGCGTCCCCCTGGGGGGCCCAGTGTGAGGTCGGGGACCTGGCAGGGCAGCCCATGGCTTCGGGGGGGTGGGGGGCACGGTACCTGCCGAACATGGGCCCGCCCAGCAGCTGGAGGGCGCCGAAGGCCGTCTGCAGGTAGCCGAAGGTCACGGAGTCCAGGCCCAGCCTGCGGGACAGGTACTGGGACACAGGGGGGCCCTCAGGGCGGGAAGGCCGGATCTGGAATCCAGGGTGCTCTGGGGCAGGCGTGGGAGGGGCAGCCCTGACAGGCTGGGGGAGGGGTGCCGGGGGTCTGTCCCCGGGGCTCTGCGCTGTGCCCGGAGGGGACGCAGGTGCTCTCGTGGAAGGGGGAGCCCCTGGGGGCCTCTGGGTCCAGGGACCAGGGAGGGCTGCGTGGAGGCAGCGGCTGGCCTCCCTCCCTCCCTCCCTCCGTGGGGCACATGCGCCTCCCACCGTCGCTCAGAGCTGCCCGGTGAAGGCTGAGTGCCCCCAGGCCACAGGAGATGGTGCCGAAGCGCCTGGTGAGCTCCGGGCGGTGGCCCCGGCCTGCTCTGCAGTCTCTGGCCCCTCGACCCCTCCCACTGAGGCCCGTCTGGGGAGCGGAGGGCAGTGACCAGTGTCCCCCCAGGGGACAGGAGGTGGGGACCCCAGTCTCCTGGCCGTCAGCCCCTCCCCACCAGCTGCTGTGCTGGGCACCAGCTCTCCTAGGGGTTCCAACTGGGCACTCATCGCTCCCCACTAGCCCTCCGAGGCAGGGTGGCTGGGACCCATTTTACAGCGAGGACATCGGGGCCTGCCCCGGCCACCCCGTGCTGAGGACAGGAGGCTGTGGGCGGAGGGTGCTGGGCCTTGAGGGGCGGGTGTTGGGCTCCTGTTGGGCCAGTGCCAGTTTGGTGGCAAAGGCGATGGCCACTCCCACCCCAGGCCCAGGCAGGGACTGGACGGACCAGACAGGGGCTCTGGCACCCCCAAAGCCCCTGGTGCTGTCGCTGGGTGGGGGTGAGAGCCTGTGGGGGGCTCCCAGGGGTGCAGGGGGGTGATGGGCTGCTGGGTGGGCAGTAACCGGGAAGCCACAGTGGCCTGTTCACCCACTGCCTACTCGGGAGGCACAGGGAGGCATGGATGGGGCCGTCCGCCCCGCCTCCTGCTGTCCTGGGGAGACAGGACATCCGACCCCGTGGCCGAGGACCTGGCTGTGGGCTGACCCCGGGGAGCAGGATGGCGGGAAGCGCTGCGGTGCCAGGCAGGTTGGCCTGGGCAGAGGCGAGTGCGGCTAGGAGGCTGGGGCGCGAGTGAGCCGAGTGGGTGTGAGCGCGGGGAGGGAGGGGCCGGCTCAACAGGGCAGAAGCCCCAGGCGGGCGAGGACCAGGCGGCTGTGGTCGGAGGGCAGTGGCAGGCTGTGCGCCAGAGCCAGGACGTGCTGATGGGGTGCCCGGAGGCACGGTCCCGGGGTCCCTCACCCAGCTCCAGTGTGGCAAGGGCCCCCAGCGAGAGGGTCCGGGGCCTCAGGCTCCCCCGCCCTGCGGGCGCACAGGTGGACGGGAGCGGGCCTGAGCGCAGCCTGGGGGCCGGTGGAGGGGAGGGTGCTCACCGGCAGGACGGAGAACTGCATGAAGAGGCAGGTGAGGTCCAGCGTGGTCAGCAGGTAGGTGAGCAGGAGGACCCTGGGCCGGCCCAGGGCGCCCATCCCCGAGGGGGCCTGGCCCTGGCCCCCGGGGGCCCCGGCACCCTGCATCCTGGGGATCCTGCAGGGATCCAGGTCGGAGGCTGGCAGGGGCCAAAGTCCTGCTGTGTGCCGGGCGAGGGTGCTGAGTCACCGGGCGGGCGGGAGTGCGGGCGCCGGGCCTGTGGAGGGCCTGCGGGCGGGGCGGGTGCTGTGGGACCCGCCGTGCGGCCGGGGGCCGGTCTTGCCCACACGCCTTCCACCGGGAGGCGCGCAGCCGTCCTCAGGGGCAGGCAGGCCTGGCGTGATTGCTGACTGCCGCGCAGGTGGGTGCCTCCTGCCTGGGGTGGATGGGGGTCCCCGTGTGGGGGTGCGGGGGCTCCTTAGGCCCAGTGCACCCCACGACGAAGCCGCTTCGAGGGGAAGGACCACTTTCTGGCCTGGTGACCCGGGGCTCAGCCTGGCACCGTCTGGGAGTGAGCCCTCCTGGTGAATCTGAACCTGGCCCATCTGGGCTGGGTGCGGGGTCCCACCCTCCCGGGGTGACCTGAGACTCCAGCCCACCCAGAGGGACCAGGACACCCCCACTCTCGGGGACACCCCGGTGTCCGTGGCCGCCTCGCTCTCATTGGCCCAGCCTGACACACACCCCTTCCCCCTGCGGGCCGCCCCACAGCCGGGCACCCTGCCAGCCTCCTCCCTCCCCGCCTGACTTTGCCCTGACTCGCCTGCACTCCCATTTCTCCCTGTCGCCGTGGGAGGCGGGACCTCTGACCTCTGAGCAGCACTGGGCGTCCAGTCCGGACATGGGGTGCAGAGGGGGAGGGGCAGGGACAGGCTGGGAAGGATGAGAGAGGGATGGAGGGGAGGGGGCACAGAGACCAGAGGAGGGCCAGGGAGACTGGAGCATTTCTGGGGATGCCCCCCCCCCCCGCCCCCAACCAGAAGGCTGCTGGGAGTAGCAGGCACAGCGCTTTCCCCAAGTCACACTGTGGTGACGCCCCCATGGGTTGGGGCCCCCAGAGCCACTTGCTTCAAGAGGTCCCTCTGCGTGGCTGGGGTTGGGGGCCTGGGGGGCTGAGGGGTTGGGGGGCCTGGGGGCTGGGGGCCTGGGGGCTGGGGGCTGGCAGGCACTGGGGGCCTGGGGGCCTGGGGGGCTGGGGGCTTGGGGGCTGGGGTGCTGGGGGCCTGGAGGCCTGGGGGGCCTGACAGCCACAGGGAGCCCTGGGGAGCACACAGACCCAGCTTCCTGCAGGCAGTGTCCCTGCTGCCACCCCTGCCAGGAGCTCAGAGCCAGGCCGCAGGCCCAGGTGTCAGGACCCAAGCCCCCCGCCCCATGTGACCTGCAGCTCAGCAGAGCAGAGAGCCAGGAGGGACAGGGGCGAGGCTGGGCAGACGCCTGCGAGCCAGGCCTGCGGTGCCCGGAGGCCGGAGGGCAGGCCGAGGCCCAGGTGGGTGAGGGCCGAGCCGGAGCCTGGGCGCCCTGCACCTCTCAGCGGGGCAGCAGGCCTGGGCCTGAGCGAGAGGGCGATTTCAGCCCACACAGTGCCCACGGGGACAGAGTGGGGGTTCCTGCCAACCTCGGCGGGCCTGAGCGAGAGCCCGGCCCGGCCTGCCAACCAGCCGGCTTTCGGAAGGGGCGTGGCGGCGGCATCAGGTGTCCCAGCCCAGGGCTCCTGGCGGGTGGGAGCCCAGGTTCCCAGCTCCCAGGGGCAGGGACGGGCTGTCCCCGGAGCCTCCGGAGCCCCGGGCCGCGGGCTCCCGGCCGGGCTGCTTCCCTTGGGCCTGCCTGGCGGTGGGCACGGGGGCTGGCGGTGGGATGGGGGGCCAGGGCCCTGGAGCCTGTGGGTGGGCGGGGGGGGGGGGGCTGGCTGCTCACCTCTCCCCTCCTCCTGCCTCCTGCGTCACGTGGGGCCCGTGGCGGGTGAAGCTGGAGCAGAGCAGTCAGATCTGGCTGGTACCTGCCGAGAACAGGCCGGGGAGGGCGGGAGCTTCCTGATGCCAGGAGTGTGGGGAGCTGCGGGCGGCTCGGGGAGAGGAGCGCCAAGCCCCCGCCCGGCCCCCGCCTCCTCCAGGGCCAACCTGCTCACGGAGCCGCACCAAACCCTCTGTGTTCCCGGCCCACACCCAGCCCTGGGCATCCAGCCCCTCAGAGAACTCCTGGCGGGCCAGGCTGGGCTGGGCAGGCTTGAGGCCTCTGGGGGGCGCTGGGGAGGAGGCTTCTCGGAGGAGGCACCGCCTCCACGGAGCCTTCAGATGGGTGCACCGTGGCCCGTGTGGGAAGGGCATGCCAGGTGGAGGGGACAGCAGGGAAAAAGCCAGGCGTGGGGGGTTGGGAAACCGAGAACGCCTGCCTGACGGGGCAGGGGCCGGCGTGCAGTGGGGGGAGGAGAGGGCGGCCAGGCCCTGGGGGTCCCCCCGGAAGGGCTGGGAGTGGGAGGATCAGGGTGAGATGGGCCGGGGGAGGGCGGAGACCCCGTGAGTGTCCCAGAGCCGGAGGGCCGGAGGGCCTACACCGGGCAGCCTCGCTGATGCGGACCGGCCTCACTGAGCGCCACGCCACGCTGCGCGGCGCCAGGGCCTGGGCTCGTCAGCTGTGGACTGCCTGCCCCGGCAGCTGGCATCACAGTGCGCTGTGCGTGTGCTGTGCGTGTGCACGCCCGTGTTCACCTTGTGCGCGTGGGGGAGGGCAGCCGGTCCCCGAGGCGTGTGGCTGGCTCACGGGTGACGGCCGATGGCACATGCACGCGAGGCTCCGTGCACCACGGAGCGGCTGAGCTCCTGCTCTGAGGGCCCCGGGGGCCGTGCTCACGGGGAGGGGCCAGCGCAGGCCGCTGCTGCAGGCCACGGGGGACGTGGACGTGGCTGGGGGCGCAGAGGGTGTGAGGGGGGATCTGCACCTCCGGGAAGGAAGGGCGGCTGGGTGTCCTGACGGGCGAGGTGGGGCCTCCGAGATCAGGGCTCCAGCGGGTCCTGCAGGGGCTGCCGTCGGGCTGTGGTCCAGGTTGGAGGTCCGGTTCTGACCTCCGTCCCACACTCAGCCTCTTCTAGAGCCTCCGGCCGCTGGGCCTCCGCTGGGAAGCCAGGAAGGAGCAGGAAGGACGACGGAGCAGGACGAGGTCTCGAACCCGCGCACCCTCCGCACCGAGGGCCCTGCCTCGCCGGCCCGGTGCCTCCCTCGCTGGACGGCGGCCTCAGGGGGCCCGGCCCGTGGCTTCTGGGGGGCCAGCACCTAACCACTCCCAGGTTTCAGCAGCGGCACCACCTCTGCTCGGGCACCTGGACCTGGCGGGGGCAGGCGGGCGTCGGGGCCGCCGCACAGGGCCAGGCCGGCCAGGGCTCGCTCACAGTTTTCAAACCGAAGCAGCCGGAGGGACCCCCCTCGGGACTCTGCCCAAGTCGTGGCCCTGATCTGCCTGCACCCCTGTGTCATGCCAGGCACCACCCGGTTTCTTCGCATATTTCTTCCCCCCACCCCCCCACCCACTGGCCGGAAGCCCCAGAGGGGAGGGCTCCCGAGGTCCCGGGGAGATAGTTGGACACGGATGAGGACACAGACCGGACACCCCCAGTCCAGGCCCCAATTGGACAGTCGAGGGGGCTGCTAACGGTGGCCATGCTGGGACCAGGCCAGCTGTGCCGTCAGCCCCGCTGGGCCGGCTTCTCCATGGCGCCCCTTGACAAGGGCCTTGTCCTCTTCAGCCTCAGTCTCCCCATCTGTGAAATGGGACACTTGCTCATCGGATACTCGTGAGGATGGAATGAGATAATTCACACAGGGGGCCCGGCACGGGCTGCCTGGCACAGCGGGTACCAGCCAGCGCCCGCCTGGGCCGGAGCCGGGCCTGTGTGCAGCGGGTGGGGGGCGGGCTGAGCGTCAGACTCTGTGCCAGACTCCTCTGAACCCGGCATTGTCCCAGCTGCTTGTTATGCAAACCCTGCTCCATCCGCTCCCACGGTCCCCAGGCCTGCGTCGCCCGGGCAGCGCCTTGCTGGTGGCGGGCTCTCCCGGCATCCCCGGGCTCGGCGAACGCGCCGTTGTCATCACAGGCAGCTGGGCTGGTCTCCGTGCCGGGGCCGTGCCCTGCCCGCCCCGCTGGGCTGGAGGGAGAGACGGCGGCTGGTGTGGGTGAGGCTGCCTCCCGGGAGGGCCTGGCCGGGCACCTGTGGACATGGCCTCTGAGCCTCGCCAGGAGCCTCACCGGCGAGAAAACGGAGGCCCGGAGAGGTAAAGCCACTTGCCGAGGACGCACGCTGGGAAGAGGCCGCGGCTCTGCCTGGCTCCTAAGCCCACAGGCTGCCCCTCGGCCAGGCCGCGGCTCTGCCTGGCTCCTAAGCCCACAGGCTGCCCCTCGGCCAGCACCGCCGCCGTGCCCCGCCGTTCCCCCAGCTGTGGGTGCTGCTGGCAGGGAGCGGCCCGGGCTGGGAAAGCCGGCTGCCACCGGCAGGGACCCGGGCCACCAGCACCCTGGGCGCGGCCGAGTGGGGCAGTGGCCGCACCCCCTGGAGCCCCCCAAGGGCTGCTGCCTCTGGCCTCCGGCTGCCCCCCAGCACCATGGGGGCCCCTCCTGCCCCTTCCTCCCAGACTCCCCCCTGTCCACCCCCCTCACATCCCAGGGCCTGGGAGCCTCTGACGTCCCCTCTTGGGCCCTAGCCCCTGCCCTGGCCTGCCCACCAGCCCCATCACCACCTCCCTCCAGCCGCTGGTGGTGGCATGTGCACCCACCCCCCAGTCACAGGACCCGGACCCCAAGCTGCACCCTCCGGGCATCGGGCCTGCCCGGCACAGCCGCCCCCGGGCCGGGGCCGGAGCCCAGCCCTCAGCCCAGCTCCTCGCGGCTGGCCTGTGCTCCAGGTGAGGGGCTCAGGCCTGTGCGCGGCCCCTCCCTCCTGGGCTCCCTCCCTCCCAGGCTCCTCCTCACCCCAAACCTGGGGGGCCCCTGCCGGGGTTCCTCTGTCCCCCACTGCCCGCCCCGCAGCTGTGCAGCTCCAGTGTTTGCACCTGGCTGTGGGCGGCGGGAGGGGGACCCCAGGGCTCCCTTCGGCTGTAGGCTCATTTGGGGGGGGGGGCGGCCGATGGGGAGAGTGGGGCACACAAAGCCCTCAGGCCTGCTTGCCTAGGTGACAGCCCCCCACTCCAAGCACCTAAGGGTGCTGCTCCCCAGGCCCAGCTCCCAGCCCACGAGTGGGAGCCAGGGTTTCCACGTTGGCATGGGAGGCGCTGAGCCCACGTGCTGAGTGCGTGCCCCTCCGGTTGCCCCGGCCCAGGCCCAGGCCGGACAGGCAGGGGGGCAGGGGGACGGGGGACAGGGGGTGCAGGGGGGCAGGTACAGGCAGCCTCGCTCTGCAGCCCGGGGTCTGCCCGGCTGCACTGACACAGAACGAAGGCAGAGGGCGCTGGGAGGCCGGGCGGTGGGGGGGATCTGCAGGAAAAGGAAGAGGAGGAGCTGGGGGAGGAGGGAGGGAAAGAGGAAGGGAGGGCTGCGGGCTGAGAGGGGAGGCGGGAGGGGAGGGGGGAAGGGGGGAGGGATGGGGAATGGAGAGGGGAGGGGCTGGCCTTCACCTTGCAGCGTTAACCTCGGCCTCTCCCTCCTCCCCTCCCTGCTCCTTGGCCCCCTGGCCCCTGCCCACCCTGCGTGCTATTCCCACTAAGGTGTGAGGGACAGCCCCCCAGCACCTGGGGGTGTCATTTATTTATTCATTTATCCATTTAAATAAATCTTCCCCTGCACAGTCCTGATGGCCACATTGGGCAGACACCCCCACCTCGGACTTGAGGAGACTTGGGGTCACGGAGAGCTGGGCCCTTGCCCACACGGCGAGGGATGAGAGAAGGCAGCAGGGGGCAGGGGGCCTGGGGGTCCTCTTTCCCGCCCGGTGCGGGGCCCACAGGCTGCGGGCTGCGCTGCCGTCTGTGGACACCAGGGGGCAGCAGGCGTCCAGCTTTGGGCCTCAAGGCCTGGGGCTGCTGGCTGGCGGGAGGTGGCCGGACTGGTCTGGCAGGCGGCCCAGGCTCTGGGGGAGGGAGGGGATGGCGCCCCTTCTGCCGAGCCCCCATTCCGTGCAGCCCTGGCCCCCGGGAGGACCGGCCAGGGCTCGGCTGCTCTGACCTCCTAGCCTTGTCCCCTCCAGACTCGGCGGGAGGAGCTGGAGGATGGATGAACGCGGGGGCGAAGGAGTGGGGAGGTCTCCCCCCTCGACCCCGACCGTGGACGTGGGCGTGGGCGGCAGAGGCCTGAGCCTGCTCTTCCGCGGGAGACTTGTCCCCGAGCGGGCCAGGTGGTGGGTGCTCACCTCGCGTCCACGCGGGGTCTCCACCAAGGCTCAGGAAGCTCTGGGGTGGGGGACACAGTGTGTGGGGGTCTGCCTCTTGTGACCACAGGGCCAGGTCCCCGCTGTGGGGGAGGGACGGGTGCTGACGGGACCCTCAGCCTCCTCCCCGGCGTTCCTGGCTTCTCGGAGAACCACGTGGCGGCGGGGCCCTGGGGTGCCCCGTGGGCTGCACAAGCCGACTCAGAGGGGTCCCCACAGTCCAAGAAAAGCAGGCAGAAAGTCGGGGCACAGTGGGTGTGAGGTCCAGGAAGGGGGCATCGGCCCCTCCCAGATCCGTTTGCTTCCCTGGCAAAGTGAGCCCCCCGCAGCCCCGGCCAGCCCGCCCTGGGAGGGGCCTGGGGGGGGCGGGCCTGGAGGTGGGGGTGCCCGTGGCTCAGAGCGGGCCACGCGGTGTCTGAGACCCGCTCCGTGCCCGCGCCTGCCCAGCCCTGGGACGGCCTGCGAGGACCAGTGGTCCAGGGCCTCCGGGACGGTCAGTGTTAAAACCAGAGACGTTCCCAACCAGTCGGGAGGGTCCCTGCTGGAGACCCAGGCCCAGCAGCCCTGGGGGTGGGGTTGGGGGCAGTGACGCTCTCCTGTGCAGGGCTGCTCCGGGTCCCGCTGTCCCTCCCCCAGCCCCGTCCAGGCGGGGGGCGAGGACCCGGCGGGGACCCCGGGCTCGAGGCAGCCCCTGAAACCAGAGCCCGACCATCACCACAGGGGCCGGCACCTGCGGAGGACGTGCCTGGCAGCCGCCGAGAACAGCCCGTCCTGGGGGCTGGGGCGGGGCGAGCCGAGCGCGGGAACTCGGTCGGGAGGAAGGCTCCGGCCCAGGCGCTGGGCCCCCGCCAAGCAAAGCCTCCCCCGCGGGCGGGCGCAGAGCTGGCCCCGCCTGGCGCTGGGCCGGCTGGTTAATCTGTAACTCCCCACACCCGCGGGGCCTCCGGGCCCCATTTTAGGGAGGAGGAGGGGGGCTCAGGGGCCAGGGCCTTCCCAGGGGGGTCTCAGAGGGTCTGCTGTCCAGGGCCTTATGGAAGGACCACTCTGGGGGTGCGGCTTGAGGCCATGGGGGTGGCTCTTCTGGGGCCATGTGGGTGCCCCTCAACTGCGGGGGGAGTGGATGAGGCAGGGAGGGCTTGGCCCTGGTGGGTGGAGGGGGACAGGCCCAGGTCTGCGGGGGAAAGGCTGCTGGCCTGGCGGGAGCCTGTTCCCCTCCGTCTGGGTGGGAGGTGCCAGGGGTCAGCCATCCTGGGCAGGGCTGTGTCCCCCTGATGCCCAGCCCCGGGCCTGGGGCTTGGGGTTGTCAGGGGAGGTTAACCGGGGACCCTTGACGTTCTTCCTGCTTCCATGCCCTCCAGGCCTCGAAGTCCGCGTCGGGGGGCCCAGGGCTGGGAGAGGCTCAGACCTGCTCCCGCCGGCTGCTGGGTGCGCGGGCTGCTGCGCTGCTCGGACTCGGGTTCCTCCCTCGCAAAACGGGCACCCAAATGCCTCCTCGGTGGGTCCTGGGAGGATCCCGGAGGCCGGCCCTCGGAGGCCCGGCTCGAGGTGGCTGGGTGTCCGGTTTGTGTGATCGGTGAGGCCTCTGCAGAAGGGCACGCCCTGGACAGCGTCAGAGGCTGCCTGGTTGGGGCGCACCCACAGACACCCCGCAGGGTTCCGGGGCACAGGAGGGGGTCGCCCCGGCCCCAGTGGGTTTCTGGAGCAGCCTGGCAGGGCTCCCCCGAGAAGGGAGGTTTGGGGCAGCTGAGAGGCGCCGTGGCGGAGTTGGCCACCAGGGGGCAGCATGCGGCCAGGCAAGGTGCCGCCCAACACTTAGGCGAGGGTTGGTGATCCGACCTGAGTCTTAGGCTGTGAAGGGAGCCGAGACCGAGCCCTTAGGGGCGCGGGGAGAAGGACACCCCGCAGGGGCCGGCCCGGGCCTCTGTGAGCTGCGGAGCCCGGAGCCTTCCCGGTCCCGGGGCCCGTGCCACGTGAGAGTAAGTGTGTCTGTAACGGACACCCCAGTTCCACGGAGTACGATGCAATAAAAGTGTATTTCTCATCCCACTGCAGGCGGGTGTGCAGTGGGCGCCCGTGGGCCCGTGCTCTGCTCGGCGTGGTCACTCAGGGCTTCTGTGGCGTTCCGGTCCCTCCCCCCCGCCCCCCCCCCGGTTCTTCCCTGACCGCGGCCACCTCGGGGAGAGGAGGGAGAGGCCGCTGGCGGGAGGCGAGGGCTGTGATGCTGGGCCCCTCTGCTCAGGCCGAGGGACTTCACACGTGGCCTCTCCGTGCCTTCGGAGGAAAATGGAGGCCTGGGGATCGGCACCCATTCACTCCGAGGGAGGGGCCAGAATGATGAGGGGCACGTGCCAGGTGCCAGCAGGGCGCCGGGCCTCCACGCCCCCGCTAAGGGCTCCCGGACCCCGGGCCGTACTGTCTCCAGCACCACGCACAAACACGACTCCCTTTGCTTCCTTCGGACACACTTTTAATTACAAACGTAGAACGTGGTGTTCGTGTCCGGAGAACGTGGTGTTTGCTTGCCTGGGCCCCTGGGGTGGCCCGGGCCTCGGCCTCCTGCCCCAGCCCCGGGGCTGCCCTCCCGCCCTCCCCCGGCTCTGCCCCTGCCGCGCCGGGCCGGCGGGTTCAGTAAGCCAGGGGCCACCATTCTTGATTCAATTCAGGGTCACGCCAAAGATGGGGTCACCTCTCTGCTGAGAGAGGAGGGGTCCCACGGTCCCCAGAGAAATAAGCTAGGAAGCCAGGCAGCTGGAGAGGGTCGGCCCCAACCCGCTCCTTCCCGGCGGCGTGGCCTCGCAGCTCCCTTCCCGGTAAAACGGGCGAGGCCTGCAGGGCGTGTCCCTCCAGCCCCCGGGCAGGACTCCGTGTCACGCGCTGCGGGTTGTCACTGTCGCTCACGGAGGCGCTCGGCGGGCGCCGCAGGCACAGGAGGGGCCGCCCCAGTCCGTCCACACCCCTGCCCCCCAGCCCTCGTCCAGCGTGGGGCCGAGGGCACGAGTCCTGCCCGGTCCTTCCTCCGGGCAGCTCCGCATCCCGGCTCGGCGACTGTCATTCTTAGTCTTTATCGGCACCGAGGGGCGCGGTCTGTCCATCCGTATGGAGGAGGGTGCAGCTCCAGTGCAGCCAGGGTGGCAGGGCGGGGGGGGGGGGGGCTGTGCCCTGTCCCATAGCCCACCCCGCAGTGGCCCCAGCCAGACCCATGCCTGCCGTGGTCTGGTCCAGGCCTCAGAGGCGCCCACCCCGGTCAGGGACACGATCCAGAACCTGTTTCCCACCCGCTGGGCAGGGCTGACCGGGGCTCAGCGGGCCGAGGGCCAGAACTCAAGGAGTCAGCGCCGCGGCTTCGGAGAAAGACGGGCGCGGACCCTCCCTCCCTCCGGCCTCCCTCTTCCCGCTGGAGGGCCCGAGGGCCGGCAGGTGTGTTAGGGCTCCAGGTGCGCGGAGCCCCACCAGGGACCCCAGCCCGCGGGCGCAGCAGGCCGCGCGTGGGCAGCTGCAGACCCCGCCTCGCTCCTGCCAGGGACCAGCGCCCCGTCGGCGGGCGCGGGGTGCCCAGGGGCGAGCGCTAGCCGCCGGCCGGGCGCCCTCGGGGGGCGACTCGGTCCAGGCCGGACGCCGGGCTCGCGGTGCCAGGGAGGGCGCGCCGGCCGAGGGGGGGCCATCCCCGCCGCGGAGCGGCCCCCGCCTGCAGACAAAGGAGCCCTGGGGGGCGGGCGCGGGTGGGGGGGGGAATGGGGCGAGGGGGCGGGGCGCGGGTGTCACGTTACCGCCCGCAGCGCCCTTTAACTCTGGCCCCGCCCCCGCCCCGCGCCCCGCGCCCGCGCCCCGCCAATCCGCCCGCCCGCCCGCCCGCCCCGCCCGCCGCGGGGGGGGGGAGGTGCGCCCGCGGCCAATGGGCGGCGCGCGGGGCGGGGCCGGCGCGCGCGGGGGGAGCGGCGCGGCCAATCGCGGCCGTGTTGTTGAAACTGAAAATACTACTTTATGCAAATCGCGGCGGGGCCCCGCGGGCCGGGGGGGTGGGACCCTCGTGTATAAAGGGGCGCGCGAGGGCTGGGCGTTCCACAGGCAAGTGCCCTGCGCTCGGTGGGTGCCAACAGGCCGGAGCCAGCCCTGCGAGCGAGGACAGGCATCGAGGGGGCGCGGCCGCCAGCCGACCACACCGCCAGCGACTCAGCAGCCCTGCCCGGCCCGACTGTCAGGTAGCGCCGCGCCCGCCCGCCCGCCCGCCGGTCCCCCTGCAAATGCAGACTCCCACCGCGGGGTCTCACTTGCGCCCGGCCTCCGCCCTCCTCTCCCCGCTCCCCTCCCGTCCCCTCCTCTCCCGCGCCCGCGCCGGGCCGCCCCGAGCCCCGTCCGACGTGTGTCTCCGCAGCGACTTGGCCATGGAGCGCCTGGTCTCCCGCCGCGCCTACCCGCCGGTGGCGCGCAGCAGCGCCTGCCGCAGCCTCTTCGGGCCCGTGGACCACGAGGAGCTGAGCCGCGAGCTGCAGATGCGCCTGGCCGAGCTGACCGCCGAGGACCAGCGCCGCTGGGACTACAACTTCCAGCAGGACGTGCCCCTGCGCGGCCCCGGACGCCTGCAGTGGACCGAGGTGGACAGCGAGTCGGTGCCCGCCTTCTACCGCGAGACCGTGCAGGTGGGGCGCTGCCGCCTGCTGCTGGCGCCCCGGCCCCGCCCGGAAGGCGCGGGCGCTAACCCGCCCCCCGCGCCGCCGGCCGAGGAGCCCCTCGACGAGCCGGGGGACGCACCGGCGTCGCCGACCGGCGGCCCGGAGGTGTCTCCCGCCCCGGCCCCGGCCGTGGCTCCGCAGGAGAGCGCTGAGCCGGAGGCGGGCCCGCCGCCGCGCAATCAGGAGCCCCTGGCTGAGCCGCTGCTCGCGGGGCGCCCCGCGCCGGGCGCTGCGGCCGCCGCCTCCGCCGCCACCGCTGCGGCCGCAGCTCCCGCCGCCGCCGCCGCCGCCGCCGCCGGCGCTGCCACCAACGCCGCGGCCGCGGGAGGCGCCGCGATGAAGAAGCTGGCCGGGCCTCTGATCTCCGGTGAGTCCCGCGCGGCCCCGCCCCGGCCCGCCCGGCCCGGCTTTGTCCAGCTGGCCGGGCGCCCCGGCCCCGGGGGCCGCCCTCGGTCCCCGCCTCCTCCCGTGGCGTTAAAGGGCCCGCGCCGGCCCCGCCCTGGCGTGCGGCTCCCGGCCGGGCGGCGCGGAGCGGGTTAAGTGCGCGGCGCCGGGGGGCTCGGCCGCGGGACGAGGGAAACGCTGACGCAGCAGCTCGCGGGGCGCCGTAAACAAAGCTGACCCGCCGCGGACCTCGGCGAGGGCGGGGCGCGCCCCTCCCGACCCGCCCGTGGGCTCCCGGCCCGCCCCGCCCTGACCCGCGCCCGCGCTGTCCCCGCAGACTTCTTCGCCAAGCGCAAGCGGTCCGCGCCCGAGGCCAAGGCGGCCAACGAGGTGCCCGGCGGCTGCGCCGCGCCCGGCGGCGGTCCAGGCGTGGGCCCCGCCGAGCAGACCCCGCGCAAGCGGATGAGATGAGGTGAGCGGTGGCGGGCGCGGAGGGGGCGCGGAGGGGGCGCGGGAGGGGCCCTCGGTCGCGCGGCCTCGCTCGCTCACTCTCCCCCCCCCCCCGCAGCCTCTCGCCCAAAGAGCCCGCGGGAACCCCCTGAGCAGCGGACAGGAGACCGGTCATGTAGCAGCAACCCGGCAGCTGCTGGCGAGCAGCGTTCGGTTTTGTTAAAGTTTGAAAACTGTGCAATGTATTAATAACTCTTTTATATCTAAATGTATTCTGCACCGAAGAGTACACTGGTCCCAAGGTGTAAAGCTTTAAGAGTCATTTATATAAAATGTTTAATCTCTGCTGAAACTCAGTGCAAAAAAAAAAAAATGAAAAAAAGAAAAAAAAGGATAAAAGGAAACATGTATATTTGTACAAAAAGTTAAAAAAAAAAAGTTATACTAACTTATATTTTCTATTTATGTCCAGGCGTGGCCGCTCTGCCCGCGGCAGCTTGGCCACGGGCTTTGCCAAGGCACGCACCGCACCGGGGTCCCCTGTCAATCCATCCGAGAGTGGACCCGGGGGGAGGGGGGGCGCCCACCAGCTTCGCCCGCCCGCGTGCCAGCCGCCTGCGCGCCTGCCACCTGCGCGCCAGCCCACCTAGCTTGCAGTCTCTCTCTCTCTCTCCGCGCTGTCGCTGTCGCTGTCTCTGTAGTCGCTTCCTCTAAACCTGACGTCTCTGTCGAAAAGGTCCTGAGCCGGCACACCGCGCCCGGCCCCTGTCCGCTGGGTTCCAATAAAGAGGCCAAAAAATTGCTGCAACTTGGCGTGTGTGTGCGTGTGTCCACTCAGCCCCCGCCCCACAGCAGGGGCAGCCCAGGGGGGGCACGCCGTCCTGCCCCAGCCCGAGAGTGCCCACCTGCCACAGCCCTTCACTTGCCCCCCCCCACATACACACACAGAGTGGAGCCCCCACGGCTGCAGGGTTTGCAGCTTCCCTGGGTGGGGCCCTGAGGTGCTGGCCTCCCGCAGGCCTGAGGGCGGGGCGGGCGGGGGGAGGACAGGCCAGCAGCCGGCTGCCTGGGCTTCTGTGGAAGGACCCGAGGCCAGGCCTGGCTCCCAAGGGCTCCCTCTCCATCTCACCATAAACCCCGAGACGGGTGGTTTACCACGGGGCGGGCGGGGGGCCGAGGACTCGTGCGCTGCCACCAGTTTCCAGTTTGGGGGCGATGACCCCCTCCCCCCCGCTCAGGGACAAAGGCTGGGTCCACCCTGGATCCTGGAGATGAACATGGACTCACAGTTAACCCGCCCAGTTCCTGAAGCGCCTGGCCCCAAGGCCCAGCTGAGCCGTGCCCCACCCCATGAGTGGGACCCCTTTCCCCTTCAGCAGAGATGCACCCCACCCCCATGAGTGGGACCCCTGCCCCTTCAGCAGAGATGCACCCCACCCCCATGAGTGGGACCCCTGCCCCTTCAGCAGAGATGCACCCCACCCCCATGAGTGGGACCTCTTTCCCCTTCAGCAGAGATGCACCCCACCCCCATGAGTGGGACCTCTTTCCCCTTCAGCAGAGATGCACCCCACCCCCATGAGTGGGACCCCTGCCCCTTCAGCAGAGCCGTGCCCCACCCCCATGAGCGAGGCCCCATCCCCCTTCAGCTCTGCATCCACCTGGTCACAAGCGAGGAGTCATCCCTGCAAAGACTGACTTGAGGCCTCCAGCCCGGGGGTGGGGGGCGGGGGCCCACACCCTGTGTGACAGCTGAGCACAGCGGGCTGCCAGGGGCAGGGTGGCGGGAGGGAAGAGGGGCCCTGGGGGACACCCCTGAACTAGAGCGTGTCACTGAGGGTGGGATCTGGAGGGTGGGCACCTACGGTCCCCAAACACCACGCCGCAGGGCCTCCCCCTGTGGGGGGTCCCACTGGATCCCGGGGCGCGGCTCGCCCTGCCCCCGCCGGCCACCTGCCTCCTGCTCCAGAGGGCGGAGGGCTGGCGGGGACAAGGTGACACGCTCTTACCTGGGGCGGGGGGCGGGGGGGCGCGCTGGTGGGGCTGCCGGGAGCCCGCCCTCCGGAGGGAGAAAGCACGGGGTTTGGGGTCACACAGGCGACTCGGGGGAGCCCTTCTTCCCCTTGCCGGCCTCAGTCTCCCCTTCCAGGTCCTGGGTGAGGGTAACCTGGAGGCCCTGTTTGCAAAGCTCTCTGCTTGCCTGGGGAGCCCGGTGGTCAGGATGCCCCCCCCCCAATCTGGCCCAAGCCCAGAGGGTCCGACGGCTGGCGCCCACTCGGGGGTCTGCCTGTCACAGGGGACCCCAGCTCCACTGGGCCCATGAGGAGGATGATGAGGATGATGAGGATGATGAGGATGACAATCAGGACCAGGGCCCTAACGTCTCAGCTCTGTGTCCCCGCTCTGTGCCCGGCAAGCACTGAGCCCGAGGCGTCTTCTGAGGTCAGACCCCCGAGCCCCCAGCATGCTCCTCTTCGTCCGAGGAGGACACGGGGCGGGAGTCACCTGCCCAGGACGAGCCGCTGACCTGGCAGGGCCGTGGGGCTTTGTTCCGGGGCTGCTGGCTCTGCCGCCTTAAGGGTTGCACGGTCCTGTCCCTTGGAGGGGGGGCCCCGGTGGGGAGGGGACCAGGCCCCCATGACAGCAGGCTCCGGGGCGGGCGCAGCCGGGCGAGGATGCGGCGCTTCCTTACGGCGCGTGCGCGGTGTGCCAGGCCCGAGGGAGGCGCCGATGAGAAGGTGGCTTCCGTGGCTCCGCTGGGAAAGCGGGTGACTGCGCCCTTGACCTATAAATCCACAAAGCGGTGCCAGCCAGAGGCTGGGGAGGGACTGCCCGGCCGCCGGGGCGGGCACGGCAGCCACAGGTGAGGCCACAGCCGGTGCAGAGGTGGGCCGGGCCTGCCGTGGAGGGAGGGCAAAGGCCACGGGGAGGCAGCGGGGGCGTCAGACCGGCCAGGAGTCGGGGTGGGCGGGCTGCTTGGGGCGCCAGGTCCTCTGGGCACCCCTCCGGCCTGGTCTGGCGGGGGGGGGGGGGGGGGCGTGTGTGTGTTGGGCCTGCATGTGCTTTAAACGCTCTCAGTGAACGAGTGCCTTTCGGGGTGTGCCTGTCAGGCCTCCCGCTCCCGGTCCCTCCCACTGGTCCCCTGGACCTTCCCGGGTCCTGGGTGAGAGGTTGGGTTTTATCTGCAGGCAGCAGGGCGCCCTGGAGGCACGGAGGGGGGTCAGAGCTGAGGCAATTTACAAAGCACCCGGGGCTGCTGGGTGGCTGGGACTTGGGGACCAGGGAGGGGCTGCATGGCCACTCAGGCAGGAAACACGGGCAGACACTCAGCTGCCTCCAGCGCCGCCCGCTCTGGCCCGGAACCCGGCGGCGAACAGAGAGACGAGCTCCCTGCTCCAGGTGGGAGCTGACGGGACTAAACCTGCCACGTGAGCAGGGATGTGTTGGGGGAGCAGAGCTGAGTCCCAGGCGGGGCCGGGCCTGAAGCCCCTCCAGCTCCCCGCAGGCGCCATCCGGGCGTGGCTGAGTGAGGCTGGGAGATGGGAGGGTTAAGTGAGAGGAGAGTTTCGAGCAGAGGGAACAGCCAGTGCAAAGGCCCTGAGGCCTGCAGGATTCATGGAACAGTGGGCAGGGGTCGGAGGGGGGGATGGGCACGCAGTGGCTCCCCTCTGCCTCACCGGCCACCTCTGTGCGATGGGCCAGCCAGGCTGCAGGGCCAGGACGCTGCGCAGTGGGCGGGGCCGCGAGGCGCCATGGGTGACACCTCCCGTGACAGCGGCTCCGGGACAAGCCGGGCCCTTGCCTGGAGCACAGGACTCCGGGGGCCGCCCCGTTCCGAGGCCCCGGGACCAGCGGAGACCCTTGCCTCCTCTGCATCGCAGCCCAGCTCCCCCTTCCCAACCTGCACCTCCAACCCACAGGGGGTCCCCGAGAGTGGCCCGGGGCCACTTCCTGCACATGCACGCAACACACGGACACACGGACCACACACGGACATACATGACACACGGACACACACGGACACACACAGAGACATGCACACACAGACACAGCTACACAGACATGCAGACACTGTGCACACACACGGACACGGAACCACAAACACATACGTTCACATACGCACGCACATGCGTCAGTACTCCGGCTTATGTTTTTCTTGGTGAGGGGGGAGAATCGGTAGGGGTTTGGGGTGTCACCGTCCTGGTGGGGCACACCTGAGCCCCCGTCGCTGATCTGGGCGTTTTGAAGGTGCTTAGGTCCCGGGGCGCGTGTTCCCGGGGTCACACACGGATGACATCCCTGGGACGTGCCCTTGACATGAGGAACGGGAATGGCTCTGGGGGCCTTGGCGGCGTCAGGGAGAAATGACCCAACCTTTGCCGGCGCCGAAAGCCCCGGGGTGGGGTCCCTGCCTCGGCCGCCCACACCGCGGGGCCTGCTTGGGCTTCCTCACGGCATGGCGGCTGCACGGTCTCTAAGTGCGGGGGGCGGGCGGGGGGCAGCTGCGCCTCCTCCACCTGAGCAGGTGCTTTGCACCCCAGGGAGGGGACCCACCCTGCTTCTCCCGAGAGCCCGCAGCCACCGTCCGCTGGGCACCCACCTTCCTGGCAGTGCCCAGCGCGGCGCTCAGGGGCCGCCCGGCACGGCCCGGCGTCTCCTTCGGGGCTCACAAAACAGTCGCCCCCCAAGTGAAACCCAAAACGGTTTCCTGCGGCGTGGCTGATCCGTGGGACACGGAGGGAAGGCCACTGAGCACGTCCTGTGTTCGACAAGCGCCTGGAGTGGCCGGTGCGCCGCCCGCAGAGCTGGGTCCAGGCGGAGGCCGAGCCCGGCGGCCTGTGCGGGGACCGCGAGGGCCAACTCCCCGGGCCGTGGAGACAGCGCAAGGCCACCCTGGCCCGGTGCCACCTGGCCCGGCGCCGCCCGGCCCGGCGCCGCCCGCAGCCCGCAGCCCGCAGCCCGGTTCTGTTATCTGTGTGTGTTGCAACCAACAACAGTGCAATGTGATGTACAACACACACAAGACTCTGTTTTCCTCATTTTTGCAGCGGCTTCGTGTTTTAACAGCAACAGTATCGCTTGTATCTCCTGGAAACATTCCGGGGGGACCAGTAAACAGACCTGAGCAGGCAGCCGGGCGGGCCTCCGCCTGCCCATCCGTGTCTCTCCCCCAGCGGCTTTATGTTTTCTGAAGCAGCCCCAGACCCCGTCCGCCCACGGGGGACCCGTTCTTGCAACCGGAGCGAGCGGGCATCCGCGTGGAAGGGGCCACGTGGACCCACCCTCAGGGCGGCGGCCAGCTCTGTCCGGACACAAAACCCCGGCCGCCCCCGGGCTACTGCCACGCCACGGTCACCGAGACCCTGCCCGGGGCCAGCCCAGTGGGGGTCCTGTGCGCTCACCGCCCCTCGGGGGGCCTCCCTCCCTCCATCGCTGCAGTTCTGCGCCCTCCCGCTCGGCGGGCGGTCCCTGCGGGCGGGGGACACGCGTGCGCCACGGAGCCCGGCATGTCAATGCTGTTCCGAACCTCTTGTGAGCCATCGGTCCCCTTTGGCGACGGCAAAAAGTCATAAAAATGGTCACGTCGCACGTGCACACCGTCGCGGGCAGAGAGCAGGAGGCATGTTGCCGGGACTGACCGGCCAGGAGCGTGTGGTCTGTGTGTGAACACGAATCACCCCCTTTCCTGGAAGCTGCCTCCTGCCTGCGGCTGCTGCCCAGGGAGGGCCGGGGTCTCGGGGGCTCCTGGGGGGGGCTACGGGGGCCGTGGGCAGGGCCTTGAGCCGGTGGTTGACTCGTGGCTGACGTGGCCCCTCCACAGGGAGTCTGTACCAGCCCCGCCTCTTGGGGGCGGGTGGCAGTGGGGGATGAAGGGGGTGTCTTCCCTCCTCTCTGGGGCCTGGCACCCCCTTCCCCAGGGGGTCCAGATGTGGTGAGAGAGGCAAGCATGAGCCCCTCCCTCTCGGAGCCTCGGTTTCCCCTCTGAGCGCGGAGCACTGGGGGCTCTCCGAGGGCTGTGCAGCTGGAATGTCCTTTGAGTCCACGAAGCTGTCAGGCCTTACACGCTGCCCACAGCCCCGTGCTCAGTGCCGCTGCCCGGCCTCCGGCCTCAGGCCTGGGGCCTCCTGGCAGGTCTAGGCCGAGCCCGGCTGGGAGCCCTGAGGCTCCTCGATGCTCACAGGGGCTTGGCCCCCAACCCCAGAGGCTCCCCTCTCAGTCCCGGAGCCCGACACGGGGTAGGTGTCAGGGGCCGCGGGGGGCAGGAATGAGTGCCGGTCACCGGTGTCCCCTGACTGCCGCTCTCGGGCCAGGGGTGGGGGTCA
>NC_137084.1:460272-870378 GCF_951640355.1 Cnephaeus nilssonii | reverse complement strand
GGAGGTGGGAGTCTTGGCCATCTTGTCTGCATCATGTCCCTCCTGGTCGCCCTGCCTCCTCCCCCTGCGTCACCGGCTCCTGGCACACCCGGAGGGGGTCCTGTTCGGGGCACACGGCGGGGGGTGGGGTGGGAGGGGGGTGGGGGTGGTGGGTGGTGGGGTGGGAGGATGCAGGTGGGCACTGGGTCTCCTGGCAGTGAGTGCCCGGACTGGGTCGTGATTTGAGGGGGCCCTCAAGTAACCCCTTAGCCGGGGCCAGAATTCTAAAATCTCCCCAGAAATAGACACCCCCCCCCCCCCCCCCCGCCGGCTCAGGCTCTCTTCCTGGGGTGCGGATGCTGTCGGGAACAGTGAGCTGAGCCTGGCGGTGGCGTGGCTTAGGGGGTGAGCATCCGTCCGTGAACCAGGAGGTCGCTGGGTTGATTCTCAGTCAGGGCACATGCCCGGGTTTCAGGCTCCATCCCCAGCAGGAGGCAGCCAATCGATGTTTCCTTTTCATCCACGTTTCTCTCTCCCTCTTTCCCTCTCCTTTCCTCTCCTTCTCACATCAATAAAAGCATATTTAAAAAACCAGTGAGCTGAACGTTGAGTAGGTAACACTCTGGGGAAAATTCATCAGCCAACTAATTTCCCGGGGAGTGGGGTCCCCGGGGACCAGTGTTGAAGACGGAGCCTGTGCGTGGATGGGGAGGGGGGTGGGCACCGAGGGCTCCTGGTGCGGGACCGCGGGCGTGGGCTCCGGCCACCAGCGTCGGGGGCAGGGTCCCGGCCTGTGGGCCCTGCCTGTGAGGTGGGGCGCCCGTCTGCCCGGGAGCTGAGGAGCCTGCTGGGGCGTCTCCACGTGGGGCTCTCGCTGTGGCTGTAAGGGGGCAGAGTCACCCCCTCCTGCCCTTACCACGGGGGTGCGGGGGAGGGGGTGCGGTGCCAGGGATGGGGTGGCACCGGGCACTCAGGTGTTCTTTGTTGTTTGTTTTTTTAAAATATATTTTTATTGGTTTCAGAGAGAGAGAGAGAGAAACATCGATGATGAGAGAGAATCACTGACGGGCTGCCTCCTGCACGCCCCCCTCTGGGGATCGAGCCCACAACCCGGGCACGTGCCCCGACCGGGAATTGAGCCGTGACCCCCTGGTTCCTAGGCCGACGCTCAGCCACGGAGCCCCGCCGGCCGGGCCCAGGTGTTCTTCGGAAGCCGGAACGAGCTTCATCGGGCACAGCTATGCATCTGAGACGCCCGAGCAGCACTGCAGGGGAGCCCGCCCAGGAGACGGCTCTCCGGGGGCCGCCTTCGCAGTGCAGGCGTTGGGGGAGGGAGGAGGGCTCTGGGGGTGGGGGGCCTACACAGCGGGCACACACATGGGTGGAACCCTAGGGGCCCCTGAGGGATGGGGGACAGCTGGTCGTGGGACAGGAGACAGGTGTGTGGGGGGCCCTCTCTCTCTGTGGCTCGCAGAGGGACGGCCCGTTCTCGAGGGTCAGGTCCCAGCCGGCCACCCCGGTGGCGCCCAGGGCCCGGGGTTGGGGGTGAGCTGGCTCCCTGCAGGCTGGCACGTCCTAGACTCGCGGTCACGGGTTCTCTGCGGAATGTGTCCCCTTCGCGACTTACCGAAGGGGCAGTGCCTTGTCTGGAGGGGAGACCAGCTGCAGAGGACACAGCTGGGCCTGCCGTGGTGCCAAGGGCTGTGAAGGGAGAGCATGCGCCACATCTGGCTGGCTCTGCTGGAGGAGGGGCCCTTCGCCTCGGGCTTTGTTGGATGAGTAGGAGTTTGCTAAACGAAGTAAGGGAGGAAGGATGGTGGTGGCCCCGCCCGGGTGGTGCCTGGGAGGAGCTGGGGCAGCGGAGGGGGTGGGCCGGACAGTGGCCTCCACCTGCCGGGGTCCAGGCCCTGCCTCCCGCACTGGGTGGGAGGCCATGTTCATGCCTCCGGGCGGCAGGAGGCTCTTCTCAGTGTGACCGACAGGGCTTGGGAGAGCGGACTGCCTCTGAGCCTGGGCTGTGGCCGGGCGCTGGGCGGGCCTGACCCTCTGGGGGGTGGGGGGTGGGCAGGGGCCGCCTGGAAGCAGCCGGAACCGGGTCCTGGCTGTGGGACCTGGCCACCCCCCCTCCACCGCCCGCCGCGCTGGTCAGCACTGCCCTGTCCCGAGCCCGCCTCCGTTCCCCTGCCCGCTCCTCCCCTGTCTCCCCACATGGCCCACAGCGACCACTCCACCAGGAGACAGAGCCGGGACCCGCTGGGGGTCAAGCCTGGCCTGGCCTGGGCCTGCCCCCCACTGCCTCCACGGGGTCCCTGGGGCTGCAGCCTGAGCTGGGCTGGGTGTGGGTGGGTAGGTGACAAGAGACCACTCGCTCGGGGTCCTCCCTGCAGGAGGGAGGGAGGCAGGGTGGAGCCTCCTGCCCGCAGTGCAATGCCCGCCGCCGCCTGTGAAATGGGCCCAAGATCCCGTCTCCGGGGCGGGAGGCAGCCCTCGGCCCCTCAGCCTCCGCTCACCACGCTGCTCACACCATCGCCCTCGGGCTGCGCCCTGCCAGGCCGCCTTCTCCGCCCTCCGCTCACCCGGAGGGGCCTGGGAGGGGGGGCAGGCCCCGCCAGCTCTGCGCCTCCCCCGCGAGGAGACGGCGGCCCCGCAGGCGCTCGGCCCGGGTCCCTCACCCACGCGGTGGGGACTGTGAGACTCGGCTGACGCGTGTGGACACAGCGTGGACAGTCCCCCTGCGCCCACGAGGGGCTGCTTGCTCTCTGTGAGGCTGGGAGGGGACACAGGCTCTCAGCCCCTTTCCCACCCCCCTCATGCCTGTGCTGGGCACCCAGGGCAGGCACGCCCCAGCCCTCCGACCCGGCCTCTGGGCGGCATTGGCTCTGGGAGGCCGGTGCCAGGTGTGGGGTGCCCAGGGGTGAGGTGTGCAGGCGTGAGGTGCCCAGGATTGGGGGGCCTGGATATGGGGGGGCCTAGGCATGGGGGGGCCTAGGCGTGGGGGCCCAGGGGTGGGGCCCGTGAGCAGGCAGCGCCAGGCCGGGCGGCAGTGCCAGTGTGGGTGAATGGGACTCTGTGCCCCCCCCCCCCGGGGCTGGCATCTGCCGCTGGATTCAGTTTCCTGGAAGCGGGTGCGGCTGCAGGTGGATCCTTCGAGGCCCGGTGACCTCGGAGCCCGGAGCCGGGGTGTCTGGGAGCCGGGCGGGGGGTGGGGAACAATGGGCCCTTTTCCCGGGGGACAGGGCTGAGCTGGCAGCGGGAAGGGAGTCTGCCCGCACCCTGAGGCCTCGGCGCACGGGCAGGGAGGGGGCCGCGGCCGCGGTGCCAGGCCTTGGCAGGGCCTGTGGGAGGCAGGCCAGCCGGGCACCGGGTAACCGAAGCCGCCTGGACGCCCGCGAGGTTCTGGGGCGCGTTTTCAGGGCTCGGCTCTGCCTCACCTGGAGGCTGGGGGCGGGGCGGGGCAGGCGGGCGGGAGGAGGGGGGGCCGCTGACCGCCCTGGCCTCGCACCCCCGTGGCAGCTCGGGGTCCACAGGAGGGAGGGGGGACCCGTGCTCCCACTCACTCTGTGGGCGGAGGTGCCTGGGGCGGGGGGGCAGGGAGCTTGGAGTCAGAGAGGCGCCCGGGCACCCGGCCCCACCGTGGGGTCCTCCCGTCTGCTCCTGGCAGTGTTTCCAGCTGAGTCACTCATCCATTTGTGCATTTGTTCTGTCCACCTGGTGCGGCCACCTGGCCGCCTGGGGCAGAGGCCCGCCGTGCCAGCCAGGTGGGAGGGGCGGCTGGGCTTTGGAGCCCAGGGGAGGTGGTCCCTGGAGCCTGAGGGTCTCTCTGGGGGGGTCCCTGGAGCCCGAGGGTCTCTCTGGGGGGGTCCCTGGAGCCTGAGGGTCTCTCTGGGGGGGGTCCCTGGAGCCCGAGGGTCTCTCTGGGGGGGTCCCTGGAGCCTGAGGGTCTCTCTGGGGGGGTCCCTGGAGCCTGAGGGTCTCTCTGGGGGGGTCCCTGGAGCCCGAGGGTCTCTCTGGGGGACCAGCTTGCTCCGAGGGGTGAGGGGCAGAGCCAGGACCCCAGCTCAGTTCCGGGAAAGCAGTCTTGGCTCCAGGGGGTGTGGGGTCCCCATTCCACCTCAGTGACCGCACCCCTCCGCCAGGTGACTGTGGCCGCGCACTGCCCGCGGGAACGGACTCTGAGGCCTGCGCGCAGCTGGGAGACCCTGGGCGGGTGGGGGGGGGAGTGTGAAGGGCCAGCCCTCTCCCAGCCGTGGGGGTGGGGGTGGAAGTCTTTACACCTTGAAAAACAGCCACAGGAAGCAGAGCGGGGGGCGGGCTCTGCAGGGGGGACGGAGGGACCTGGGAGGGGGCCGAGCGACCCGGGAACCCCAGGAAGCACCTGCTGGCCACCTCCTTGCTTTGCCCGAGGGCGCGACCACGTGGGTGCGTGTGGCCGCCTCCAAGGTGCAGACGGGCCCAGAGGGATGGGGGTCCCCGGCTTAGGAAGCTCTGACCCCCACATGGCGCGGCTCCACGCCTCAGGGTCCCCTCCTGCAGCGGTGGGCAGGAGCCTCTCGCCCGTGGCCTGTGCCCCGAGCCGGGCAGTGCTGGTGCCCCTGGGCCTTGGGGGTGGGGGTGGAGTGCGGCCCCGTGGACGGGAGGGACTCGACTGAGGTTGAGACCGTTGCAATCCCTGATGACACTCCCCCCCCACACCCCTCCTTAGAAAGTCTCTGTCAAGGGCCCTTGTCTCCGGAGAAGCCGCGGTCCCCAGGGCCTGCCCAGGCCCCAGCCCATCCACAGTCTCCATCCCCCGGGGCCTGGGGCCCCCACCCGGCCGGGGCTCCTCAGCACGAGCCTCCTCTGCCCTGGCCCCCTGGCCTGGGCAATCCATCTCCGGCCTGTCACTCCCATTGTCCACCCAGAGGGGCTGTGGCTGGGCCTTCGAGGGAGGGGGTGGGGGACCCCGCTGGGGAGAGCGCTCCCGGGCCCTCTGAGCCCCCAGGGGGTGCGCGGAGGGGTGTCCCGTGAGGGCGGCTCGGGGCTCCCACCTGAGGGTGCTGGCCTCGCTGTGGGGCAGCCCGTCCGTGGACCCTGGGCCGTGTCGCCCCCGGAGCGTCCGGGGAACCGCACGGAGGGGAATGAGGCCCTCGCCCTGGGCCCGGCGCCGGCAGCTGCCCATTCAAGGCTGATTTGCTACGGGGCCTTCGATCCCGGCCGGCCGTGTCCCGCTCCATAAAGCGCTCTGCGGGCCACCGCGCCGCTGACACACGCCCTTCCCTGAGCTCCGTGGATGCGTGGCCGGGGCAGGGACGGAGGGCAGAAGGACAGAGGCACCCTGGGTGTGGGAGGGACTAGCCCGGGGGGTGACCTGGGCGCTGGCGAGGAGAGCGGGCTGGGTGGTGCGTGATGAGGGGAAGGGCCAGGAAGGACGGGGGGGGGGGGGGGGGCGGGGTGCAGGCTGGGGCATTCCTCAGGTAACGGGACAGACGAGGGAGCCTGTGGCCCTGTCTTTCCGACGCTCGGCGCCTGGCCCGCAGCTCGTGAAGTTGGGGTGCAGGGACCTACTGAGGCTGAGAGAGAGTTAGGGGCTCTGTCTGAGGACACGCAGCGAGAGAGCGGCTCAGCCAGGATGGGAACGGCAGGCCCCGGCTTCCGGCTTCGGTTCTCTCTTCACCCCACGTTCTTGGAGGCCATTCCTCCACCAAGTGTGCGCGCGCGTGTGCGTGTGCATGTGTGTAAATGTATGTGTGCATATGTGCAGTGTGCATTTATGTGCATGCATGTAAATGCATGTAAGTGTATGCGCATGCGCACACATGTATGCATGTATGCACATGTATGTACAAATGAGTAAATGTATGTGCATGTGTATATAGGTGTTAGGGTGTGTATGTGCACATGTGTATCTATGTGTGCATACATGCGTGCACTCATGTGTGAGTTTGTAAATGTATGTGTATCTGTGTGCACGCATGTATGTGTGCATATATGTGTATGCATGCATATATGTGTGCATGTATGTATGCATGAGTGTGTATGTGTGAGTGTATGTTTATATGTATGTAGGTGTGTATGTGTGCACACGTGTATGTATATATGTGTATGTGTGTGTTTGTGTGTGTATGTGTAGGTGTGAGTGTATGTGTGTGTATGTGTGTAGGTGTGTATGTATACGTGCATGTGCGTATGTGTGTGTATGTGAGTGTATGTGTGTGTATGTGTAGGTGTGAGTGTATGTGTGCATGTGTGTATGTGTGTGTGCATGTGTGTATATGTGTGTATGTGTGTGTATGTGAGTGTATGTGTGTGTATGTGAGTGTATGTGTGTATATGTGTGTATATGTGTGTATGTGAGTGTATGTGTGTGTATGTGTGTGGAGGGCGGTGTCTGGTGAGTGGCGGCTCGAGGTTCCCACCTGAGGGTGCTGGCCTCGCTGTGGGGCAGCTAAGAACACCCCACGCCGGGGGATGGTGGGCTGACTCAGGAGACAGGCTGTGGCGTTTCCTGAGGATCCGTGGGGAGCTTGGCGTTTTCCTGAGCTGCTGGGGCCGGGGGCCTGGCTGGGGCCGGGGGCATCGTGGGGGCCCACCCGGCACTCGGTTCTCTCTTCACCCCACGGGCAGACGTCCCGGCCGTGTGGGCGCGGGCCCTGTGCTCACACCACGGGGGGCGTTCTGCACCTTTCCCACGGAGGGGGCCTCTCTGGTCCCTGGAAGGCCCGTCTCTGCTCCAGCCGCCCGCCCTCCCTGCCCTCCAGCTTCCTGCCGGCTTTTCCTCCGGACCTCGCTGCACAGGAAGTCCTGCTTCTCCTTGGAGGCCTTTCCCATGCAGATCCCCACAAACAGGTGCTGCCTCGGCCGGCCCTGCCCCGGCCTCAGTTTACCCATGTGCACTAGGTGGGGGGACTCCCGTGCCTGAGGCCTCTCTGCTGTAAGCGTGCCCCTCCCCTCGTACAATCTGTGCCCTCCGAGCCCCGGCAGGCACCCCCTCGCCTGTGCTGGCCGCTGCTGCCCGCAGGGATGCCGCTCAGAAAGGTCATGGCCGCCTGGGCTGGATGCGGCGAGAGGTCACGAGCGGGTGTGGAGGGCCGGACGTGGGAGGGGAGGCCCTGGCAGCTAGGAGTCACTGTGGCGTCCAAGAGACAAGATTTCTTTTTTGTTAAAAAATATTTTTTTATTGATTTGAGAGAGGAAGGGAGAGGGAGAGAGGAGTAGAAACATCAGCGATGAGGGAGAATCATGGACTGGCTGCCTCCTGCAGGCCCCACACTGGGGATCGAGCCCACCATCTGGGCCTGTGCCCTGACGGGGAATCGAACCTTGACTTCCTGATTCATTGGTCGACGCTCAACCACTGAGCCACGCTGGCCGGGCGAGAGACAAGATTTTAACTCGGTCTCAACACGCCCTCCCCCTACCTGGGTCCCCCCGGGAAGCCGCAAGCGGTGAGCGAGGCCCACAGCGGGCACCAGGATGGACCCCGCCACTCAGCCTGTCCTGGGCCCACAAGCGCCTCAGGTGCCGGGTCGCTGCCCGAAGAGGGACCCTAAGCCGGGACAGGTGAGGGCAGCCCCCTTCTGGGGCCATGGAGGGCGGATGGCTCAGGGAGGGAGGTCCCCGCTGGCTCGGGTAGGTCTGCCCTGGCACAGCTCCTCCCCTTCTTCTGGCGGGGGGGGGGGGGCGGCGGGGGGGGGGGAGGGGTGTGGAGGCGGCATGCTTCCCTCGGGCAGAGCCTGACTCACTGGCACTGGGGGAGGGTCAAATGGCAGAATCAGGCCCGGGAGTTCACTCACGGAAGAATCTAGGGCTCAGAGAGACCCCCCACTGGCTTCCACCCCTTCCACACAGCTCGTGCCCACGGTCTGGGAGGGTGCCGGGGCCTCAGGGCCTTGGCCTGGAGGGGGCAGGTGGCCCCACGACGGGCCGGGGCCCCACTTTAGGCCAGTGTCTCGGCCTCTGCCCAGGCCTGGCCCGCGGGAGCCGGCAGCCTGCCTTGAGCAGGTGAAGAAGCGGCAGCTGGCCAGCGAGGTCGGAGGTCACCTGCTCCAGGGCTCACTTGCCGCCAGGCGGGCGGCCTGTTGCCGGGGCCGCGCTGTCCGGGGGGCTGGCAGGGCTGGGGGGGGAGCAGCGGGGGAGGGCCTGGCCCGGGCTCAGAGGGAGCGGCGTTCGGCCCTGCTCTGTCGCCTGGGACCCGGCCCCGCTGCCCAGCTCGGGCCGATGCCCTCGTTCGCTGGGTCTCGGGTGCCGCTGGGGCTGAGATGGTGAGCCGCGGGGTCCAGGGTGCAGGGGCGGTCCTGGAACGGCTGGGCCCGGGGAGGTGGTGTCGGGGAGCCAGGAAGGGCCCCAGACCGGGACCGCCCGCGGGACCTGTGCGTGACGCGGCGGGTCCTCAGCGCGGAGGCGCTGGCTTGGGGCTGCCCGCTCTGCCTTTGCCACCCCAGCCCACCCCACCGCACCCCACCCCACCGCACCCCACCGCACCCCACCCCAGCTGACTGGCTGCCCCACCCGAGGGCACAGGGTGGTGGGCCCCCCAGATGGCATTGCCCTCCAGGTGCCCTGCCGGGGGCCAGGACCTCGTTCCAGACTCTCCCTTCCTCCCTAATTGAACGGGCATTGCCCGCGCCTGAGGGTCCAGGCCTGAAGGTCCCCGCACAGTTCCTTCTCGGGGGGGGGGGGGCTGGGCATGGCTCTGACCCAGCCTGGGGGGGGGGCTGCCTGCCCACATGGTCCCGAGCAGGGAGGGCCTGACCCAGGGCACCAGGAGATGCTGTGGGGCGTCGGCCTGGCTGGGGGCACCGGGAGCGGGCAGGACCCCAGGGCTCACAGGCCGGGGTCCCAGGGAGTTGGGGGCGAGCAGCCGCTGAGCGGGTCCTGGGGCGCAGCTGGGTGCGGAAGGGTAGGAGGTCGCGCTGAGGGGTCGGCAGGCCGGGCGGGGTGCCAGGAAGCGGTGGCGCCCAGACGAGGCACGCCCTGGGCCGCGCGGACTCCTCTGAGGCCCTTGCGGGGTGCCCACGGGCGCTGAGCTCACACATTTCTCCCCCGGCCCCTCCCTCCCCTGAGGGTCACTGTTCCTGCTCCCCTCTCACGGACAGGGCGGGGGGGGGGGAGCCCTCCCTCTCCTGGCTCCGGGCCAAGCCAGTGCCCGTGAGGTGCCACCTTCCCAGCCGGCTCCGAGGGCGCTCTCGTGGGGGAGGGTGTGGCAGAGGAGGTGGGCGCCCAGGGTGCGGGCAGCTGCCCAGCCCCTTCCCCCCCAGCAGATGCTCTGGCGCCCGCTGGGCACCGCGGAGCTCGCCGAGAGCCCAATTTGGAGACAAAGGCCGGGCACCGCGGACAAATGCTCACGGGTGTTGTCAGCGTGAGCAGCCGGGCGGCCACGGAGCCCACAAAGGGGCGGGGGAGGGGCCCTGAATGGGCCTGGCTGCACATGCCACGGTTGCCCGGGCGACGGCCTTCCCCCGGAGAGGTCGGCCGGGCCATTGTCCGGGGCACACACGACGTGTCACACACCAGATGGCCGTGTGCTGTCCAAGTCAGTTATCGGGGGGCAGAGTGAAGGAATGCGGCGGCGAGGCGGCCGGGGCGCCATCTGTCCTCAGGCCGCGGGCACCGGGCGGGCACGGAGCGCCCGCCGGCCGGGCCCCGCCTCCCCCGGGCGTTAATGAGCTAATTCCATAATTGGGCTTTAGTTCAGGTGAATTGCATTTCACACCCGGGAGGGCCCGTCCAGGGGGGAGCCCCGGGCACTCGGTGCGCAGACGGGGCCGGGCCGGGCGCGAGGGCGGCGGGGAGGCCCGAGGCAGCGGGTCCTGAGCGGCCGCCCACCTGGCCGGGGGCTCCCTCCCCAGCCAGCCGCTTCCTGGGGTTTCCGCTGATATTTACCCAGCACGGAAACAAGAGCTCTGCCCTTCCCGTCATTGTTGCTCCGCCCCTCCCCCCCCACCCCCCGCGGGCTGGGAGCCCCAGGCCTGCGGCCCCCACTCCCCTGCCCTGCACCGCCCGTCCCCACGGTGGGTGCCAGGCCGGGCTCTGGGGAGCCCCTGGGGGCCAGACGCAGCAGGGCTCAGCACAGTGGGACCCGCCCCCAGGGGCCACTCCACACGGAACCCGGGATTCCGGACCCACGCCGGCCGTCCTCTGCCTCCTGCGGCCCCGGGACAGCCTGTCCTGAGCTCAGACGCCCTCAGCCCTGTGAGCAGGAGCGTCCCCACCTGTGAGCAGGAGCGGAGGATGGGGCCTCGCCGAGCACTGGGGCACCACCTGGCCTGGAGCTGGATAGGCCTGGGGGCACTGAGGCCTAGGGGTGCTGCATGCCGTGGGGGCCCTGAGCTTGGGGCCTTCCCTGCACCCACTCTGATGGTCTGAGCACCTCGAGCTCCTGGAGGAGGGGCCTGGAGGCCCCTGGCATGGTGGGCTCCGGGGTCCTCGGACGAGGCCCAGCCTGGCCTGGGAGGGCAGATGGGGAGGCCCAGTGTGGCCCCGAAGGTGGCCCCCGGGGTGTGGACTGCTGTCCCCGCACCCACAGCCCAGCCAGGCCGGGCCCCGGACTGAGTACAGGCCCTGAAGAGGGAGCCCCCGCCCCAGGGGCTGCTGGGAGAAGGGCAGGGGCCATATCGTGACTAAACCAGGTGCCAGGGCCACCTCAGGGGAAACCCCAGAACCACCCGAGCCCCAGTCGGGAGGGACACTGGCTGATCCCAGCCGTGGGCCGGGCTGGCGGCCTCTGAGCCCCTGACCCGCTCGCTCCTCTGTGAGGTGGACTGTGGGCTCCTGTCCAGCAGCCACCGGGGCACCTGCTTCTGAGGGGACCACAGAGTCCTGTCCACGCGGGAGGCCTGTGGCGAGGAGGCTGGGCCCAGGAGGGGGCAGGGCCCAGATGCCCACAGGGGGCGGGGCCCAGATGCCCACAGGGGGTGGGGCCCAGATGCCCACAGGGGGCAGGGCCCAGATGCCCACAGGGGCGGGGCCCAGATGCCCACAGGGGGCGGGGCCCAGGTGCCCACAGGGAGCGGGGCCCAGATGCCCACAGGGGGCGGGGCCCAGATGCCCACAGGGGGCGGGGCCCAGATGCCCACAGGGGGCGGGGCCCAGGTGCCCACAGGGAGCGGGGCCCAGATGCCCACAGGGGGCGGGGCCCAGATGCCCACAGGGGGCGGGGCCCAGATGCCCACAGGGGGGGGGCCCAGGTGCCCACAGGGGGCAGGGCCCAGATGCCCACAGGGGCGGGGCCCAGATGCCCACAGGGGGCGGGGCCCAGATGCCCACAGGGGCGGGGCCCAGGTGCCCACAGGGAGCGGGGCCCAGATGCCCACAGGGGGCGGGGCCCAGATGCCCACAGGGGCGGGGCCCAGGTGCCCACAGGGAGCGGGGCCCAGATGCCCACAGGGGGCGGGGCCCAGATGCCCACAGGGGGCGGGGCCCAGGTGCCCAGGGAGCAGGGGGAGGAGCAGAGGACCACAGGGCCCCTCCCGGCCACACCCAGCGCCATGGCCCTGGCAGTGAGGGTGGAGCTGGCGTGCGGCCACGGGCATAGAAGACGGCTCCCTAGCTCTGCCCTCACCGCTTGTCTGGGGGCAGTGACCTCACCGGCTCACCCCTGCCCCCTGGGAGGGGCACAGGCCGGGAGGGGCGGTCATGGGGGCTATCAGGGAGGGCTTCCTGCAGGAGGGGCTTTGTGCTGGGCTGGCGGCCACGGTGCGGGGCAGCTCCAGGAAGGTCCCCGCCTCAAGGCACTCCTGGCCCCGGGGGGGGGCCCCGGCTCCCAGGCCAGGTGCTGGGGCTCCGGGCCGCCCTCCCCCCGGGCGGGTGTGGACAGAGCGGGAGCTCTGGTGCCTGGAGGGGTGGCAGCTCCGAGGGAGGACGGGGTGTCCCAGAGGAGGGTCCCCCCAGGAACGAGGCGAGAGCAATGCCGAGATCAACCCGGTGACTCCACGTTTATTAGGAAAAGCCGGCAGAGAGAATCAAAATCACACCGTGAGACTCATTAAAACACAGACTCCAATCACCACAAATTACTCTGATTTCTGTGAGCCGTGACGCTCGAGGAGCCGGGTCCGGGGGTGGGGGGCCGCGCAGCCCCCGTGTGCGTTTGCCCAGCTGCTCCGAGGGCGGTGGCTGCGGCTGCGGCTGCCGGAGGGGGTGGGGTGGCCCCCTTCTCTCCGGAATGGGCAGGAGAAGCTGCCAGTCCACAGTGGGGGGGCGTCCACCCCCATTCCGCCGGTGGACATCCCGCCCCAGTGCAGCGCTGGGGGACAGTGGGCCGGTCCCTCCTGCTCGAAGCGCGGCCTCAGGACCGGCTCCTCACGGTCCTCGGCCGTCGAGTCAGCATCTCAGAGACCGAGGCTCAAGGCCCAGGCCCGGGGGCCCTCTGAGCGGGGCATGGGCATCCTTTGATTGGCAGGGGCTGGGCCCGCCCTGCCCTGCCTGTCTCCTCCCTGGGCCCCGGCTGCCAGGCCGGTCTGGGCTGTCCCTGAGCCTCCCCCCAGGAAGCGCCCTGGGCCTGCCCGCCTGCCCCCCTGGGAGCAAGTGAGTGCCAGGGTCCTCGCCCCGAGGGCCCGCCTGGCCCCGGCCACTGGGTCCCGACCACCACGCAAGCCATGAGGGGCCACGGTCCCCGAGTGGAGGGGGCGCCCGTCCCCAGCCAAGCGCCAGTACCCAGCGGCAGGAAGCGGCGGCCTCAGCCCGCCCCCAGCCCAGGCCCGGGCGGCAGCGTGGTCCACAGGGTGCCCAGGGGCTGGGAGAGAGGGGCTGCCCCCGGGACCTCAGGAGGTGGCCCGCCGGGTGCCCTGCTGCGTGGGAGGCGGGGCAGGCCGGGGTGGGGGCTCCTTGGGGCCGCCCCTCTCAGGCCCAGGCCCCCCTCAGGACCCCTCGTCGGGGCTCCTTCGGGGCACGGTCAGCTGCTCGTAGGTGGGCAGGGCGTTGCTGGGCAGGAAGAGCTGGGGGTCGATGGGGCCCCGGCAGGGCTGCAGGGGGGCCCCGCCGCCGCTGGGGGGCCGGCCGCCCGGGGGGCCGCCCTGGTGCAGCGAGAGGAGCTGGTGGAGCAGGTCCGTGATGAGCACCAGCCGCTGGTCCAGCTGCGTCACCTGTGGGGGGAGAGCGAGGTGAGGCGGCGCGGCTCTCTGTTCCCGCCGGTGAGCTGCGTGCGCTGGCCACATGCATGTGCGTGGACCGGGCACGCGTGTCTGTACGAGCACGGCCCTGCCCGTCGGCACGGTGTGGACACGTGGGCCAGGGAGCCCGCCCTCTGTAGCCAGGACGGTGGCCCAGCGCCCGCGCCCCTCCCTCCGTCTGAATGGCGGCCGGGCGATACCGCCCCACGCCAGTGGGAGGCTGGCAGGCTGGCGTGGGCTCTGCCTCCTTGGCTGGCACCGGGTGAGACCCGCCGGGCCCAGGGGGGACAGCCACACCTCCAGGGTCCTGTCCCCAGGCCAGGGGGCCTCATCTTCGATTCCCCGGACAGAGCTGGTGCGGGAGGGCTGCGAGGGAGCGGAGGGCTTCCCTGGGCCTGGGGCCACGCCCTCAGCCCCCCAGGCGCTGCCCCGTACCCCGTTCTCTGCAGAACTGTTTGGAGACCTCGACTGAGGTCTATACCACGCCCCCCCCCCCCCCGCCCAGGAGAAGGGCCTTGCCCACGCGTCCCCACAGCCCCCACCCCGATTCCATGCTGGGAAGACAGCGTTGGGCAGGAGGGACGGGCTCAGGAGGTGAGCGAGGGGAGGCACGTGGGAGACCTGCTCACACCCAGACCCCGTCCCTCTCCCTGGCCTGAGACCCCGGGGTTCCCCCTCAGCCCACTGCCTGCTCCTGCCCTGGGAGGCCTGAGCGTGGCGGGCCCCGGCTTAGGGGTCCACCCGGGCTCCCTGGGCCCCGCAGCCCCGCGGCCCCGACGAAGGCCGGTCCAGGCGTGGCTTCATGCCGCCTCACTGCGCAGGCCCGGCTCCGAGCGCCGATTGGTTTGGCACCAATTAATGCGCCAAACGCTTCACAGAAGAATCCTGTGGTTTCGTAAATTTTCACTTTATGGCACTTGAACATCTGTGGAGGCCTCCAGATGGGCACGTGGGTGCGGAGGGTTTACGGGGTGCTCTCAGGGGAGGGGACGGCGGTGCTGGGATGCAGGCAGGGGTGGGGCTGCTGGGCGTGGCTGAGGAGGCGCAGTCCAGGGCCACCTCGAGGTGACAGTCCCTACTGGGGGCAGGAGGTGTGGGGGACACGGGGTGGGTCAAGCCCTGTGGCGCCTCCCAGCCCCACCCCAAGGTGTGCCCCCTCCTGACCGCCCAGGGGCTGCCTGCTGCCCCCTGGCTCTGGGTGTCCTGAGTTTGCCCGGCACTGCCCAGCCCCGGGCCCTGCCGTGGCCTCTGCCCAGCACACACGGCCTCGTCCCGGTCCCCTCAGTGGCTGATCCCACTGCCAATATGTGGCCTGAGCCGTGGCCGGGCTGGTCGGGGGCTGACTCAGGCCCGGCTGCCACGCGGCTGCCGCCTCCTCCCCGCCTGCTCTGCCCTCGGCGGCCGTCTTGAGGGTGAAGGGAGACGGTCCACAGGGGAGCCCCTTGGCGGACGCTCTTCTGCGGGTGGGGTCTCGGGTGGAGCCCGGGCTGTGGGCGGGCCCCGGGCCAGGGTTATGGCGGGCGGCCTCTCCTGGGCCTCCGTGGGGTGCAGAGAGAGGGTCCCCGAAGTCCCCTCACCCTCTGGCCCTGAGCACAGACTGTCCCTCCCTCACGTGCACGGTGACAGGACCCCGTGAGCGGTGGGGCGGCCGTGGGCAAACCCCAGCTGCAGGGAGGCGGCCGTGGGGGGACCTGGAGCCGTGTCGGATAGTGACAGCGGGGCAGGGCCACAAAAGCGCCTTGTTCCTGCCTCCACGCGCCCAGCTAACGGTCGGCGCCCACGTGGCCTCCCTCGGAGGAGAAAGAAGCAATGATCAAACCCTCGGCGACGGCGGGGGGGGTGGGGGGGTGGGGGTCCCAGCCTGATGTGCTTACGAGTTTGTTTTCAAACGAAAGTCCTGAACAAGAGTCTTTCAGGGGGAATTTTGGCAGAACCTGCTCAACCTTGATCCCAGCTCCGGCCCGATGGCGGCCCGGCCACGACTGCCCGGGGCTGCCTCAGAGTGCTGCCGGGCCGGGCCGGGCCGGAGACAGCGGGCAGGAGGCGGGCGCCAGGCCTGGGGCTCGCGGGGAGGGAACCCGGGTCCCTGTGATCCAGCCCAGGCCCCCCCCCTGGACCAGTGGCCGCCCGGCCGCTCTCAGGAGCGATGCACGCCGGGCGGAGCTGGGTGCCAGCCTGGAGCTGCGCCGGGGGTGCAGGGAGCTGGGGTTCCAGGCTCTGGACCGGGCACGCCGGGGACACGCATGGGGTCACGGCGTGACAACTCAGCACGTCTGTGCACCGGCCCGGCGCTCACTTCATCCTCCGTCCGGCCCACCACGCGGCTGCGAACTTCCCTACGTCCCAGCAAGCCAGGCAGGACCGACCCGACGGGCGCCCCAAGGCTCACCTCCCGGACGCCCCTCCTCCTCCTCTGCCAGCTCTGCCCGCCCCGCTGTGCAGACCCTGGCGCCCACCATCGCCCTCCTGCCTGGCCACCGCCTCGCCCAGCAGCTCTTGTTTTATTTATTTTTGAATCCTCACCCGAGGACATTTTCCATCGATTTTTAGAGAGAGTGGGAGAGAGAGGGAGAGACGAGGGAAACATCCATGTGAGAGAAACACATCGATTGGCTGCCTCCTGCACGCGCCCTGACCAGGGCCCGGGCCGGGGAGGTACGTGCCCTTGACTGGAATCGAACCCGGGACCCTTCAGTCCGAGGGCCGACGCTCTGTCCCCTGAGCCACGTCGGCCGGGGCGGGAGTTCTTGTTTTTAAATTGGCCAGTTTGGAAGGTTTTGCACGGAATGTGGGTGTTTCTGGAAAACATTCTCTCTGAAAGGTAGAAGCCCTTCAGGGAGACACCCGGCCCCGCGCCCCCTGCCCCGCGCCCTCTGCCCCGCGCCCTCTGCCCCGCGCCCCCTGCCCTGCGCCCTCTGCCCCGTCCGGCCGAGGAGCCGCGTTGACTCCTCGCTGGCCTCACGCCACACGGCTCCGAGGAGGCCGCGCTGGAACCCGTCCTCAGAGCTCATTCCCGGGGCGGCCACGCAGCCAGGGTCCCGGGGCGTGCCCAGCGGGGGCCGGGGGCTGAGGGCTCCCCAGGTGGCGCCCTGTGCGGTCTCCGGGGGCCCAGGGTTGGGGCGCTGCTGTGGGCCGGGCTCAGTGTGGTCTGCAGGCCTCGGGGGCCTGGGGCGCCCCCGTCGCAGCCTGGGGCCCCGCCTCGGGCCTGGGCCTGGGCCTCAGAGCCCCTCCTCCTTACCGCTCAGCTCACAGCTCGGGGGACCCACGGGCAGAAGCCCAGCCCCCTTTGTCACCCGAGTTCAAGGTGGGGACGGGGCACCCACCGGTGAGCCCTCCTCTCTCCCCGCCGCCCTGTCCCGCACACCCAGCCCCCGCCACCCAGAGGGCTCCACACGGCCACATACGGGGGTCAGCGTGGAGGGCTGCCTCTCCTGCTCCTCACCCACCTTCCTGCTCTTCCCAATGCCCCCCCGCCCCCCCCAGGTCCTCAGCGCCATGTCCTCCCCGCCCAGGTCCTCAGCGCCATGTCCTCCCCCCCCAGCTCCCCAGCGCCATGTCCTCCCCCCCCAGGTCCTCAGCGCCATGTCCTCCCCCCCCAGCTCCCCAGCGCCATGTCCTCCCCCCCCAGGTCCTCAGCGCCATGTCCTCCCCCCCCCAGCTCCCCAGCGCCATGTCCTCCCCCCCCAGGTCCTCAGCGCCATGTCCTCCCCCCCCAGCTCCCCAGCGCCATGTCCTCCCCCGCCAGGTCCTCAGCGCCATGTCCTCCCCCCCCAGGCCATCCGCCCGCCTCCCCATCTCTCTCTCCTTCCCTTCATTCTGGAGCTTTCCGGCCGCCAGCAAGCCCACGTGGAGAGCTCCCCGGGTGCTGTATCCTCCACCCCCTGTTCCCGACCCCAGAGGCACCCCCACGCTCTCAGCTGCCCTCGGTACCCACACCGCGGCTGCCGGCTCCTCGCCTCCGCAGTGTCAGCGTCCGCAGTGACTGCCCAGGATGGACGGCGAGATCAGGATTTCCTTTCCACAGCGCCGTCGGAACCCGCGTGGCAGCGGCACGGCCCCTCCCCGGAGGCACAGTGCAGTCCCAGGCCAACGACTCCCGTTCCAACTCAGGTAAACCTCACGCCGCTTCCCGTCGCTACGGAAACCCTGTTTCCCCGGGGTTCCGCATCGCCTTGTGCTTTGCTGAGCTTTTCATGCACCTGTCAGCGGCTCATCCTCAGACGCTCGGCCAGCGTCGCAGACCGCCTCTTCCTCCTGTTGAGAACCCCAGCCGCCGGTCAGCGCCCCCTTCTTCCTCCTGGGGGGGCTTCCTGGCGTCCCCGGGAGCTTCCCGAGGGAGGCGTGTGGGAGGCCAAGCTTCCGATGGTGCACGTGTGGAGGGGCCTGCCACCTGCCCCCCGACCGGAGAGCGGGGCTGGGTATGGAATTCTAGGTTGGGGAGGATGCCCCCCTCGCAGAGGCCCGGAGGCTGTTTCCCCTGCGCGATGGCTTCCTTCGTTGCTGTGGGAGACGCTGATGGCCGCTGTGTGGGACTCACGTTTTTTTCTCCCTGGAAACAGGGTGTCCCCTTTGTGGCGGGTGCCCTGAGGAGGGCCTTCTGGGAAGTGAGGGGAGGAGAGGGGAGGGGTCTTACGATTTCGCACAAAAGCGTTCGCCGAGTCCCCCTAGTTTTATATCACGAAAGCTTATCCCTCACCCACAACTGCTCCTGGGGTCCCCAACTTCGGGATCTCTCAGGTTCGGCTCCTCTGGGCGGGGCTGGGACCAGACAGTACTTGGCGTCAGAGGCGGGGGGGTGTCTGGGGGGCCGCGGCTGCTCAGATGGACCTTTGCTGAGTGTCAGGTTGTCTGCAGTCTTGCCCAGCCCCAGCGTGGAGGACACCGGGCTGAGAGTGGGACTGGGTGTGGAAGTCTGGATTGGAAACGATTTTCCCCTCTCCGAGGCCCGAAGGCCTTTCTCCGTTACGTGCTGGCTCCCTCCGTCCTCTGGCCTGCCCAGGGTTCGGGCTGGGGGCTGTCTTGTTCTCGGGGGCTCTCGCTCCGCCTCCTCCTCCTCCAGCCTCTTGCCTGCACCCCCTGGTCCTTCCGCGTCCCCATTTCCAAACTCCTGTCAGCACCGTGTGGTGTCTCTCTTGTCGTCTCTCGTGGTCACTTGGGCCTTGTTGACTTACACCCTCCCTGTCCTGGCAGCAGGATTGCAGGGGGCGGGCGTGACGTTAACTCGCCGTGTTGTCCAGAGGTTGTGTACCCGCTTTTCAGCCCTTGTCACCCGGACTTCTGCCCCCAGGGCTCCAGTTCCCGGTGACCTCGCAGTGGTCACTTCCCCCATCTTCTCTCCTGACCTCTCCGATGTCCTGAGGGGCGGGCTCTCGCCCTCCCTGCCGAAGCCCTTCGGCGCCAGGGCCCACACGGCCCCGGTGTCTCCCCTCCCCGCACCCCGCACCCCACCCCCGCGGCCCCTTTGTCCACTGGCCACCGTGTGGCCGCCGTCTCTGCTTTTGCTCCCTGAAGGGGGCGCTCCCTCCGCTGCTGACCTCACCCCATCCACATGCTGGTGGCTCCCGGGTCGGACTCCTGGGGTCAAGCAAGCCATGGAGCCCGGCGCTGGCCTCAGCGCGTGGTGTCCCGGAAGCATCTGGAACCGACGCATCTGTCTCCCGGCGGCGTCCCCCGGAAATGGCAGCATCCGCCTCTTACGTCCAGGTTCTGCCTGAGTCCGATCTCCCCGGCCTCCCGGCCCCACGTGCACGTTAGCCTGCGGCAAAGGGGCTCATGGCCCCAGAGCCCCGTCTCCTTTCTAACCCGCAGGGCCGGACCTGGCGAGGGGCCTGGGCGCCTGGAGGGAGCCGGTTTCCCAGGGGCCCTTGCGGTGACGTGGGGGGCGCGTTCCATTCTGGTCAATGGAGGTAAGGGGGGCGGGGCTGGCAGGGGGGCAGCTTAACCTTCTGTGCAGCCCTCTCCCTCCTCCCGCGATGGAGGCCGTGGGAGCAGCCCCAGGGCCACGGGTGAGGCCTGTGCTGCAGCCGGTGAGACGCAGGGAGAGGCCTGGGGGCCGCGCTCTGCACACCTCAGCCCTGAGCGCACCCCTTGGCTGGAGCCAGGGGGGGGGGGCACAGTTCTCTCCTGATGAGGCTACACTGAGGGCACCGGCTCAGCAGCAGCCGGGACCAGCCCCTTCGTCCCGAATCCTGTCCACATCTCTGTGCCAAGGGCCTCGACCGGGACACCCGCCGCCCCCCCCCCCCCCCCCGGCCCCGCGTTCTCCACGCGACGAGAGAGTGCGGACCAGAGCATGTCATGGGGTGGGGGCGGGGGGGGGGCTCCAAATCGCCGGGGCTTCTCATCGACGGAGAGCCGTCCTCAGGGGGCAGCCGGCCCTGAGCTGGCCCCGCCTGGCACGGGCCCCACGCTCCCCGCGTCGCCCTCGCCCGAGAGCCATGGGCCTGGGTGTCGCTGAGCCCGAACACGGGGTCCTCTCGTGCCCGGACCTCAGGCCCACGCTCCCGCCCGCAGCAGGCCTGTCATGAAGACGCTGAACGCCCCGGCGAGCAGGGAAGGAGTCGCTGCCTTAAAACAAATCTTCACGTGGGGACGTAGCTGTTGATCTTAGAGCGGGGGAGGGGAGGGGGAGAGAGAGAGAGAGACATCCGCGGGGAAAAGAAACTTCACCGGCGGGTTGCCTCCTTGCACCGCCCAGACCGGAGAGCGAGCCTGCCACGGTGCCTGTGCCCTGACGGGGTCTCCGAGGGCGCAGGACGGCCCGCCGCGGGGCCTCACCTCCAGCCCCTGTGCCGCCGGCACCAGGCGGCACGGACCCTCTGAGCCAGGCGCCCGGAGGCACCTCCGTCCTGACGTCTGCCCAGCTCACCCGTCCGTTCGGGTTCTGCTCCCGTGTCACCTCCTCGGGGACCCCGTCCGTCCGCCACGGCTCACTCACACCCGCCCGCCCTTCCCCCGCCTGTGTCTCAGCAACGCGCCCCACCCCCACCCACCCCCGCGCTGGCTCCGCGCCCGGCTCTGCCTGGACGAGCTTCCTGAGGAAGGGGTTGGTGGCTCCAGCACCTGGCGCCCCTCCAGGCACACAGTAGGTGCTCCGGTCCCTGAGGCCCTGGGTCCCTGGTGGAGGCAGGGCTGGGCCCTGAGCTGAGGGGCGCCCAGGGGACCCCCAGCCACCCTGCATCCCGGCTCTGCTCCCCGGGGCCCGGGGTGGTAGGCTGGGCTGCTGGCCAGAGCCATTTCCATGTGGGGGGTGCTGGGCTGCACCCCCCTCCCCGGGGTCGGACCGGCAGGGCGGGAGGGGGACGGGGCCCCGGGCGGGAGGGGGACGGGCCGCCTGGCGCCCTCAGCACGCGGTTCCCCGGGTTTCCGTGCCTGTCTGTGCGTAACCGCACGGTGGTTTCCATCGGCGCTGCCAAGCGGCGCTGCCGGGCCGGGCCCCGGGCTCTGATCCCCGACAAGCCTGCTCCCTGCCAGGCACCCCCGGAGGCTGGGGCGCGGGGCCCGGAGGGTTAAGCTGCCCCCCACTGCCCCGGGGTCCGCTCCCCCATCGCCCAGAGGCCGGGCCCTCTTTCCTTCCAAGTCACAGCTGCGGTGCCGCGCGGCCTCCAGCGCAGCTGACACGGGAAACAATAGCGTCCCTCGGAGAGGCTCGCCGCGGCCGGACGGCCCCCCGCCCCCCAATAATTACTCAAGACATGGGCATGCGCCAGGCGTTAGGTAACGGGCTGTGTGCCCCGGAGAGCTATAACTCAGGCGCTTCACATGATCGCAGACAACAAAATCGCTTCCAGGACAGGGGAGCGGGGCCTCGGGGAGAGGGTCCGGGCCAGGAGAGGCCAGGCCGGGCTGGGGGGGGGGGGGGGCGAAGGAGGGCCTCCCGGGGGCCCCAGGGGTGCAGCCTGGAACGTGGGAGCGGGAAGCATCTGTGGAAAGAATGCGTCCGCCCGCGCCCTGCCGGCTCCCCACAGGCACCCACTCCCCGTGCGGCCACCCTGGCGGGTCCTTCCTGACGGAGCCCGAGGGGCGCACTCACGGGGCGTGTGCGGGGCCCACCCCCGGGCGCCCGTCTGCTCCCCACCGAGGCCCTCACCCACCCCCCCAGGCCGGTCCGCACCCTCCCCGGCCCCCGGGCCGCGTGGTGCAGGCAGTCAGGGGTTATCTGTTGAAGACGGGACCTCTCCCTTCACTGCCATGGTGCAGGCGCACGTGGAGCCCTGGCGGGCACCACAGGGAGGCTGGCACGGTGGGCGGGGCTCCCTCCCCCTCAGGGCCCATCGGAGTGGGCGGAGGGTGCAGACCGCGTGGGCTGGGAGGGCCCTGCCTCGCTTTCCCTCGGGGCCCACGTCTGCACCCTGGCACCCCGGCCACTGCCCGCACCCAGGGAGCCTCGTCCCGGCTTCCGGCCAGCGCCCACTCCCAGCTCTCCAGCATTTTCTCCTCCGCGGCCGGCTCTGGGGCAGGGTACCTCACGCCAGGTCCACCCGAGCCTGCTCCCCGCCCCAGGCCGAGGCCACGCTCAGGACGCCCCGGCCTGTCCCCACGCGCAGGCCCCGTGTGGGCGGTGGAGCTGGCCCCTGGCTCCCCCCGCCTGGCCTTCTGGCTTCGTCGACGCCCCTGTCCCTGTCCCGAAGGCCCCCTCCGTCCGGTCACTCAGGCCGCCGGACCTCACAGCACGCGTGTGCCGCACGGAGGACCTGGTGACTTGGGCGTGTGACACGTCCCGTAGGTGTGGTGTCGGGCGGGTCCGAGTGCACGTGGCGGCGGCGCTGAGTCAGACGGAGCCCGGAATTCCACGGGGCCATACCCGCCCGGACCCTGGCCCCTGAGCCCGTCCTCCGGACCACAGGGCGCGCCCCTTCCTGGATCCCCGCCCCTGGTGTCTGGGACCTGGGCTCCCGGTTCTCCTGCCGGCCATGCCCGGCGTCTGTGGTCCTGCCTCGTCCCCCAGTCTCCTGCCCGTCGCCGCGTCCACCCCCGGCCTCCACGCAGACCCGGCTCCAGCGTCAGTGCCAGCTCCGACCTCTCCTGTGAACCTCACACCTCACTCCCACAGCGCCCGCGGACGCCTGACTGCCAGCCCTCCCGCCCGCTCCTGGTGAGAATGTCCACAGCCTCCCGCCGGGGTCCTCCTGAGGACCCCCTCCCTCACCCCGAGCCCCCACTGCCCACGTCTGCGACTCCAGCTCCTCCGTGGTCCTGCCCCCACCCTCTGCCCACCTCCTGGTCCCCCCCCTCCCAGGCCCTGGCCCCTCCCCACCTCCCCGTCTCCTCTGGTCCCCAGGGTCCTCCCACGTCCCAGCCAGATAGTGCGCTGCGGGGAGAGTTAATTATGTGTGTGTGAGTGTGAATGAGTGTGTGTGTGTGAGAGTGAATGTGAGCGTGTATGAGTATGTGTGAGTGTGTGTGAGAGTGTGTGTGAGTGTGAGTGTGAACTTGCCAGTGAGTGTGTGTGTGTGACTTGCTGGTGAGTGTGAATGTGAGTGTGTGAGCTTGCCTGTGAATGTGTGTGTATGAGTATGAGAGTGTGAGTGTGTGAATGTGAGTGTGTGTGTGTGTGAATGAGAGTGTGTGTGAGTGTGTGTGAGTGAATGTGAGTGTGAATGTGAGACTTGCTGGTGAGTGTGTGAACTTGCCAGTGAGTGTGTGTGTGTGTGACTTGCTGGTGAGTGTGAATATGAGTGTGTGTGAGTGTGAATGTGCGTGTGTGTGAGTGTGTGAGCTTGCCTGTGAATGTGTGTGTATGAGTATGAGAGTGTGAGTGTGTGAATGTGAGTGTGTGTGTGTGTGAGTGTGAGAGTATGTGTGAGTGTGAATGTGAACGTGAGTGTGTGTGAATGTGAATGTGCGTGTGAATGTGAGTGTGTGTGAGTGTGAATGTGCGTGTGTTTGTGTGTGAGCTTGCCTGTGAATGTGTGTGTATGAGTATGAGAGTGTGAGTGTGTGAATGTGAGTGTGTGTGTGTGTGAGTGTGAGAGTATGTGTGAGTGTGAATGTGAATGTGAGTGTGTGTGAATGTGAATGTGCGTGTGAATGTGTGTGTGAGTGTGAATGTGCGTGTGTTTGTGTGTGAGCTTGCCTGTGAATGTGTGTGTATGAATATGAGAATGTGAGTGTGAATGTGTGTGTATGAATATGAGAGTGTGAGTGTGTGAATGTGAGTGTGTGTGTGTGAGTGTGAATGTGCGTGTGTTGTGTGTGAGCTTGCCTGTGAATGTGTGTGTATGAATATGAGAGTGTGTGAGTGTGAATGTGCGTGTGAATGTGAGAGTGTGAGTGTGTGAATGTGAGTGTGTGTGTGTGACCTTGCCAGTGAGTGTCGGGGAGGATGTGTGCTCACTGAGCTCACCCTGGAAAAGGCCACTCGGGCTCGGCTTGTGTCTGTCCCACGGGGAGGGGGTGGGGGAGGAGCAGCGACTAGTCAGGACCCTGACGGGCCTTCGGGAGCGTCTTGGCGGCGATTTCTTGGTTTGTAACTTCCCACGTGGCTGCGCCCCTCCTTGTCCTCCCTCAGGCCCCGGGCTCCGGCCTTGGACCTTCCCCTCCTTCAGTCCACAGGGCCGGCCCCGCCCGAGCCTGGGGCCCTGGTCCTCAGCCTGCTCCCAGCCGTGCCTGCCGCCTTTGGGGAGACCCCGCTGGCTCAGCCCACCGTCCAGGTCTCCCTCGGAGCCCGCCCCCGTGTCCCAGGGGGACAGGCCTCCTGAGCGCGCCCTCCCCCCACGGGCTGGGCCCCCTGGCTCTCCCCGCACAGGACCGGGCGCCTGCCCTCATCTCCTCCGCCCCTCACGGCTGGGGCGCCTTCTCCTAACCGTGAGAGAAGGTGCGGGAAGTAACGCGACGACCCCGCGTGTCTGAGGCCGCGTGCCCACGCCCTGGCGTCGCTGGGCAGAGAGTGATTCCTTCTGAATTCTGAAGGCAGCGTGTGGCTCCTCCCTCCTGAGAACCAGCCGCTCCAGGGCCCACGGTTTGGGGTGGGGGGTCGGCTGTCAGCTCCCTGGGACGACGGGGGTTTCTGGAAGGACGTGCGGACGTGGTGGCTGGCGCTGGAGCCAGGTTCGCGGTGGGCGCCCCTCCCGCCGCCTCCGGCTCGTCCCCCGCCCTGGAACGGCCGCTTGGACGGGGCGCTCCTTGGATGCCGCTCCCTGCTTCTTGGCTGGTCTCCCCAGTTTCCATCCCTCTGTCTCTAGGCCACTTTCTGGGAGATTTACTTCAATTTCTTCCCGAGTTTTTTCACTCGGCGGCATAGTTCACATTTCCAGGGGCTCCCCCTGGTCTCCGACGGGCCCTCGCAGCGTCCCGTGCTGGCCGGACGGCCCCTCTCCGCGCTCCCGAGCCACCTCCTAGCGCACACGCTTTCTCCAGGGGCTCGGTCGCCAACGCCCTCGGGGCGCCCCACTCGCTGCCCGCACTGCGTGCCCCGGCCCAGCCCTGTCTGGCCCTCGCTCTCCCTCTCCCTGTCCCTGCCCTCGCCCCTGGCCCCGGCTCAGCCCCCACTTCCTCTCAGCCCCACCAGCCAGGCCTGCTCCCTCCTGCGCAGGCGGGCGCTGTCCGTGCCACCCTCGGGAGCGCCGTGCCTCTCCGCCGGCTGGCGTCCACTCCGCTGCCTGCTGGGCCGCAGCTGCTTCCTGGGGATGTCTTTGCTGACTTCCTGGCCGGGGTCACAGCCCTGCTACGTGCCCCGGGGCGCTCCTTCCGGCCGTCAGCTTGGTCTGACTACCTGTCCCTCCTCCTGGCGGGCAGCCCCGGGGGCAGGGTTCGCCCGCCTTGCCCGCGGCCGTACCCTGGGCGGCACCACGCCTGGGCTGCTGTCCGAAGGCCCCACACACTCAGGACCGTCTCGTGGCCCTGGGCCCAGGGGTCTCCGGAGGCGCAGGACGGCCCTGCCTCCCGCCTCCCCCAGCGTCCAGAGCTGCCTGCAGGCCTGGCTCATGGCCGCCCCAGCGCAGCGCCCTGTCCCTGCTGCACCCGGTCTCCGCGGAGGCCCTGCCGCCGCCTCTGCCCTCCTCCAGGCCCTTGTGAGCACCTGGGGCCAACCCGGGTCATGCCCCGTCTCCAGGTCCCGACCCCGGACCCCGGCACCGTCCCTGTTGCGTGAGGGCCCAGGTGCTGGGCCGGGGGGGGGGGGGGCGGGTCGCGGGGCATCTTGGGGATGTTCGGGGACCGGGTGCTCCGGGCGCTTTTCCAGGGCACGGCTCCCGGAGGAAGTGGCTCCTAAGGAGACGCCGCGGACCAGGGGGAAGGTGTGGCGGGCAAAGAAGTGATGGGGCCACGAGGGGGGCTCCTCTGAGCAACTTGGAGGCCGTCCAGGGGGCGAGGCCAGGGAGGGTGGCCAGGCCACCTCAAAGCCCAGGAGCCACCGAGAACTGTCCTGGATAACAAGGGCAGGGGTCAAGGGCTCCAGGGGTCAAGGGCTCCAGGGGTCAAGGGCTTCAGGGGTCAAGGACTCTAGGGGTCAAGGGCTCCAGGGATCAAGGGCTCCAGGGGTCAACGGCTCCAGGGGTCGGGGGTCCTGTCCTCCCAGGACTTGGCCTGGCATCCCCTCGGCTTCCCAGTGGCCCTCCTTTGCTCAAGCTCAGACCTAGTGACCTCCATCCTCGGAGCCCCCTCAGCCAGCCCCCCAGGCCCCCCGGCGCCTGCAGCCTGAGCAACAATTCAAAACACAGCGCTCCCCACCCCTGGACCGCTTGAGCGCTTCGGCTGGGATTGGCGTGGAGGCCCAGGAGGCACCGTGCTCCCCAGACTCCCCGTGCGTCCTCCACCGCCTTCCTGCCCTCACGCCCCTCACGCCCGCCCTGCACGGGCCGTGGCACAGGCAGCACCTGCTGCACCTGAGGCACAGCCGGAAGCAGGGGGCGTGCTCGACAGCGCTTGGCTGGAAAGGAAGCCCCTCCCCAGCTACAGGAGCTCACGCCCGAGAGAGGAGTCGCCACACACTTGAGGAGCCCTCCCCACCCCACCCCCCACCGGGGACGAGAGCCCCTGCCTGCCGGTGAGCTCACCCCTGAGGAGGCTTTAGAGAGCTGCGAAGGGTGGGGCGTCTGCAGGAGGAATGGAGGCCTCAGACCTGAGCACCCCTGGGGAGGGGCCGGCCGAGCGGGAGGGGAAGAAGGGAGGGGGGAGAAGCGAGGGAGGTGGCGGCTGGAGGTTCCGTCCGGGGGAGAGTGTTCCCGGACAGAAGCCCGAGGGGAGGGGGAGGGCGCGCTCACACGTGGAGCCGAGACTGTTGCACGTGGGGAGGAAAGGTCACGTGTGCCCAGAGTGCGGGGAAGACAAAACCGAACGAAACCAACGGAACGAGGAGCCCACGGCGTCATCCAGCAGCTCCCTCCGGAGCGGAGACATCCCAGTGGGAACACCAAAGGAGCAACACAGGATGGAGACACGGAACGGCCCAACGGACACGTCCACCTCCATCGACGGGGAGGGCTCTGGGGCCTCCACACAGGCACGGAGCCCGGAGGAGAAGCACGTCCAACAGCCCAGACCGCGGGGGGGGGAAAATGGGAAATTAGCAACAAAGAGAGAGGGACAATGCTGATACACCTGGAAGTTAAAAGAATGTCGTTCTAAATAAGTCTTTGAGCAAAAAGAAGATAAAATAGAAAGTCAATTCATTTAGAACAGATCCACTACAAGAGTACAACATATCAAAACCTGTGGGAGCTGCCAAAAGGGTACGCAGAGGAACATGGATAGTAGTTTCAGAAAACCAGAAAGGTTGAAAATGAACGTGCGTGCTAAGCTCTCAGCTCAAGAAGCGAAAAAAAGAAAACCAAAATGAACAAATACATAAATAAACACACGAGTAAGAAAGGATAAAAGAGGACATTAACAAAACACAAACATGTTTATGAAAATAGAGTTGGTCCATAAAACCCAATGCTGGCTGTTTGAAGAACAAATAAAATAGATGAACGTTAAGGAAGCAACGTAACCAATAAAATTTAGGAGTGAAAAGAGAATAGTAACCACAGATGCAGGGCGAATGACCGAGTAATTGTGATTATGATTTTTAACTTTATGTCCATAAAATTCAAAACTTGATATGACGGATAATTTCAAGGGAAAAAAAAAATACCCCAAGTGACTTCTGAAGCGAAAATCCTAACGAACGGAAACCCAAGGGAGAAATGGAAGTGATGGTCACCCACCTTTCTCCAGCAGGTTCCAAGCCCAGTTTTTTGGGGGTGATTTCTACAATGTTCTCAGGAAGCAGATAACATCGATCCCACACAGAATGTTCCGGGGCACAGGCAAAAGTGGGATGCCGCCCAGCTCATCTTATGAGCCAAAACCAGGCCCCCAAACCGGGCAAGGAAACACAAGAAAATCCTAGGTAGGCCACGCCCAGCCGCCGACACAGACGTCCAAATGCTACGTTGTACAGAAGCGATGGAATCCAGCAGCCTAAGAGAGTCACGATCACGTGAATCCCTGGAATGCAAGTTCGCTTCCGCCCTCGGGCTGTCCACCGGCCATTTCCTCCGCCGGGGCTTTGCCAAGCTGGCTCCTTGCTGCCACGGGGGTCTCAGGTCCTCAGGGGCCTCCCTCTGGTTCCCTCTAGGCCCCTCAATCTCAACCCTCACGCTCCTCCTTTTGTGGCGCTTACAGCAGTCCCCCCCCGGTCTGTGGGGGATGTGTCCCAGGATCCCCATGGATGCCTGAGACCTAGGTATACAATGCGTTTTTCCTACCCATACGCACCTACGGTAAAGTGTGATTCACAAACGAGGCCCAGTAAGAGGTTATCGACAACACTACGAACATGGGACCGTTCTAACAGGCCCCATAACACGGTACGCGACTGTGGTCTCCCTGCGCTCTGTCCTTTCTATATGTCTCAGCCACACCTGTTCCTGAGGGGGTGTGACCGTCCCTCACTTGCAGGAAATGGCCTGGTTTGGTGTCACTTGTTTCGGGGGGGGCGGGGGGTGTCCCTGCTGAAGGCTTCCTGTAGGTTCAATGCTTTCTAGAACAACACAGCGCTGTCCGTCGGAAATGCTTCTTTTCTGTCTCTCACCCACAAACGAATGGTTTTCCCATCGAACTGGACATGTCTCACGCGTCTCTTTCCCTCCTCTCAATCTCACCACAGAGCCCCGAGACCTCGGGTTTTCTTCATTACGTCAAGAAGGTTCATCTTTCCCCTTTTTAAAAAAAAAAAATAAATATATATATATATACACTGAGTGGCCAGATTATTATGATCTCTGAATGCATAATAATCTGGCCACTCAGTGTATATCTTACCTAATAATAGACAAACATGTAAATTGACCATACCTCCACTACGCCCACCAGCCAATCAGAGTGAGTATGCAAATCAACCCACCAAATATGGCAGTTAATTTGCATACACAGGCACTCAGCGATGTGGGGAGGGCAGGGCGGGTGGGCATGGTGATGATGCAGGGTTCCTCCCCAACCCCGTCTCTCAGGGCCTCCGGGCAGCGTGGGAAGGCAGGGCCAGAGCAGAAAGGGACTGGGCTGGAGTGGAAAGGCCGGCAGCCAGGGAAAGGAAGGCCCATTCTAGCACAAATCTTCGTGCATCGGGCTTCTAGTTTATATATATTAGAGGCCCGGTGCATGAATTTGTGCATGGGTGGGGTCCGGCCAGCCTGGCCAGGGGGAGGGGACATGGGTGGTTGGCCGGCCTGCCTGCTGGTCGAACTCCTGGTCGAGGGGACAATTTGCACATTAGCCTTCTATTATATAGGACAGACACTGAGTGGCCAGATGATTATGCGTTCAGAGATCATCATCATCTGGCCACTCCGTGTATTTATTTATTTATTTTTTATCCTCACCCGAGGACATTTTTCCATTGCTTTTTTTAAAAAAGGAGAGTGGGAGAGAGAGGGGAAAACAGAAACACCGATGTGAGAGAAACACACCGATTGGTTGCCTCCTGCACGTGCCCCGACCAGGGCCTGGGCCAGGGAGGATCCTGCAATCGAGGTGCGAGCTACGTACCCTTGACCAGAACCGAACCGGGGACACTTCGGCCTGCAGGCTGACGCTCTACCCACTGAGCCACACCGGCCAGGGTACCTTTTCCCTGAACGGAAGTGCCTTCCCGCTTCCCTGGGCGACTCCGGTCTGCCAGCGCCACCACCCTGGCGCTCCGGGACGGCCGTTAATCCAGCGAGGCCCCTCGTGCCCGCGGCCGGGGACCTGACCGCCCAGCCGGCTACCGAGTGGCTGCGAGGTGGGGGTGGGGGCGTCTACAGCCGGAGACACGGGATCGGGGGACGACCCGCGTCTCGGGGGGGACGGAGCCGGATGCCCAAGATGTCATCACGCCCCTCAGAAGGGCGCACAATGGAAAACGTACGAACGGCTTATTTCTGGAAATTCCCTTTTCGCAGTTTAGACCGCGGTGGGCCATGGTGACTGACACCGAGGGAGGTGACGCCACAGGTCGGGGCGGCTGCCGCCACCGGATGGCCGTCTGTCCTTCCTCCCAGGTCACAGGCCCGGAGCCGGGAGTCTGCCCTCCGGCCGCACGGACGCCGGGAGCGCGGGGCACGCGGGGTCCTGCGGGGAGAACCTCCCTGGGGGAGGGTGGTCTTTTCTTTTTAAAAATAGTTCTTTTATTGATTTTGCAGAGGAAGGGAGAGGGCGAGAGAGACAGAAACACCCGTGATGAGAGAGGATCGCGGACCGGCTGCCTCCTGCACGCCCCACACTGGGGATGGAGCCCGCAACCCGGGCACGTGCCCCGACCTGGAATCGAACCCTGACCTCCTGGTTCCTGGGTCGGCGCTCAGCCCTGAGTCCCGCCGGCCGGGCAGGGTTGGTCTTTTTGACGAGCAGGAGACGCCCGACCCCGTCTCGGCTGGAACTGGGAGCCCAAGGAGAGGGGGTCTGGTGGGGCTGGGGCAGCCGCTGAGCAACTGCAGGAGGCCGGGCCAAACCCCTCCGGCCCCCGGCCCCCCGGCGTGGCCCTGTGTGTGTGTGTGGGGGGGGGGGGCAGGGGTAGGAGAACAGCAGAGCCACGCTGTCTCCCAGCAGTTGTGGGGACACCTGTTGGGGCGGGTGTGCTGGGCTGTGCTGGCAGCTGAGCGGGGGCCTGGCTGGGGCATCGGGCTGGGCTGGGGGCTCCGGGCAGCTGGCGCTGACGCCCCGCGGGCCTGACAGGTGGGCCGGGTGGGGGCTCAGCAGCTGGGCTGGCGACAACTGGAGCAGGGTGGGCTGCACCCGGGCAGGTCCGGCCCCCGAGCTGTGTGCGTGCGTGCATGTGTGTATGCGGACGTGTGTGGGCACATGGATGTGCGTGCGTGTGCATGTGTGCCAGGGGTAGAGGGGACCTGGCGTAGGAGGAGGGACCATGCGGCCCCATGTCCCCGAGCGGCGATGCCCTGTGGCAGCCTTGGCGTTGGGCTCCGTGGGCCGCAGGCTGTCTGGTCTGGGAAAGGGCTCATCGCTTTTCGAGGCGTCTGGGCGTCCGGGATGCGGACCCCGAGGGGGTGGGTGGAAAAGAGGTCAGGACATGCTGGGCATCTCCAGTGCGGGGTGTGAGTGGAGGGGGGACCCCGTGTTTTCCTGGCCCCCCCCCTCCCGCCGAGATAAGGGGCTCAGACGGCCAGGCCTGGTCTCCATGAGAGAGATCTTGGCGGTGGAGCGGATGGATGGCCGAGCTGAACAAACGTCGGTTCTCTGACTCGGGCCCTGCGGGGCCTTTCGCGGGCAAATGAGCCCGTTGGCACGAAGCTGGGGGGAGGGTGCCGGGCTGGGGGGTGGGGGGGACGAGGTCTCCGACCACGTGGGGCCTCCGAGCAGCATCTGAAGGGTTCGAGGGCTCCCACGTGCCGGGATCTGCCTTCGTCAGGAGCGGGAGCGGCCCTGGGTGAGGGGCGCGGCTCTCACCCTGCCGGTGCCGCCTGCACCCCAGCCCGGGGCGCGTGGCTCCCACGGGCGACCTGGAGCCAGGCGCCCGTCCCGCGAGGCTTGCTGGTCGTGGCCCCGCGGAGCCTCCGGAGGCTCCAGGCACCAACATGGGAACCTGCTCCTCGGGGGCGGGCGGCCTCTCCCTCCTGGTCGGGCTGGGCCTCCGTCCTCCATCGGGCCAGCCGCACTCGGGGGCTCGGCTAGAGCTGGGGGCCCTGGGTACCCCCCCCGCCCTCGCCCTGGGGTACGCGAGGTTCGGGGTGGTGCCCAGAAACTGGCTGCAGCCACGGAAAGAGCCGCCGTGAGTTCTGTCCAATGTAGTTGAAAACATCTGACTGCGGCCGCAAAAATGCTGGCAGCGCGGCTGCAAGAACATTCCTGTGAGACGCGGACGGCGGTCCGAGGAGCCGCTTAACCCTTGGGAGGGAGGCGCGTGGGGGGCAGGGCCCGGGGAGCCCACCGAGGCCGCCGAGGGACGTCCAGGACTCGGGGTCCTGCAGGGGCGGAGGGCGGTGGCACCCGGGGGTGGGGCCATGGCTCGCGGACGCGGCGCATTCGAGGCACAAAGCAGCAGGGAAAGCCCCGCGGCGCCCCGGCGACACCCCAGAGCGGGGGCTGGGGCATACCCAGGTGACACCCCGGAGGGGGGCTGGGGCACACCCAGAAGTGAAGCTGAGCAGGGCCTGCCCGGCCACGTGGCTCCGTGGGGAGAGCGTCGGCCACGGACTGACGGGTCTCCGGTTCGATTCGGTCAAGGGCACGTCGCTCGGTTCCAGGCTCCGTCCCTGGCCCTGGCCGGGGCGGGCGTGGGAGGCAACCAATTGATGTGTCTCCGTCACATCGACGTTTCCCTCCCTCCCCTCCACTCGCTCTGAACATCAATGGGAACATATCCTCGGTGAGGGTTAACCTCAAACACAAGAAGACGGAGCATGTCCCGTCAGAGGGGGCCTGGGGGGAAGATACACGGAAGATACGGGGGGGCGGTGCCCCAGGGAGCGGCCGGGCGGCCCAGCACCCTCAGCTCAGGCCACGCCCCTGCCCCAGCCCCTGCCCCGTGGCCAGCGCGTTGGCACCTCTGTCCCAGCCTGGCCGGGTGGCCTGGGCTCCCGTGACAGCAGGTGAGCGTGTCCAGCGCGACCAGGAGCACCTGGTCCCACGCGGCCGAGGGCTCTGCGCTCCGGGAGACTCCCAGGGCGGCCGCGGGCAGGAGGCTGGGCACAGGGCCCTTCCAGGCCCCGCTGCGGACACACGAGGGTGTGGGGCCTCCGACCCGCGCCCGTCGCGTCCCCGGCACTGAGCCGTGCTCTCCTCTCGAGTGAGCGCTGCCTCTCCGAGCCCGTGCGGCCGTCCCCTGCACGCGGCCTCGCGGCTTCTCCAGGACGGCGGCCTGGCCTCACCGCAGGAGCGGGACCAGGAGCCTTTGCCAAAGGCGTTCGCGGGGCCTCTCCCTGGGGCTGTCAGCTGTCGGCGTCCGTCTGGGGCGGCCCTCGCCCGCGGCTGTGCGCTCACGGGCCCTGCGCCGGGCCTGCCTGCCAGGGAGCTCGGCCAGGCCCCCGCCCCGCCCCGCCGACAGGTGTGGGGTGACTCAGCCGCCCTGAGTTTCTCTGCTCAGGCAGCTGTTGGAGACCCCTGGGCGGCCTTCCTGGGCGGAGGGTGGGGGGCTCAGCCCGTGCTCTGGGGCCCCCTCTTTGCTCCACCTTCGACGGGGCAGGGGCTCCAGCACCTCCCCCTCCTCTCCCCCTCCTCTCCCCCCCCACCCCAGGGAGAGTCTTGGCCTCCTGCACGCCCAGACCAGCCTGGGGAATGGTGCCGGGCACGTGACCTTCGGGCGAGGTCCGTGCGATGACCTCTCGGCCAGGCCTTTCCCTGGGGCTGGCGGCCGGGACCGGAGTCCTGTCCCCACACCCCAGGTTCTGGGAGGGGCGCCGGGTGGGGGTCCTGACTGGCACCGGCATTGGATCTGCAGGGAGGGACTCCAGACCGCCTGTCTGCACGGCCCAGGGCAGGGGCCGCAGCTCCCTCAGAACCCGGAGATGCCCACCGAGCCTCCGTGCTGGGCCTGGCCCGGCGGGCCCTGTGTGGGTGCCCCAGGGCGGGCGGGGTGGAGTGGCCGCTCGGCGCACGGTCTCCGCGGGGGCGCGGGCGGCGGGAAGCAGAGCGGGCCGCGTTCGGGAGACCCAGCCTTGGCAGGACGGCGAGGGGGCACGGGCCTCGAGGGCGTGGCACCCATGTGCTCCTCGGGAGGCATCCTCGCTGGAGGCCCTCTGCTCACCCACGTTCGCCGTGGCTCCCTCCCTCGCCCCGGCGGCCCACCCCCAGCACCCACCCCATGCAGGCGTGTGCCGCCCGGCTGGGCCGCCTTCCTTCTGTCCACAGTGAGCAGCGGCCACGTGTGCGTCTGTGGCAGCGACAAGGAGATCCGAGGGCCTCGGAGTGACAGCCACCACCGGCTAAACACAGGCCGGAGCAGGATGCCGGTCCTCTCGCCACGGGACGCCCGCCACGGGACGCCCGCCACGGGGTCCGACGTCCGGATCAGAGGGGGCCCAGGACGGGACGGGTGCTGTCAGGGCGCGGGGTCGGGCGCGGGGGGAGGAAGGGGGACTGCAGGCTTTGGCTGGCCTGTGGACAGCGGCCATTGGCCGAGAGCCGGCGACCGAGGAGGCAGGGTTAGGGGAGGAGGAGGCGCGCCCGCCTCTCGGCCCAGCGCGTGTGGGGTGTGGCCGGGCCGGGGCCGGGTCCTGGGACCGCGTGGCCGTGAAATGGCCTCTGCCCCTCGCTGGGACACGGGACCCCGGCGCCGAGAAAGACGAGGGCTCGGCCTGGCCTGCGCTCACGGTTCATTCACGTGGGCAGCGAGGCCACCGCTCGCTACGTGCCAGGCCCTGCCCGGGCACAGGGCTGCCATTCCCACGGGAGCCGGACCACGGCACCCCGCCTGGGAGCGGGTGGGACGGCGATGGGGGAGGGGCGCCGGGGGACGGCGTGCCAGGCGGGGGGAGGGCACTGTGGGCGGTGTCCCCAGGTGTGGCGTGTGGGAGCCCTCCACGCAGACCCAGAGCCTCACAGGGAGCCGTGGGCCGGGGAGGCCGGTGAGGCCGGGGAGGCCGGGAGGTGGGTGCCGACGCCGAGGCCCTGGCGTGGAAGGGCCCTGGGCCGCATTCCGGGAGAGGGGAGGCCGTCGGGGTGGAGCGGGCGCGGGCTCTGGTTTATGTTTGAAAGTCCTCTGGCTGCTGCGTGGAGACAGGAATGTAGGGGAGAGAGAGCCCGCGCCCCTGGGGACGGGGAGGCCGGCCTTCGGGAAGGAGAGCGGCGTCGTACGCGCCGTTCCCGCCACCGGAAATGCCCTTCGCCCTGGCAGAGGCCGCAGACGGAGGAGGGAGGCTGGGCTCCAGCCCGTCTCCCCGTCACTGACGACCGCGCTGTGGGCGCGTCACGTACCTGGCCGGCCCGTGGGCCCGCCTCCTCCAGGCAGCCCTTCCCGAGCGCCCACCGCCCAGGCGGCTCCCTCCCCGGAGTCTCTCCGCCCCGGGACACTACCGGTCACGGCTCCCCGCGCCCCCACTGGGCCAGGCTGCCCACCTGACAAGGACCTTCCCCCTGCGTGTCCCGAGCTGAGCCGGGCCAGATGCCCGTGAGCAGCTCCGTGTGACCCCCGCGTGACCCCCGCAGCCCAGAGCCGCCACTGCGGCCAGGACACGGCCTCCGGGCCGGCCTCCGAGTCGGGACCAGGACCTCGGAGTCCGTGTGGGGTCCCAGCTCCCAGGAGCTAGCAGGCTGTTCCTGCCGATAGGATAGTGGGGCGTGTGCCCCTTGGGCACCAGCTGGGCAAGCAGTGGGGGTGAGGTGTGAGGGGGGCTGCATGCCAGCACCCTCCTCACTGCCCAGGGTCAGCAGGAGGGGGGGTTCATGGCCGGCTCCGAGCCTGGGCGGCGGGGGCACATCTGGGAGGGGACGGCTCGGAGGGGTGTGGGGCCCCTGAGCAAGCGTGCTGGCTGCCGTCCAGGAGCCGGCTCCATGCGACTTGTAGATAAACAGCGCCTTTACAGGATAAATATGTCACAGGGAGTAGCTGGGGTACAGTCATGCTAAAAACATGAGACGTTTGGGTGTCCTGCGTCGTTATTGCTGAATCTTGCCCCTCGGGTGGCCCTGCGGCCGGGGCGGCTTCCTGGGCTGGAGCCGTGCTCTCCCCGGGGCGCGAGGCCGCTTCTGTGGGGGGGCCTGCCTGCCTGCCGTGGGTCCCTGGCCTCAGGCAGCCCCCAGGACGCCGGGCTGAAGCCTGTCAGCCCCCCCTCCGCCCCCGCACCTGGCCGCCCTCTGCTGACCCATCAGGGCAGGTGGGTCTTGGGGAGAATCCCACCCGGGGTCTCCCCTCCACACCAGCCGTAAAAATCACGCACGGCCCCGGCTAGAAAGCAGCCTGCCCGCATGGACCCGCCACCCCCGCTGGTCAGCGAGAGCCCCGGGGGCACCACGCGTCCACCATCATTGTGAGGACACGCTCACTGGCCCAGGGGAGGAGAGACCCTGACCGAGGGCCCCTCAGCACCTTCCAACCCCCAGCCCGCCCGCGGCCGCCTGAGCGACCCTCCGTGTAAGACGCGGAGATGGGGGGCTGCTTGTTACGCGGCACAGCTGACTAGTGCGTAGGGTTGGGCCCGGCTGGTGCTCACTGAACACGGGCCCAGCGCTGGTGACCCTGCCTTCCCTCGGCGGCGCTGACGACGGGACACGTTCTCAGGGCGCGGCTTCTCCGGCTGCCCAGCCACCGGCCGTGGCACAGCCAGGGACCGGTCCCCCGCGGCGTGCCCCACCCCTCGCCGGGTCTCGCTCTGGGTGGCCCTCGCTCGTCCCACTCCAGCGGCCGGAGCCACGGGACACCGTCCTTCCTGCAGCGGAAAGTCTTTCACCCGGAGCCGAAGCGCCGGCCCCAGGCGGGACGCGGGCCCCACGCCATGGCCACAGAGAGGGCGGAGACTCGCGTGCCCCCGTGGCAAAGCAGCCCTGCCGGCCCGGCAAGATGAGGGCGCGCTCAGGACGGCCACGCTGGGGGTGCCCCGAGTCTGCCGGACCCCGAGGGGCTTGGTTCTGCTCTCACTCCCTGGGACCCGTGTGCGTGGTGTGGGCCGCCCGGGAGGGGGCACGCGGGTTATTGTCCGGGCACATGCTGCCCGGACCTCCCACGTCACGGGGTCTGGAGCACAGCGGGGGGGGGGGGGGGTGGGCGGTGCGACCGTCTGTGTGGCCCCACAAATCACCGTGACGTCGGAGGCGACCGCATGGCCCACATGGGATGGGGGGGGGGGCGCCGTTCTAAGCGCCTCCCCAGCCACTTCCCATTCATCCCCGCTCCCTGGGAGGTCCCCGGGCGGCGTTCCCCAGAACCGGATCCTAAGGCCGGGGCTCAGGGCAAGGAAGGGGGAGCGCGGGAAGGAGGCGGTGTGGGTGGGAACTCCTGGCTGACTTCCCTGGAGGGAGAGGGCCCGGGGCCTCCCCGACCCCCTGCAGCCTGGCTGCCCTGGTGGCTGCCCCGTGCTCAGGCGGCACCACCTCCACAGGGAAGGGCGCGGCCCTCGGGGGGTGGCCATGGCGCTGGGCACCGTGTGTCCCTCAGAAGCCCAGGCCCAGGTGGGACCTGAAGTTGGGCCGGGTGAGCCCACCCGGTGACCCCACGGGGCGCGGCCGCCTGGCAGAGCCCCCCGTGGGAGCCCTCCGTGGGCACACACCGCTCACAGGGCCCGTTTTCTGCACCGGAGCCTGCACGGCGGCCTCTCCCCGGCCCGCAGCTCCCGGGCTCCCCACCGCGCCCTCCACCTTGCCACCCTCCCCCCCCCCTCCCCGCCTGCCCTGGCTGGTGTCTACTCCGGATACCCTCACCGACAACCTCAGCCAGGAGCACCCGGCCGCCCTCTGCTGAGCAGGTGGCCCGCCGAGCCCTGCGCCCCCTGCCCGCCCACCCTGTGTCCCTGCTCCCTCCGTGGCTTCAGCGAGGCCATGAACCTCAACACCGTGTTTGGAGCCACCACACAGCCTGGCGCCCCCAGCCTGTGACATCGCAGCCACCGCCTCACGCCCCCTCGCGGACCCGGGGGGACACGGAGCAGTGACAAGGGCCAGGGAGCTGAGCTTGGGGACCTGGAGAGGGACCCAGGTGATGCCCAGCCTTCAGCAAGTCTCAGGCTCGGGGCTCAAACCGGATGTGATGTGACCTGAGCTGTGGACACCAGCAGGGCCTTCACGGGAGGCTCCGTGCCGGGCCGCGGGAGCTGTGCAGGGGTGGCAGGCTGGGATGGCGAGGGGGCACCCGGATGAGGACATGACACAACCCAGTGTACGGCGTGGGCATGGAGATGTGTGGGACCTCGTCCTCCCTGTCGCCGGGGCTGTGGCAGTGCCCGGGCCAGGGCCATGGCGCCGAAGGCCATGTCGGGAAGTTGCCTGCAGCCCCATGAGGGCAGGAGCGGGTGGAGGGCCGGGCCAGAGGGCCTCACCCCACCCCCGGCCGCACCAGGAGGCCCTGAGCAGTGGGCTCCCGGCCACCAGCCCAGTGTCTCCAGGCAAGCTCCCCGCAGCAGTCGCCTCAGCACTCTGCCGCCAGGGGTCCCCTAGGGAAATGGCTGGCACCCCCTAATCACTGTCAACACACCCCGAGTGCCAGAGAGCCCGCCGGCCTCAGACCCCGAGCCAATGTCTGCACATGCTCAGAGCGTGAGGGAGGGGTCGAGCTGCCCAACGGAATCAGAAGAGGAGGAAGGAGCTGATCTGAAGACGGAGAGACGCGCCTGGGGCCTGCGGAAGGACCGGGAGCTGCTAGACGCAGCGAGCGCGCAGGCCAGGGCGCGTCCCCGGGAACAGGATGCCTCCGAAGGACATCAGCAAGGGGGCTGCTCATCTGCCAATCAGATCTCTGAGGAGAGGGCTGTGATCCCAGAAAGAAAGAGAGGAAAGCGGGGAGACATTGACGTGTCATGAAACACGCCTCCAGCCAGACGGAAAGGGATTCTAGGACAGCAGAGGTGGTAGCACAGAGGAACGATCAGAAATAGCCAGAACCTTCCGGAGCTCCAGGGCTCCAGTCCCCGCCGGGCCCACCGAGGCCCAGCATAGTCAACGAGCGAAGTCACCCACCCAGGCACCTCCCTGGGAGACCCAGACCCCCGAGGCTGGACGCACATGCGGAAATCTTCCAGGAAACAAACAAACAAACAAACACCTCACACACAGCGGAGCGCCCCTGCGCAGGCGGGACCGAGGAGCAGACGTGAACCTTCTCGAGGGCACGTCTAGGTGCCCGGAGACCAGGGGCGAGTCTTCCAAGCTCTGAAGGGAAAGCACTTTCAACTCGACATTCTATACCCAGTTCAACTATCCTCAGGGCACCCTGGCCGGACAAAGGGCGCGCTCAGATGTCTGCGGGCTCAATGCTCACCTTCCCAGGTTTCTCAGGAGGAAGGCACGCCTGGTTTCCCCAGGAAACGGAGGAGACACAGGAGGAAGGACACGGCAGAGCGAGGGAGCAGCAAATCCAACCGACCAGTCACAGAGGCAGCGACGCCGGGCAGGAGCCCTCAGGGAAAAATCCCGCGTGGAAGGGGCGTGGGGGGGGGCAGGGGATCGTGACCAGGACTAAAGCGCCACCTGAGAGGCGGGACCCAGCCCTGATCTGGCCACTGGAAGGAGGACAGGAAAGCGGGCAAGAACTGCGGGGCCTCCTAGAATCACTCCCTGGAGGAGGAAATCCAACGAGTCAGAAGGTTAATCAGAACCAAAACGAAGACCTAAGGGCCCTGGCGAGCCCGACTCCACCTGAGCACCGAGCCAGGGGAGCCGACCGTGGGAAGCAGCACCCCGGGGCAGTGCCGGATGCTGGAGCGCCGGGCCAGCGTCATGAGAACAGGGACGCGAGGGACACGCCCTGGAGGCAGGGAGGAGGGTGGGCGCAGCCCCAGAGCCGTCCAATACCACGCAAGGCCGAGAGGAGACCACGGAACCCACAGTGACCCCAGCTCCCCACATTCTAGAATTTTCCCCCAACCTGACAGTGACGTGTAGAGACAGACCTCTCCTTAGGTGGAAAAAAACACCATTTATCTAAATTCAACGGTTTTTCACTTTGTTTTTTTCTCTGTTAAGAAAAATGAATAAATAAAAAATAACAGTACCATATCCATAATAATTGCTGATGGTGTGTCTCTTTATTAGTCCATCCACCCACCCATCCATCCATCCATCATCCATCTGCCTATCCTCCATCCACCATCATCAATCCCTCCATCCATCCATTCATCCATCTACTATCCACCTATCCATCCATCCACCCATCCATCATCTATCCCTCCCTCCATCCATCCATCCATCTATCTCTCCACCCACCCATCATCCATCCATCCATCCATCCATCCATCCATCCACCCATCCATCATCCATCCATCCATCCACCCACCCATCCTTCCCCCACCCATCCATCCATCCACCCATCCATCATCTACCCCTCCGTCCATCCACCCATCCTTCCCCCTCCCATCCATCATCCATCCATCCACCCATCCATCATCTATCCCTCCATCCATCCATCCATCCATCCATCCATCTATCCACCCATCCTTCCCCCACCCATCCATCCATCCATCCATCATCCACCCACCCACCCATCCATCCATCAATCCATCCCCCATCAATCCATCCATCCATCCACCTATCCATCCACTCACCCATTCATCCACCCACCCAACCACTCATCCATCCATCCATCCATCCATCCACCCACCCACTCATCCACCCACCCACCCACTCATCCACCCACCCACCTACCCACCATCCTACAAACACACGTCCATCTACCTGTTCACTCTCTGCCTGTCCATCCATCTGCCCTTGCCCAGGCGATGGGCCTGGAATGATGGGAATTTCTGGGACAATGAGGGGCCTCCGTAGGAAGAAGGGCGGCTCTGGAGTCTTCACGCTCCTGGCCTTTCTGCACTGCTCGAGTTTTCTAGAGATTCAAACGGAACTAAATGATCCCCCGACCCATCTACCTGCTCCCACTGAAAAGAAGGAACGAGCGTCACGCCATCCGCAGGGAAGCCGGGTCCTCTGTCCGCTCCTGGGAGAGCGTGCCCAACCTATTAATAGCAACCCTGGGCGCTATTTTCAGACGCCCGCCCCGAGGTCTCCCCTGACCCCCGCTCCCGTCACAGGCCGCTCTGTTCCTGCGCAGTAATTATCCTGGGCTGTAATTACGGGGTGTATTTTTGACTGGGGGCAGCTCCTTAACGCCGGGAACGCCGTCCTGCGCTGCAGTCCCTCCAGCCCCGTCCACGGTCCGGGCCACGGCAGGCGCGGCGGGTGCCACGGGGGGTGGGCCACGGGGTGGGGGTGGGGTGGACGCGGCTCAGCCCGGGCGCACACACGGAGCTGTAGCCCCCATGGCTCCTGGTGGCTCAGGTGGATGGAGTCAGATCTCAGTCTGGCGCTCGGCAGTGGGCGGGGAAGACGAACCCACAATGGTGCCCGCAGCGGTGCCCAGAAGAGGGGGGGGAGGAACTTCCACCTTGCCACGTGCCGGGCGCCTGGCCAGGCGCTCTGCAGACAGGGCTCCAGGTAATCCTGGCCGCAGGCCCGCGAGCACACCCCTCTCCTGCACCCAGGCTCAGGGCGGCGTGCGCGGTGCCGGCCACACAGCTGGGAGGGGGGCGAGGGTCCAAGCTCAGCCCTCTGCGCAGCCCCACACCCCTGCTGGGGGGTCACCGGGATGCAGGGGCTGGTGGGACGAGTGAAGAGGGGGCTTCCAGACGCTGACGGGGAGCACCAGGGGCACGCGGCCTGGGGCACAGGCACGAGGGGCGGGAGGGGTGGTCTGTGCAGAGCAGTGGGCAGGCAGAGACCGGGCAGAGGGCCCAGGAGGGCCGACGAGAGGGGGTGGGAGCCAGGTCCAGGGCTGCTCCCCAGCTGCCCACCAGCGCGTGGGGCCCCCTGGGCCCTGCACAGCCCCGGGCGCTGGCTCCGGGGTGGGCGGGGTGTCTGTCCTGGCCCCCCAAAGCCATGCTGGTCCCTTCTCCGCAGAGTGGGGGGCCCTGGGCAGGTCAGGCTGAGCTACCTTCTGGGCCCCAAAGTCCAGGGCCACTGTCCCCCACCCCCTGGCCTCGGGACAGCCAGGGGGGGCCGTGAGGGGGCTGTGGGGGTGCGGGGAGATCACCATCCCAGTCTGCCGCCCGTTCCAGGCGGGTTGGAGGGCCGGGGGCAGAGAGAGGTCACCGAGGCCGGTGGGGAGGAAGCGAGGGAGGAGAGCCGGAGCGGGAGCCGGTGGGGGCAGGACCGTGGGGAGTGGGCGGGGGCGGCGGGGGAGGGGAGAGGCCTACAGGCCGAGGCGGGTGGGCGGGAGCCCCTGGCAGGACCAGGCTGAGCCGGCCACTCCAAGCATTGCGCCCTCGCCGGTGCTGTGCCCCCCGCCCCTCCGGGCGCCCCCCGCGGGGGGCCCTGCAGCCCCGGGCAGGGGGCCCGGCCAGGCAGTGGGGCCCTGAGAGCCGGAGCCGCGGGGAGCGCTCCAAGCAGAGATTTATTAGTGAAACAAAAGCACATTTTTTCAGGCAGGACTGTTTGTGCAGTTACCTCCTGACACATCGCCTTGGCCGGGGGCCCGGGCGGGCGGGGGGCCCAGGGCGGGCGGGGGGCCCGGGCGGGCGGGGGGCCCTGGGCGGGCGCGGTGCAGGCCCACTCCTGCGCTCGGTCCCCCTCGCCTCCGTATCTGGTCCCCGACATCAAAGTGGGGCTCTGCAGGCTCAAATTAAAGCCGCTCACACACAGCTCGGGGAGAGGAGACCCCGGCCAATTAGCTCCACGTCGGGCCGGGCCCCCGCGGGGGTCACCGCGGCTTGTCGAACTCCATGAAATATTTTGCCCAAAGCTCATTACAATAACGAAGCCGCGCTTCTTTCCTCCCGAGAATAATTAGCAGACTTCCCCAGGGGCAGAGCCCGAGGTGGGGGCTGCCCCCTAATTGTCCCCTTGACTTCATCTGCGACGAGGAGGACCTCGTTGGCGCCCTCGGAAGGAGCCGAGACTCCCGCGCCCGCCCCTCGGCCTGTGGGGCTGGGAGGCGCCTGGGGCCGCGGAGAGGGCCCCTCGCCCAGGCCCGGCTCTGCCATCCTCCCGGCCGCGGGGGGCACGGTCCTCCTGCCGCGGGGCCCCTTGCCCACGTCCAAACGGGGGGTGGCACCCAGACCCGAGGAGTCTCGGAGAGGGTTAGGGCCGGGCCTGAGCCTGCTCCTGGGAGGGCACAGAGAGGAGGGGGGTGGGTCCTGCCTGCAGACAGACCACCGACCGGGCCGGGGGACTCCTCAGTGGGCACCCCCAGCCCGATGCACCCATGCTAGTGCCACGCCGGTGCCACCGAGGGAGTGAATGGGGTGCCAGGTGGGAGGAGGGGAGAGTTACGTGCGGGAGCAAGTCAGGGCAGGGGGAGCCTGGGAGGCACCGGGTGACCTGAGGCCCCGCCCCCCCAGCCAGCCCCACGGGAGCGCCGTGGCCTGACGTGGCCGTGGGCAGCTTGGACAGCATGCGAGCGTCCACGTGGAGACGAGGCCAGAGGGTCAGCCTCCTTCGTGGGGGGAGCCCCCCAAGTCCTCCCTCCTCCCCTCCCCGTTTATCGCTTACTTTCCCAGCGATGAAAACAAGAGCCGCTCCGGACAGAAAGTCTCTCCAAAGACGCGCCGAGCCCTCTGGAGACGCAGCCGGCAGGGAGGTTTGCAAGGTGCTGTCTCATGTGCCCACACCCACCACGCCCCACGCCGGGCCCCGTTCCTCTCCACGTCACCGTGGGCAGGTTCGGTGGGCACTTGCCCGGTCACCGGAAGCGCCCGAAAGCGGCAGAATTGCCCCCGACGCGCGGCCCAGCCAGGCCTGTCGCAGTTTCTCGCTGCGGTGAACCAGGCCCGAGGAACGCGCTCGTGCGGACCCTTGGCGACCACTCTGAGCTGTTCTTCGAGGCCGATTCCTGGGAGGGGGCGCCGGGCCGCGGGGGGAGGAACAGTTGCCAATAGGCTCCGTGCACCTCATCCAGCGCTTTCCGGGAGGGCGGGCGGGCCGGGTGCAACCCGTTTCGCTCAGCATCACCGGAGGGGCCGCGCTCACGACACGCGTTCCCCCCGTCGTGCTGGGCACCGTTGAAATCCCTAAGGCGAGGGTCTGAGAACGTCCGTGAAGGCCGGGGCACGGCTTGAGGCATCGAGGACCTCTGCCTTTGCCGGGTGGGGGCAGCCAGAGGTAGGCTGTACCTGAGTGGACATGGTTGTGCGCTAATAAAACTTTATTTATAAAAACAGGCTGAGGGCCGATGAAACCCATGGGCTCAGAGGCCCGAAGGCAGGGGCCTTCTTTTGTGAACCGCCTTTCGGGCCCTTTGCCCGCCCTTAGTGCTTCGCTCAGAGATTTTTAAAAAATAAGTTTTTATTGATTTCAGAGAGGAAGGGAGAGAGAAAAGAGGCTCATCGAGGATGAGAGAGAAGCATGGATCGGCTGCCTCCTGCACGCACCCCACTGGGATGGAGCCGGCACCCCGGGCCTGTGCCCTGACTGGGAATGGGAATCGAACCGGGACCTCCTGGTTCCTAGGTCGACACTCAGCCCCGGAGCCACGCCAGCCTGGCGGGAGTGCCCTCTCGACTCCGCCCTCTCGACCCATGTCACCGTGCCCCACCGGCTGGGCCACAGTCCCTCCTGCGCGGGCAATGGGTTGCGGGTCAGCAGCTGGGCCCGACCAGACGCCCGGTTCCAGCCCCGGGGTCACCGCGAATGCGCGGGAGGCCCAGCGGCACGGGAGCCCTCAGCCTCAGTTTCCCTCCTGCTCGGTGACCTCGGGAGGCCCACGCCCAGATCGGCAGGGCGGGCACCATAAGGCACAGCTTTCCTTGTCCCGGGACCAGATATCCCCGCCCCCCCCTTCCAGTTGGTGATTGGCTGTCGGGGACCGAGGGCCCTGGACGCTGCAAATTGAAGCCTCAGACGGCTCCCGGCTCTTCCCGCACCACAACCACGGCTCCCTGCGCAGCCCTACCTCCGCCCTCCGCGCCGGCCCCGCCCGGGGGCAGGGGCCCGTGCTGCTGGGGGGCGGGGGGCGGCTCAGCCCCGGGGCTGCTCAGACGGGGTCCCCTCACCGCCCGGGGGGCTGTGCTGCCCTGACTCGGCCCGTGGTGTGGCCTGAGGGGCAAGGACACCCCAAGTCCCCCGCTCTCCCCTCCTAAGCTCCTTCGTCTCGCTCCTGAGCCTCGCCCGGGCGGGGTGTGGGGCGGCTGGGGTGTGGGATCCACGCTTGGTGCCCTGGTGCTGGGCGCTGCCAGGGGCTGACTATGTCCCCCGCCCACAGGTTGAGGCCCAGACCCCACGGGGGCTGCTGGAGACGGCCCTTTCGGGGGTGATTCTGGTGAAGAGGCCCGAGCGTGGGCCCGGTCTGTGGGGTGGTGTCCCCAGAGGAGGAGAGCGAGGCCAGGGCTCTCTCCGCTGCCCAGGGAGAAGGGCCGGGGGCGGGCACAGGGCTGCCCAGCACGTTGGCGCCAGGACACGGGCCCACACCCCCCGCCTGCAGGCACCGCGGCCGCCACTCCCACCCGGTCCGGCGCCCCGCGTGCTGGTCTGTGCCGCGGCTTCTCCCTCTCTCCAGCTCCCGCCCACGGTCCCCACCTGGATGCCTCCCGGATCCCCGCCTCCCCTGTTCTTTCTGGAAAGTTCTGCAGAGTGAGCACGTAGAGTGGGCTCTGCGGTCCTGTCCCCCACCCCCTGGGTCCCGTCCTGTCCTGTGGTCGGAGCCCCACGCGCTCCTCCCCTCCCACTCGGCCCCGCCTGCTCCCCGCTGCCCGCCACGGAGGCAAGATCCCGAACTTGGAAAGTCGTGGCCGCCAGCTGTGTCCCTGGCGGAAGCTGTGCACCAGCCCTGGGCGCCACAGGGAGCATCCCCCGCCCTCCGACACGCCCCGTCACGTCAGGGCTGGGGAAGCGGGGCACAGAGAGGCCGTGCGAGGGGCCCTCCGTGGCTCCGGCCGCCCCTGTCCACCTCCCGGGGCCGCAGGTGACATGGAGGAGGCAGAGCTGAGAGCGGCTGCGGCGGGTCCCGGCCGAGGCAGGAGGAGGATGGGGCTGCACAGCCGGTGAGGGGGGGGGGCAGGATGGGCCCCTGGAGCTCGGAATGGTAGGTGTGGGAGTCACACCCTCCGGCAGCCACAGAATCCTCCACGCACCCTCCACGCACCCTCCACGCACCCTCCACGCACCCCCACGCACCCTCTATGCACCCTCCATGCACCCTCTATGCACCCTCCACGCACCCTCCACGCACCCCCACGCACCCTCTATGCACCCTCCATGCACCCTCCACGCACCCTCCACGCACCCTCCACGCACCCCCCACGCACCCTCCATGCACCCTCCATGCACCCTCCACGCAGCCTCCACGCCCCTCCACGCACCCCCACGCACCCTCCATGCACCCTCCACGCACCCTCCACGCACCCTCCACGCACCCCCCACGCACCCTCCATGCACCCTCCATGCACCCTCCACGCAGCCTCCACGCCCCTCCACGCAGCCTCCACGCAGCCTTCACGCAGCCTCCACGCAGCCTTCACGCAGCCTCTACGCAGCCTTCACGCAGCCTCCACGCAGCCTTCACGCAGCCTTCACGCACCCTCCACGCAGCCTCCACACCCCTCCACGCAGCCTTCACGCACCCTCCACGCAGCCTCCACACAGCCTCCACACCCCTCCACGCACCCTCCATGCACCCTCCACACCCCTCCACACCCCTCCATGCAGCCTCCACGCAGCCTGCCGACCCCTCCCGCGACGGGGAACTCACTCCCACCCTTACACTCGGGCCACGGAGAAGTTCGTGTAAACGCTCCCGACACGACCCAGAAATTCCGCTCGCAGAGGCGGCGCGGGCGGAGGTGCGCCGTGACGGTGGAGAACGCCGAGCTCAGCGTCCTGTTCGCGGTGCGCCAGCCCCCGCACACACTGCTGCTCCCAGCACCCCGCCAGGCGGGCCTCCCAGGCCCTGAGACCCCCCCCCCCCCCCCGGTGGCGAGGCCCGCCTGCCCAGGGCCCTGGCTCCTGCCATCCCCTCGGCCGGGAGCCCCCCACCCCCCACCCCTCCCCCAGGAGGGAGGTGCTGCTCTGGTCCTGGCGTCCGGGCCTCCCGTCCGCCTTCTCCGTCGCTTCCCGCACGGGGTCGCCCCCTTTTCTCTGCCCCCTCCTCCCTGCCCTGTTCTCGGCCCCTCTGGTCCCTTCCCCTGACGGTACCCCGATAATCACCCCAAACCAGCCCCAAATCAGGCAAACGCACTCCCACACATCGGCCGGGCCCCGGGCCGCAGAGGCGAGAGCTCCCACGATGCGGCCGATTCATAAACCATTTTCTCGGTGACGGTTAAGGGACACCCCAAAAGCTGCTTCCTTTTCTTGTCAGAAAGACCCAGGTCCACGTTGGTCTCGCTGCGAGGCAATTAGTTCTCGGGCCCGAGTAAGCCCTCGGTTTGATGCCCGCGAGGATTACAACGGCTTCGAGCTGCTGTTTACACGGGACCAGGGAAGGGCGTCCTGTTCGCAATTCCGTTAACGAGGAGACGGAGGGGGACGTTTTTGGGGAGCTCGGCATCTCCGCGTTTCTAGCGAATCTGTGTCAGAGGTTCGGCAGCGGCGGCGGAAAACCCTCCGGGGCTGTTTTTAGGGTGACCCCGGCTGGCGAGGGGGCCGAGGAGCGGCGAGCACCCCGAGGAAGGCTTTGGTGGGACCGGCCTGGACGTGGGCCCGTGAGCTCCGGCCCCGGCTGTGCCCACGTTGCTGGCAGCGAGCCGGGCCGGCAGGTGGGACCGGAAGCTTCTCCCCGGCCCTCCCCCTTCTGACGGCAGAGGAGACGGGCCGGCCAGGGCACAGCCTCCCGCCCTCGGGCACCGGGCACCCGAGCTCCAGGCTGCCCCCCAACCCCGTTCCCGCTGAGCGCGTTCTCAGAGGCGGCCCAGGCGGGGCGCAGCGCAGACAAAGGCTGGGGCGGGCAAAGGTGCCCTGGGCCCGAGAACGGCCCCGAGCAGAGGCAGCCGGGCAGGCGGCGGAGGACGGGGCGCTGGGCCACGCCGGACGGCCACGTGGCCCTGCCACGCAGAGAAGGGGCCCCTGAGACCTGCACGGAGTGGCCGGCGGTGTGGCCGAGGGCGGGTGGCAGCGGAGGCCAGGGAGGAGCAGCCGACGGGCCGGCCCAGGACAGGGGCCCGGGGAGGGGGCAGCCACGCCGGGACCTGGATGTGAGAGCTGGTGTGCGACCTCACCGAGGGCCGGGGAAGGTGGGCCCCCTGTGGCCTGGCCCCGGGCGACGCGGGAGGAGAGGCTCACGGGGGCCGTGACCTGTCAGGTCTGCAGCCTCATCACGGCCAGCATGCTGCACCCCCTCCCGGGCTGTGTCCCCCGTCCCCCTGCCCCCCCAGCAGGCAGCCATGAGGCTGCGGCCGAGGCCCTGTAAACCCCGGGGCTGGTGTCGGTCAGGTGAGGGACACATGCCCCTTTGCGGCCGTGGGGACGGCGTGCCATCCTCACCATGAGCTCTGCAGATCCCACCCCCCGTCACTGGCCCCGGGGGGGGGGGGGCGGTGGTCAGGCCCGAAGCCAGTTACGGGACTAAGGCCACATCGTGGGCACGGGAGGCACTGCCCTGCCCCCTCGCCCTGTCACCACACACCTGTCAGGTGATGCCGGCCGGCTGGGGACAAGGACGGCCACGGAGGGAGGAGCGGCCCGTGTCCGGCTCCTGGGACACCATGGGGCCTGCCCACGGCCCAGGCCTGGTGGGCACCTTGTGGGGCAGCTCCCGGGTACAGGGGCGCCCGAGCCGCAGCACCGTGTCAGGGAGGCGCTGGGGGGCGGCTGCCTCCCGCGGGCCCTCACGGTCACGGAGGTGGGTGGGCGCCGGAGAAGCTTACATGAAACGGCATCACGCGTGGGCAGGGGCCCCACGACCCTGGGGAGGGGGCGCTCGGCCCCTCCTCTGTCAGGCGGGGACGTGGCCATGAGGGGGGCCCTCCCAGCGGAAGAGCAGGCTCCCTCGGGGTTTATGGGGCCGAAGAGCCCGGTGGCTCCCTTGCAGGAGTGGCCGGCCGTGCGGTGGGGTCTCTCCTGACGTCCCCCCTGCCAGGCCCTCAGGCTGGGGAGACGGGCGGGGACCTCAGTAGGGGGTGCACTAGGGGCCTAGAGCGGGTCTCCCTCCCTCGTCCGGCAGACAGAGGCCGCAGCCGCCGTGTCCCCCCGGCTTCCCGCCACCTGTCCCTGGGAACGGTGGTCCGAGGGCCTCCTCACCCGGGAAGGCTCCCCTGGACATGGGGGGTGCCATGCCGACCCCTCCCGTCGGCAAACACACCTGCCTGGCCAAGGTCACGTCTGGGGAAATGCTGGCCCACAGCCACGAGCCCGGGCCCTCCCGCCCCGCCCTCAGCCACATCCTCCCCCTTCCCTCCCCCACTGGTCTCTCTGGTCCCTTCTCCCTCCTGCCCCCGCACCCCCCGCCCCCCGGCGGAAAAGCAGGCTCCCTCGGGGCTCATGGAGCCGAAGAGCTCTCAGTACCGGGCTTCCAGCCGCCCCCTGGACACAGCCAAACAGCATGTGGGATCGCCCCGACGGTCCCACCTCCAGCACCCTCCGAGTGAAGCGCCCCGCCCAGGTGCTCACAGCAGAAACCAGGGTCCCCCTTGACACCCCGTCCCCCAGGGTCTGCCTCCCCGGCCCTGCACTCTGAGCTGTCTCCCTGCAGGACTGCACCCGGTCCAAGGCCCCGGCAGGGCACCCCGATCCCACGAGGCCCTCTGCTCCCAGCCCCACCCTCACCGGCCTCTCCTCTTTCTCAGGCCCCTCACTCAGCTGGCGGCTTGGCCACCCCCAGGCCTGCCTCGCCCACTCTCCGCTCAGGGGCCCTGTGCCCCAGGGCCTTGGCACAGACCGCTCGGGCTGGTACTCTTCCCGCCCACACCCCCTCCGCCTCGTCCACTCTGGGGGCTCCAGGCCCCTGACCCCAACCAGGGAAGCCCCTGCCTGCTCGAGACGCGCCCTCCCCTGCCCCCCTGTCCCACCCGTCCTGTTTGCAGGGGCGGCCCGTGGGCATGGACCAACGTGTCCTGTGGCAGAGGGACCCCTTCCTGGTGCTCCCTCCTCTCTGCGCCCCGGGCCAGGCAGAAGGGCCTCATTTGTGGGGCACCCCTGGTCCTGGGGGGTGCAGGGCTGAGAGGACCCCTCGTGGGACCCGGGAGCCTAATTCCCGCCCTGGTCACGGGCGTGGCCTTTCCTATCAACAGGGAACGTCACGAAGCCGTAAAGCCGAGACGCGCGTGCGTGCCCGTGCGCCGGGACGGACCCCACGCGGCGCCTGCAGGGCTGGCCGGGCGGCAGCGGCGGGGCCCTGCCAGGCAGCCCTCTGCCCGGGTCGGCACACCCGGGCGCTGGGGCCCAGCGTGGCCAGGGAACCCCGCTCTTTTGGGCCTCGATCGGCACTTCAGGCCGCGGCCCCCTGCCCCGCGGTGGCTGCCCTGCCCGGGGCGGGAGCCGGTGGTCGGCGGGGAGGGCGGGGAGGGCGGGGTGGGCCCGGCTGCAGGCGGCGTCCCCGGGCGGTGGCAGGCCGCCGGCCACCTCGGTGCCCACACAGACGGCTCTTTATGTGCGAGCCTGACCTGCGGCTCCCGGCCGGCGGGGAGCAGTGGGGGCTGTGCCGCTGACCGGCCTGCGCCTGGGCGGGCGGCGGTGGGCAGGAAGTGGGGAGGGTGGGAGGGGGTTTGCGCCGGCCCCCCGGGTCCTCTTGCGGCCACACTTGCCCCTCTGGAGTCCGTTCTGCACATGCCAGACTCACGCAGCTAAAAATACGGTCGGATGGAGGCCCCCCTCGGCCCCTCGGCCCCTGGCTCTCTCCGGTCAAAGACTTCGGCCCCTCCGGTGTCCCCCAGGGTCTGGGGTCTGTCCACTCCTTTACCCGCCTGCTCCTACCCTGGGCTCCTCCTTAACCAGTGGCTCTGGCCACACCGCTGTCCTGCTGTTGCTCAGACAAGCCAGGCAGGGCCCACCCCAGGGCCTTTGCACTTGCTGTGCCCTTTGCCCTTTGCCCTGACACTGTTCCTGGGATCCCCATATGCCGGCCCCCGCCCCCCTGAGAGCTTTCCTGCAGACCCACATTCCCTCTGTCTCCTTCCAAGAGTCACGGGCCCCCCTGCACACGAGGGCTTCCCCCCGAGTGGGAGCGAGGTGGAGGCCTGGCCCCTCACTCGACTCCCTCTGCCTCCCGGAGAGCAGGAGCCAGGACAGGGCCTCTGCTGGGCTCTTCCGGGTGCCAGACCCCGAGGCGTGCCCCGCACACGGGTGCCCGGTCCTCCCAGAGGAGGAGCTGGAGGTCAGAGTGGCCCCCCGGTGGAGCAAGGTTCCCGGGGAGCAGGCCTTCCTGGTCGCCCCCGCCCCCTCCCGCAGGCCCTTCCAAACGCGGGGAGGGGGCGAGCGGCCTGGTCCAGGCCACAGGCGTGAGGGAGGAGCGGCCGCGGCCGAGGGGCCGGCGAGGAGCGGACGCATGAATGGGAGCCCGGTGGTGAGGGCGGCGCAGCGGATGAGGAACGGGGTGGGGAGGCCGGGCGCTGCCAACGCAAACAGCCCAGCGCGCCTCGGCCCCGGGTTTAATCCACAAAAATTTCCATCTGCCTCTGCAGCTCGGGGCCTGGGCGGCGAGGCCGGCGGCACAATAACAGCACAGAGGCCGTCTGCTGGGCTCGGCGGCCATCTTGTGCACACGGGTCCGGGTCCGAGGCCCAGGCGGGGTGGCCCGAAGCGGGGGTGGGGGGTGACTCTCTCACGTGGCTTTGTGGCCACGGACCTGCCGGCATCCACCTGCCACCGGCACCGGCTCCCACCCCATCGGCCGGGGTCCCCCTGACGGCCCCCAGTTCCCACCCCTGTGTCCCAGCCCCGCTCTGCGGACCCTGGGGGCGGCGGGGGGCGGGGGGGGGGAGGACCCCGAAGTCCCCGCTGCCTCCTTCAGGGCCGGCCGTGGCCAGAGTCGCACGCACGGCAGGGCCCGGGCAGGCTGCCCCGTTCCCGCCGTCCCCCTCGCTGCCTCTCGCGGGGACATCTATTTTTGGTGGTGACCAAGCCGCTGCTTAATATGCAGGACTGGCCGGGGCAGGCTGTGCCCTGACCGCAGGGTGACACGTTTAAAAAAGAGCCCGTTTTCATCAAAATACGTGTTTTTCTGAGGCCGGCCCAGGCGGCCGGCTAGGGTTTGCCGCAAAGACGAGGCCGGGGCCGCCCTCGGACGGGCCGTGCGATGCCGCGGGAGCCCCGGGGCCGGCACATCCCCGAGGAGCACACGCCGTCTGCGCCCCCCCCCCCCGCCCCCCACCGCCTCTCTCCGCAGTCAACCCACAGGAGTTGACACGGACTTGAGCTACGTTTTAAAAAATGTAAGTTTCCTTTCTGGCCCAGCTCGAGGCCTATAAATAGAGCCATTCAGGGGAGGCCTCGCTGGGACCGTCCCCCAGACTGGCCGGCGGAGAAGCCCCCAGGAGAGAGGAAGGGGGTGCAGCGGGGAACGTCCTTGGGGGCTGCCGAGGACGTGAAGAGCGGGGGGCCGGGTGCACCTGGGGAAACTGAGGCTCGGACGCACGAGGCTTGTCCAGGGCCACCACCTCGGGGGGACCTGCGGCTGCCGGCGGGGGCTGGTGTGGGGCAGTGTGAGGCCGCCTCCCGCCGCCAACCAGGAGGCCCAGGCGGTAGCCCCCTGGCTCGGCACCCCGTACCAGCTCTGGGTCTCAGCTCCGACCTCCCGCCCACACCTGTGGGCTCTCGGCCGCAGGACCTCCGGGCGCCGCAGGGCCTGGGGCGCGCCCCTCGATGGGTGGACAGTCCAGAAGGCCTCGAGGCCACCTGACCAACGCCCGCGTGTCTGGGACGGGGCGCCACGTCCCCGAAATGGGCGGGAAGGCGACCTGACCGTCCCTCGCAGAACTCAGATGCACAGATGTGATTGGACACATCTGGGGAGGGGGGGCTGCTGGGATGGGCCACCCCCCTCTCTGGCCTTAGCGGGGGGCTGCCTACGGGTGTGGCTCAGCCCCTCAGACCGCGGAGCCCGCGCCACCCTGTGCCCTGGACCCGGGACGAGGGCGGAGAAGGGGCTCCGGCGGCCGTGCTGACCCCGCGCTGACCACGCCTCCTCCCATCGCCGTTTGTCCCTTTTGTGCAAGCTCAGCCCTGCTGCCCGCTGCCCGTGCGGGGCCAGAGGGCCAGGCGTGGGTCTCCCGCAGGCCCCTCCCTGGGCGCCCCTCACCCCGACCCTCCGAATCACGCCGGCACCTGAGCCCCTTGGGTGCTGGGCTTGGCTCCGGGGCTCCTACGGGGGCAGAGGGCTGGGCACGGCTGTGCGGCTGCCCCCGACAGGCAGCCCCTGACCATCGAGCTGTGGGTGAGCAAGGACAGGCTGGCGGCAGAGGCCACCTCGCGGCCCGGCCTACCGCCTCGGGGAGCACACGGGTGGACAGACGGACATCCTATCACACGGGGACTCCAAAGGTGCCCACTCCTCCCACGTGTGGCTAGAAATCCGTGGTCCTGCTGGGGACTACATTCCCCAGAATGCCTCCGGGTGGGGCCGCGTGACTCATTCTCACCAATGGGATGAGCGGGAGGGATGTGTGTGCCCCTTCTGGGCTGGCCTTCCTGCCTGGGCGGGGGCTTGTCCCCAAAGGGCAGCATCCCATCTTGGCCCCGAGGGGCTCTGGGGGCAGGAGGCTCAGAGCAATGCCCGAGACCTGGATGGCGGGTGCCGAGTGAGCCCAGAGCCTGCAGAGGGGCCTCAGGCGAAGGGTCACAGGCTGGCCAGACAGGGGAGACTCCTGGGGGGACCCCATTGGCCGAGGGTGGGGTCACAGGCTGGCCAGACAGGGGGAGAATCCTGGGGGGACCCCGCTGGCCGAGGGCGGGGACGGAGCAGGAGGCTTGGCGGCGGGGTTCCCTGCGCCCAGATCCCGATCCTGGCACCTTAGGTGTGTGACCTAGCAGCTCGGCCAGTGCCCGCCTCCCCCCCCCCGCAGGTCCCCCCACCTGACCGGGCTCATTGGCGTCCGGCACGAGGGCTGCACCGTGGCCGGCACCTGGGCGTCGACTCCTCTCACCCAACCACCTCCTCCGGCTTCTCGCCGTTGCCAAGGAGAGGGCCAGGGACGTCCTCTCCTCGCACCTAAACCCCCGCCTGGCGCTCTCCTCCCGAAGGGCAGATGTCAGGTCAAAGGGCGCGCGTAGCTTCTCTCAATTCTGAGGGAGAGGCCGAGGGTCACGGAGGTAGAAGAAGGGAGCCAGCCGGGCCGCGTGGGCTCAGGAAACACTCCTCGGAGGCAGGAGCCGGGCCCTGGCGCTCAGAGGAAGGCGGGGCTCCGGGCGCTCACAGGCCGCAGTGGCTGCACGCCCCTTTCCGGAAGCTCCGGGACCCCGGTGACGCCCGTCCCACGCGCGATGCGCTCGGCCTGCGTCCCCACCTCGAGCGGGCACGGGCGTGGCCGTTTTCTCACATTTTGATGCTTGTGCACTTCCTGGCCGCGGGGGCGGGCGGGCATCTCCCTGCAGAGGCTGAGGCCGAAGCCGGGCCTCTAGGGAAAGGCGGCTCCGAGCCAGGCTCCGGGCAGGCCTGTGGGGGCCATGGCGTGGCCGGACCCGGCCCAGCTTCCAGGGCCCACGCTCAGGCCCCACGGGCTCGCCTCAGCTCCCTCAGGAGGGGCAGCCCGCCCAGGTCCCAGGGGCCTGTCTCCTTGGCGCTCCGGGCCCGGGGACTCCCCGCCGCCCGCCCCCCGCCCAGGAATGGGGGGGGGGTGGCGCTCCGTGTCAAGTGACGCTTTCATGAGGGGCCTATCTTTGGAACCCCAGACAAAACAGGGCTTGTGTGGTTTGACTGGAGAGCCAGCGCCTCGGGACCTCACCGTCCACCACGCCGGCTCCTCGGGAAAGAAAAAATACACGGACCTTAGAATAACCGTTCCCAGAATAGCAGCTAGTGACGGCTCTGAAGGGAGCCTTTGATCAGCCAGGGCCCCACGCCGCCGCCTCGTTATGGCGCGTCACTCACCAGCAGCTCACCAGCACGAGGGGAGTGTTGGGGGGGGAGGGGCGCAGAAAGTGGGGGCCGGGCGGAGAGGCGGGGAGCAGGGCCGGCGGTGCCCCTCGGAGGCCGCCCGGCTTTCTGATGCACCCGGCACCGGACGGACGGGTGGTGGGTGCTCCATGGAGCCGAGATGGCCCGGTGCTCCGGGGGTTGTGGCAGCGGGAATGCCGCCCCACACTGCCCACGCTGCCGGGGGGAGCCACGGCCCGCGCCAGTCAGACGCGCGTAAGAACCAGAATTCCACGTGCACGGGCCTCGCCACCTCGGGAGGCGTGGCCATGGGCTCTGAGGGCTCCAGGGAGGGAGCCGGGGAGATTCGGGGCTGGGGGCCCAGGAGGGGTGCGTGAGGACCAGTCCCTGTTGGGAGAAGGGGGTGAAGGGGAGGCCGGGGCCCTAAGGTGCCGCTCCCCCACCCGGCCGGCCCATCGCCCTGCGGCAGGCGCTCACTCATCCTCCCGGCCGGGGTCCGAGGCCGGAACAGCCCCCGCCCGCTTGTCGAGAGCGCCCGGCATGCGGCTCCCGGGGCTGCAGGGACTGGTCTCAGTGGGATTTGCTCGGAACAAATGCAGGTTTAAATCCAGGCCCCGCCCCAGGCGCTGGGGACGCCGACGTAGGGACGCGCGTCTCCTCCTCTGACCGTCAGCGGTGCGGCCTCTGCACGCAGACCAGCCGGTCCCGTGGGAACGCAGCATCGCACCGGAGGACACCTGGCGTTCGAGGCAGAGGTCTGCCATCCCGGCATTTTAAATATCGATTAGATAGGGGCACGGCCCTGTGGCCGCCGATCGGGTGAGCAGGTATCGGGTCACAAGGACTGGAGCCCGTGTTTACAGCGACGGCCATCGGGAAAGTTCCATCACATGGTGGCTCCCACTGGCTTCCGTTGGGGTCCCGGGCCTGATGGGAGCACGCCGCCCTGAGGAGGGCCAGCGGTGAACAGCGTGGGCGCCGCGGTTTCACGCACCTCTGCAGCACGCACCTCTGCAGCACGCCCTCCCGTTTGCTTAGGTTTTTGTTTTCTTTTATGCGACAGCAGGTTGGGGCCAGGGCGGCCATGGCCACAGTGGCTGGCCGCGGTCTCGGGCCCCTCCTGAATCAAGACCGGCTGGTTTCCGGACCAGTTCGGGGGGGGGGGGGTTCCTTCCCTCTGGGTGTCCCTCCCCGTCCAGCCTCTGAGGGCTGGTGGCCCAGCCCGGCCCCCGGGTCCCAGCAGGAGGCCCGGTCACAGCTGGGACCCAAGGGCCAGCGTGGACAAGGCGAGCTGCCGCCGCCCAGCAGCTCCGGGTTTCACGGGGGAGACGACACACGGAAGGGGCCGGAACCAGTGCGGGGGCCGGGACGCAGCGGCCCGACCCCCGCTGCCACAAAGCCCCGTCTTCAGCGTCCTCCTTCTGTCCCCTGTGCGTGGACTGAGAGCGGTCCCATCACGTGTTGTGGGGGACTCACCGCGTGGACACGGGGAGGGCAGGGGCTGAACACGCAGCACACGTGGATCGGCCCGGCCGGCGTGGCTCTGTGGTTGAGCATCGACCTATGAACCAGGAGGTCAGGGTTCGATTCCCGGTCGGGGCACAGGCCCGGGTTGCGGGCTCGATCCCCGGGGTGGGGCGTGCAGGAGGCAGCTGGTCCATGAATCTCTCTCATCGCTGATGTTTCTCTCTCTCCCGCTCCCTTCTTCTCTGAAATCAATAAAAATATATTTAACAAACAAACAAACCCGGAAAGAACCCACAGAGGAAGGAGGTGCCTGAGGCATCTGACGCCTGCGGCCACTTGAGGTGCGGGGCTCGGTGTCCCGGGCGGTGGGCGCTCCCAGCAGGGCCGTGCGTGGAGCTCTCGTGGCAGCACGAGGGGGTGGGGACAGCCCGGCCCCACAAAGCCCCTAAGGAACGTGGCCTGCACCAGCGGGCGTGGAACAGCATCTGTCCGAGAAGTCGCGCCCACAAGCTGGTCCCCACCAGGCCGGGGAGCCCCCGAGCACCCCACCTGGCTGGTCTGGGAACCTCGGATCCCAGAGTGTGAAGTCCGGGCTGGCGGTCCCCACGTGTACCGCGAAGGAAGCGGTCGACGTAGGTCTTCCCCCAGGACCGCGACTCCACCCCAGGCCTCGACAACTCCCACCGACCCCCGGGCTCCGATTTACAGAGGGAAACCCTCAGAGGGAACGGGCACATGAACGACACCGAAAACGGACGCCGAGCAGCTCCCCGAGCCCGTGAAGACCACCGTCCATGGGAACGAAACACAAGCCACATTCTTCCACGTCAAGGAGGTCCCAACGTTTAAATCCACAGCGAAGAGAAAGACGCTCTAAAAACGACCCACTGAGCGTGCACACGCACCAAATAGAATTTCCATACGTAGGAAAAAAACATAGTGACTGGCGTTTAAGGTTCTTGGACCAGGTTTCACAGCCGAAGAAATGATGAGTGAACTGGAAGCTGGATCCGAGGAGTCACCCCGAATACGGCACAGAAAACCAAAGGGATTAACAAAGCAACACAGGGCGATTCCAAGACCCGGCGGGGCCTGGACGGTCCCCCACGCGCCTAATGAACATTCCAGAAGGAGAAGACCAGGAGCACAAGCGACCCGACGAGATAGCGGCCGAGAGAAACCGAAAACCGATGCGAGAGGCCAAACCGCGCATCACGGGAACGCGCTGAGTTCCCAGCAGAACGAACAAAAGAAACGCGTTGACGCGTCAGCGAGGACACGCGGAGCCCGGCAGCCAGAGGGCAGGCCTCGGAGGCAGCAGAGAGGAGGGCGTGTTTTTCCCGCCCGGCCTGCGTGCTCAGGGGCTGAGCGTCGACCCGTGAACCAGGAGGTCGCAGTTCAATCCCGGTCAAGGGCACAGGCCCCGGGTGCGGGCTGGATCCCCAGTGGGGGGCGTGCGGGAGGCAGCCGACCCACGATTCTCTCTCATCCTGGATGTCTCTCTCCCTCTCCCTTCCTCTCTGAGGTCAGTGAAAATGTGTTAAAAGAGGAGACGTCCTTCCTCCGGGGGATGCGGCCCGTCTTCCTCTCCGCTCTCAGCAGTGCCCGGGGCCCACCAGCCGGGGGACCGACCCCAGCGAGCGGAGGGAGAGCCATTGCGTACCCGAGGGCCTAGATCTGCACTCCGAGTGGGAATACTTTCTAAGAACAACAGTAAAAAAAAAAAAAAAAAAAAAAGTTATTTGAAAACAGATAACATCTGCGAGATCTTGATTTTCACCGAAGGGAAAATCTAATGACTACATCAGCCGGAAAAAAAAAAAAAAAACCCACAGAAAAACAAAGAGCCGAGATGTAAGAGCTGAGATGAGAAATAAACCATGAGACACAAAAGAGGCCGCGAGGTGGACACATTGAAAAATAAATGGAGCCCTGACCGGTGTGGCTCAGTGGATAGAGCGTCAGCCTGCGGACTCAAGGGTCCCAGGTTCGATTCCGGTCAAGGGCATGTACCTTGGTTGCGGGCACATCCCCAGTGGGGGGTGTGCAGGAGGCAGCTGATCGATTCTCTCTCTCATCGATGTTTCTAACTCTCTATCCCTCTCCCTTCCTCTCTGTAAAAAATCAATAAAATATATTAAAAAAAGAAAAAGAAAAAGAAACTGATTGTGTGAAACGCAACTAACTGAATCGTTGGGGTAGGAAACAAACACGCTGCACGAACACATGCAACAGCGAAGCGTGTGCGTGGGCAGGAGGCTGACGGAGGGGCGTGCTGTGAGTCCTTGTTTGGTCATCCGGGTGTAGACAGCAGTGAATTCTGCTACAGGTCCATGCAGAATGTTCTAGATTCTCCTCTCCAAGAATGGCAATAGACTCTACGGCTTCAAAGCGGTGGAAGAAGGAATGGAATGAGAAAGAATTGTTAACCCAACGAGAGGCAGGTAAGAGGGGCAAAATAAACACGAAAACGTCAAAATACACGGCGAGACATCAATCCCAACGTATCAGAAACTACACGGAGTGCAAACGCGTTAGGACTTTTTAAAAGCCACGGACTGTTTACAAAAGCCACCCAAAGCGTGTGTGAGGAATGAAAAGGAACGTGAAAGACTGATACCCAAATCAGAAAAATAAAGAAAAACCCACAAGAAAACTACAGGTCAATATCCTTTGTAAATAGCCCTGGCCGGTTTAGCTCAGTGGATAGAGTGTCGGCCTGCGGACCCAAGAGTCCCGGGTTTGATTCCGGTCAAGGGCATGTACCTCGGTTGCAGGCTCCTCCCCAGCCTGGGGCCCTGGTCAGGGTGCGTGCAGGAGGCAACCCATCGATGTGTTTCTGTCACATTGATAGTATTTCTGTTTTCCCCTCTCTCTTCCACTCTCCAAAAATCAATGGGAAAATGTCCTCGGGTGAGGATTAAGTATATATAAAATATCCCTTATAAACAGACATACAAACATTCTTAACAAGACACACCAAATCCAGCAACTGATAAAGGAGCGGGACGTGGGAAGGTGGTGTAACATTCCCAAGTCAATGGCTGCGTCATCCCATCTTCATAGAACGAGGGGCAGAACCCGTGGGTGCAGACGGGCCGTGAGGAGAGCCACACCCTCCCCGGGAAGAGCCTGACACGCGGGATGGCAGCAAACGCCTTCACCCGACAGGGACTCCGCGGGAAGCCCAGGCTGCCGTCACACTTGGTGGCGAGTGACTGAATGCTTTTCTCCATCGGATTTCCCCCGGCCACTTCCAGTCGACATTCTGCTGGAAGCCCAAGCCAGTGTAAGCTAGAAAAAAAGAGAGAGAGAGGGAGAAAGAGAAGGAGAGGGAGAAAGAGAGAGAGAGAGGGAGAGAGAGAGAGAGAGAGAGAGAGAGAGAGAGAGAGAGAGAGAGGGAGGGAGAGAGAGAACAAGAAAGTAAATTGCCAAAACCGGTGTGGCTCAGTGGATAGAGCGTCGGCCTGCGGACTGAAAGGTCCCAGGTTCGATCCCGGTCAAGGGCATGTACCTTGGTTGCGGGCACATCCCCAGTGGGGGGTGTGCAAGAGGCAGCTGATCGATGTTTCTCTCTCATCGATGTTTCTAACTCTCTATCCCTCTCCCTTCCTCTCTGTAAAAAATCAATAAAATATATTTTAAAAAGAAAAGAAAAGAAAAGAAAGTAAAGGCATCTGGATTGGAAGGAAAACGTGAAACTGCTTTATTCACACGCGGGATCCTGTACGTAAAACATCGTAAGGAATCAGGAACGACGACATTTACCGGAATTCATAACAGCAAAGTCTCCGTTCACCAGCGTGAGATAAAAAGGCGGTTGCATGTCTGCACACGAGGGAGAAACAGAGTTTGAAAACAACACTGAGAGGAAACAATTCCGTTCACAATAAAAAATAATAAGATGCTTAGGGGTAAATTTGACAAAGGATGTGTAAGGTTTATGCACTAAAAACGACAAGACGTCGCGGGAAGGAATTGAAGTAGAGCAAACCAATGGGAGGGTGCGCCGTGCTGGACAATCCTTGTCCCAAGCCCTGCGGCGTTTGCTCGTTTGTGTGTCTGCTTTGTAGAAATGGACGAAATGATTCTGAAATGCATGGGACTGCCCTGGCCAGTGTGGCTCAGTGGGTATGAGTGTTGTCTTGTACACCAAAAGGTTGTGGGTTCGATTCCTGATCAGGGACTGTGCAGGAGGCAGCCGATCAATGTTTCTCTCTCTCTCTCTTCCCTTCTCCTTGGGTGAGTATTAAAAAAAAAAAAATTCAGCCCAGCTCGTGTGGCTCGGTGGTTGAGCATCAACCCATGTACCAAGAGCTTGCTGGTTCGATTCCCCGTCAGGGCACATGCCCCGGTTTCGGGCTCGGTCCCCAGTAGGGGGCGTGCAGGAGGCAGCCGATCCACGATGCTCCCTCATCATTGATGTTTCTTTCTCTCTCTCCAAAATCAATAAAAACACATTAAAAAAAAAATTCATAGGCCTTCGAAATGGGCCAAACAATTTGGCAAATTATGGAACTGGAGGGCCTGCGTCGCCCGCCCTCGGACTCTCCATAAAGCGACAATCGTCAGGGCGATGCCGCGTGGGACCGAGGACGGAGCGGAGCCCAGCGGACGAGCCGGTGTTTACGCTGAACCGGCTGTTGACGACTCAGTGGGAGGAAACGGCCTTCAGGAACGTGCGGGGGCTGCTGATGGCCTGGAGCGAGGGGAGCGAAGAGAAACTTCCCCGGGGCTTCGCCTCCCCCCACGCTCCCACACCGGCCCCCCCGCCGACCACCGTCCCCGTAAGAGTTAAATCTGCAAACCTTCTAGAAGAAAACGCTCCTGACCCTGGATTAGGCGGCGGCCCCGCGGCACACCATTAAAGGCAGGGGCCGTACGGGAGCAGAGAAATTGGACTTCATTAAAATTTAAAACGTTTGTGTCCTAAAAGACGCGATTAAGTGAGTGAAAAGGCCGCCCCAGAATGGGGGGAAATATTTGCAAGTCATATATCTGATAAAGGCCGCGTCGCCAGCCCCATAAACAGCTCCTCGGGCAGAACAACGGGACCAACCGCTTAATTAGAGCATCGGCGCGAGAGTTGAATAAACATTTCACTGAAGGCGGCGCTGAATGGCTAATAAGCACATGAAAAGTTGCTCAACATCGTTAGCGGCGAGGGCGATGCAAATCGGGCCACAATGAGATGCCGTGACACGCCGGCCGGCGCGGCGCACATGAAAGGGCCGGCCGGCCGGCCGCGCCGAGGTGGGGGAGCGGGACCCCCGCACGTGACTGGTGGGAAACCGAGGCGGCCGGGGCCTTGGGAAACGGGGGCCGCCTTCCAGCCGGGGCCGCAGCAGCCCGCCCCGCCGGCCGGGCCCGCACCCCGAGCGAGCGGCGGGAACGTGTGTCCACACAAACAGGCACACAAAGGCCCGGCGGCCGGGCCCACAATAGGCCCAGGCTGGGAACAATCCAGACGTCCATCAGCGGCCACGGGACTCCCCCGTGCGCCTCGGCGCACAACGGGGCGCTGCTCTGCATTCTGCGGGGACGGCGCGGGTGTGCAGCCCGGGGACCCCCGGACCGCCGTCCCTGTGAGAACGGCCGGGCGCAGGCACGGCCAGCCGTTTGATGCCATTTGTGGGCCGCGGCCGGAGGAGGCACGGTTCCAGCTGCAGAGAAACGGAGGGACCCCGAGACAGAGCAGGTCAGCGCCCGGCGGCCGCGGCCGGGGTGGGGGCTGGAAAGGGACCTTGGGAACCTGCTCGGGGGGGGGGGGGGGGCGGGGGGCTGGGAACGCTCCGAGACGCGGGGTGGAGGCTGGCCGCAGCCTGGGCCTCACTGAAATGCGTGGCACGCTCACCCCGGGCTGTGCGACGGCGCAAACGGAGGACATTTTACGGCGTCAACCGGGCCCCACGAACGCTTTGACCAAAAAGAGGGACGGACAAGACGGAGGCCGTTAGCAATGGCAGCAGACGGTCGGGGAAGCGAGGCCACGGGAGGCTGGGAGGGTGCTGCCGCCGTAAACGGGCCCGGCGCCCCGCGCGGAGGGAGGAAGCGTGGATGTCACGGGAGCCACGCGTGTGCAGAGTCGACACGGACAGAAACATGAGGAACACCGCCCAGGGCTCCCCGGGGCCGGCCTCTCGGTAGATGGAGGGGGTGAGAGCCCCCCAGCGGGACCGCTCGGCCGTCGGACAGGACGGAACTCGGCCACGGGGGACGGCACGCGGGGCCCGGGAGGCCGTGCTGAGTGAGCTCAGGCAGGCGGCCGACGCCAAGAGCCACGCCATCTCACGCACACGGGGGACCGAACACGGAAACTCGTGGACACAAACAGCCGTGTCGTGGTCGCCCGAGGGAAGGGGGTGGGGAGGGGGTGGAGGGGGCCTGATAGATGGTGACAGGAGAGGACTGGAGGCCCTGGCTGGTGTTGCTCAGTGGGTAGAGCGTCGGCCTGCAGACTCAGGGGTCCCAGGTTCGATGCCGGTCAAAGGCACATGCCAGGGTTGCGGGCCCGATCCCCAGGGTGGGGTGTGCAGGAGGCAGCCGACCCATGATTCTCCCTCATCATTGATGTTTCTCTCTCCCTCTCCCTCTCCCTTCCTCTCTCTGAAATCAACAAAAACATATTTTAAACGCGGGCGGGGGTGTGTGTGTGTGTGTGTGTGTGCAGTTTGAACGGCAGTTAAAGGGAAAATGCATAGCCTCCCGCTGAAACGCACACCTAGAAGGCTAGGACGCCTGCAACGAAGGGTGCCCCGACCTGGGGACCGCGGGAGGCGGAGTCTGAGGCTGCGGAACCGGGAGGAGACGGGAAGGGGATGGGAGGGGACCCGTGCGTGGAGTCCGCAGGGCGGGGGTCGTTGAAAACGTTAATGAAACTGGCACCGGCAGAAAAACAAGGACCGGCCCAAATCGACAACCTGGGCCCGGCCGCGGGGGATACGGACGTTAACGTGCCAATGAACTCGAATTCCTGGGAAACGCAGCGTGTCACGACGGACAGAGAGGAGACCGCCGGACCGCCCCACACCCACTCAGGTCGCGGCAGCCGAGGGGAAACCCGTCCCACCAAGAAAGCACCAGGCCGAGGCGCCTTTACCCCTGCCTGCGAGGGAGACGCGCCCCAAGCCTGCCCGGAATATTCTAGAACACGGACGGAGCGGGAGCTCCTCTCAGCGCATCCGCCCGGCTCGCATGCCTTTGGGACGGGACCCGCGGACAGTGTGGGGAGCACTCGGTGGCGTGTGGTCTCCCACATAGATATTGTCACAAGGAGACGACGTAGCAAGCGGGTTTCAGGGCGCGACCGCAGAGACTCGGAGAAATAACCTAAGCACCGGGCCGTAAGGCCGTACTCAGCAGGGAGGGCGGGGCTTCTGTGCGGGGCTGAGCTCTGGGGGCGGGGGGGGGGGAGGAGAGTGAAATTGTTGGGGTAACAGCATCTTGGGGTGCAGCTTGTAGGCCTGGGAGATGGCGGGAGAGAGCAGGAGGGGCGGTGGCGGGGACAGATGCCGAGGGGACTGGGCCTGCCCGGTCTGGGGCAGCCGGGGTGGGGGGGTCCCGGGCTGGAGGGCATGACCGGGCGGGAGAGGGTGGGAGGAGGGTTAGGGGGTGCGGCCCCTGCCCCCCCCCCCCCCCCCCGGGCCGGGACCTGGAAACCCAGCGCTTCCCTGAGCCCGTCTCTGAGCCACGGACACTTCGGCAAACACCGAGCAGGAGGCACCTGCGGGCCCACTGCGCTCCTCGGTCGGGCACTCACTCCACCTCACAGCCCGAGCCGGGGCCCCTCACAGGGAGGCTGAGCCCGTCTTCCCCCAGCAAATGGACCCCAGGCCCCTGCCCCTCGGAATGAGCTGCCCCAGGAGCGGGGCCCGGCGACCAGGCACCCAAAGGCCCCTCCCATTCTCTCCGAGCCCCTGGTCCTGCGGCTGAGGGGCCGGCCTGGGACGGGACCCTGTCTCAGCCCCGGTCTGAGCTGATGAGGAAGCCGGTGGGGGCTGGAGCCCCGGCTCCCCCCACCAGGCAGGCTCCCTTCTGGCCCCAGGCCAGCGGGCGGGGCCGGGGGGACATGGGGGCCCGAGGGCCGGCGGCTGCTGCGTTTCCTGCCCCATTTCCCGCGCCCGGCCGGCAGGATTGTGGGGGTTGTTTACGGTCCCAATGGCGGCGGCGATAAGTGCGATAACATGGGGCCCAGGACGTGCCACGGTGCCCGCTGGGCCTGGGGGGGGGCCTTTCCCAGGGTCTGTGCCCAAGGGGGCATCGGTCAGCACGGGGTGGGGCAGGGCAGGCCTCCCCTCGGCGCCTGGCTGGACAGCGGGGCCGAGACCCAGCAGGCAGCGTGGCCCTGCCCGCTCCCCAGGCCCCCGGGCAGGGGCCCCCACCTCCGTGGGCAGCACAGGGGGTGAAGACGGCACAGACCAGTCTCCCAGGTGTCACGTGTGCAGAATGTGACCGGTCCCCCATAGCCCCCCCCCCCACCACAGCCCACCCTGGGCTGGTCCAGGCTAGGCCCCCGGTGGTGTCACCCAGCCCTGGAGGGTCACTGCTCGGGGGACCCTGTCACCCACCCGCTGTCACCCCACCCAGAGGTCACCAGGCTCCCGGGTGTGCTGAGAGCCGTGGGCAGAGCCCCCAGAAAGGCCGGACAGCCCGGCAGGGGAGGGAGGAGGCCGAGCGCATCTGGAAGGTGGGAGGGGGTGCCCCAAGGCTGCGCTCAGGGGTCCCCCCAGCAGAAGCCGCCGAGGCCAGGCCAGTCCGGGGCCGGTGAGGAAGCCGGGGTGCCTTGGACCAGCCCCTGCCTCCTCTGGGTGCCCCCCTGTGTCCCTGCCCCAACTCGACGACTGAGGCCAGGGACCCCTCCGCCGAGTGGCCGAGCCCAGGCCGCCGGCTGGCCTGGTGGGCTGGCTGCTCCCGGCTCTGTCCCCATCCTGCCAGACGGGGCCATGCCTGGGAGGCGCGGGCACCAGGCCGCTCAGGCCCGTGCTGACCCAGGGGCCAGGCCCGGCGTGGGAGCCCAGGGGCCCTGGACGGCGGCCTCCCTTCGGCCTGACCCCTGGACTGGTCTTGGGGCCCCGCGGGGTGCAGCCTGGTGCAGGTGAGGGGCCAGAGTGGACGGGCCGTGCCCCGCCCGCCTACCCGGCTGCAGCCCACGAACACGGGCCAGAGCCAGGCGTTGCCGGGGAAACGAGGGGCAGCACCCCCTGCCCAACCGAAACTCCTCTATTTTTAGCTCCCAGCGACTCCGATAAAGTCCGCGCGGCCGGGAGCTGCTCGGCAGATAACCGCCGCTCACACGGACTTCAAAGGCGGCCCCCGCCTCCCGCGCTCCCAGGCCCCTGGGAAGGGGGCTCGGGCCTGGCGGGGAGTGGGGCATCCCGGGGCCCAGGACCGGCGCCCCGAAGCCGAGGCGCACGGGTCCCACCTGGGGCCCAGCAGGGTCTCGGCCGACACCCCACACCTCCGAGCGCAGTGGGGACCACACAGCCCCTCCCCCAAACACACCCCTGGGTCCCCGAGTGCAGGGGCTGGGGGGCGAGGGATGCTACCTCGGGGAGGGGCCTGCGGGCACTGGCGCCACCGGCCAGTAAAGAGGTCACCGGTCAGAGGTCAAGAAACCAGCGGCCCAGGCTTCCTGCCACGGACGATGCCCGGCGGCGGGAGGAGTGGGACCGGGGGTCACTGGCGGCTGCGTCCACCCTGAGCACGGGGAGGGCGCACCCCCAGGCAGCTCCGTCCACGTCCTCACACCTGGCGAGTGAGCGGCTGCTCGTGGGGGGCACCGTGCCGGCCCCGAAATGCCGACTGCCGACCGCGGGGAGGGCGCGCTGCCCCAGAGCGGGCCTGGACCTCGCGCCTACCTTGTCTTCCACGCGGTGCAGGCGGGCGCCGATGGTGTTGCTGCCCCGGTCCTTGCTCTTTTCTGGGGGCAAAACATTGTGTCAAGGACGTGCGTGTTGGGGGGCAGGCCATGGACCCCGACTGTGTGGGGAGAGCATGACTGAGGGAGCGGGAGCCCACGGGGGAAGGCTGAACCCATGGCCTTCTGCGGAAGAACGTCAGAGGGTGCGGGTGCGGTGGGTGCAGCGGGGTGTGATGAGATGGGGTGCGGTGAGGTGAGGTGGGGTGCAGTGAGGTGAGGTGGGGTGAGGTGGGGTGCAGTGAGGTGGGGTGAGGTGGGGTGCAGTGAGGTGGGGTGCAGTGAGGTGGGGTGAGGTGCAGTGAGGTGGGGTGCAGTGAGGTGAGGTGAGGTGGGGTACAGTGAGGTGGGGTGCAGTGAGGTGAGGTGAGGTGGGGTGCAGTGAGGTGAGGTGGGGTGCAGTGAGGTGGGGTGCAGTGAGGTGGGGTGAGGTGGGGTGCAGTGAGGTGGGGAGGGAGGGATAGCCGTGGCCCCTCCTGCTGCACCATCCCAGCGCTGTGGCCTGAGTCCCTGAGACCCGCTGTGCAAACCCACTGCAGCCCCCCAGGTGGGAACGCCCACTGCCCCCGCGTCCTGCCCCGCGTCCTGCCCCCGCGTCCTGCCCCGTGGGAGCCGTGGCTTCCCCGTGACCTCGGGCGAAGGCGGCCTCGAGGAACCTGCCGGCCCGTCCTCCCTGGAGTGACCCGCAGCCCGACCCAGGGGGCACGCGGAGTTGGAGCCGGAGGGCGGCACCGCCCGCTGCTGCCCGTGCCCGGGAGCCTGGGCTCGCCCTCACCCACCGCCCGCCGCCAGGCCCCGCCAGGTCAGGCTGCAGGCCGGACCCCGCCCGGCGTTCCTGCACCACGGGGGTGCCTGGGTGAGCTGGGCGTGAGGCCACTTTGCTAGGGGCCCCCTGCCCCTCGCTCTGGCTTTCACGGCCTGTCACCCACTGCGGAGACCCCGAGCCCGTCTGACGGGGGTGGGGAGGGAGGGAGGGAAGGGTCTGGCGCCCGCCGTGCCCGGAACCCACCTGAGATGGAGATGAAGAGGGAGGGCTTCCCGATGGACTGGTCCAGCCTGGGAGGGAGACAGAGAGCCGCTCACGCCCGGCCGCACCCGCCTGTGGGTGAGCAGACGGCCGATGTGCCCAGCGAGACGACACGCCGCCCGCCCCGGGGTCCCCGCCGCCGCCATGGACCTGCCAGCTGCCTCCCAGACCCGAGGCCCGTGCTCCCGCCGGGGCTGGGCGGCCCGGTGGTCAGGACGTCCCGCAGACTGCTCCTGGGCGGGCAGGGCCCGGGGTTGCCCAGTGTCAGACCGGGCACCGCGGACACGCCCCAGAGGCAGGTCTGTGGCTGGGCCCTCGGGGAGGCCAGGGCCCTGAGCGGGGAGCCCTCGTGTCCCACGGGTGGGTCAGTGCCAGGCAGGCGGAGCCCCCGGCCTGTGGGCAGGACCAGCACCCCCCCCCCCCCCCCCGCTGTCCCTGTGCAGCCGGGACGGGAGAGAGGCCCCCGGGCCGGCCCCCCCCCCGGAGGCACGGCAGGTCTGAGCCTGTGCAGGCCCCAGGGCCGCGCTGCTCCCACGCCAACAAGCTCCCAGCCCCCAGGCCGGAGGCCAGAGCGCGTGGCAGGCAGGGTCCCCGCGCCAGTCCCGGGTGGGAGGCCAGGGTGGGCGTGCGCCTGGCAGGGTGTGCCCGGCGAGGGCTCCTGGGGCTGGGCTGGCGGGGAGGGACCTGCAGGTCCGAGCAGGGGCAGGTGGGGCCACAGGGAGGGCCCGCAGGTCGCCGGCGCCCACCTCCTCTGCAGCTCCTTGATGCGCACCATGAGGTTGAGGTGGCCCTGGGAGTACTGCTCGATGACGTCCCGCACGTCGTACGGCTTCCGGGCTTGCTGCGGGCAAAGGCACGGTCACCCTCTGCCGCGGCTCCGCGGGGGCGGACGGGAGCCCCGGGGTCTCTGAGGGATGGCAGGAGGGGACCCGCAGGGCGGACAGGCGCTGTCGCCGGGGTCACCTCTGCTGGGAGCTGGGAGCCCATGACCTCCGAGCCGCGGCGGAGGGGCGTGGGGACTCACCTGGAACTTCTTCTTGGCCACGAAGTACTGCATGCGGCGGATGACCTTGATGGTGGCGCGGTGGTGCTCCCGCAGCCTGTGGGCAGGGGAGGCGTCAGGGCCACCGCGGCGGGCGCGGCCGGCGAGAACCAGGGGCCCGGGGCGCACCTGGCTGCCCCCTAACGCACAGCAGAGCCACCGACACGGCTCTCTATCTTGGGCTTTCAGGGCTCACACGTAATGGGGGGGGGGGGAGCAGGCACCCCGAGGCCCCTCTCAGCCGGACGCTCCGTGCCCCCGGGGGTGGGCGTCTGGACAGCGCGGGGGCTGCAGGACGGGGGGCCGAGGACGGTCACTCCCGAGCCGCTCGGCTCCGTTTCTAAAGCTCCTTCTAGAAACACCACCGACAGAGACACCGCAATCCACGAAGGGCGTTCGCAGAGAAAAGGCGGGAAGGACCCGGGGGCTCCGCTCCGGGGTCCGATGTTCATTCCGGCCAAACCTTCTGCTGGAACCGCCCAAAGCCGGAGCAGCTGCCCGACCCCCAGCTGGTGACCCCCAGCCCAGCAGAGCCCGGCCGGGAGCGGGGACCCACCCCGAGCCTGCGGGTGCCGCCCGCGCCTCTGTCCTCGGGGCACCTAGGGGTCACGGTGCGGACGCAGGCAGAGCAGGTAACGGCCCCGGGGGGCTGGTGGAGAAGCAGGGCGTCCAGGGCACACGGACATCACGGGTTTGAGGGGACAGGACCCCGGTCAACGGGGGACCCCAAGAGGGGAGCGCCTGCCTGCAAGGCGCTGGAGGCGTTTGCGAGTTAGGCGGCGCCGGCGTGGCGCGGGAGTCTGATGAGCTGAGCCAAAGGAGCTGCTAGGAGGGAAACGCTAAGCGGAGAAGACCACAGGCGCTGAGAAGAATGGGGGTTCAGAATCTACTGAAGGAGGGGGGCTTCCGCCTGAGACCCCCATCGCCTCAGGTCGTCCCGTCCCGGCCTGAGGGGAACCGGTCACCTGGAAGGAGGTGATGCCAGGGCAGGGCGCCCCGACATTGTCTCAGCCCCCCAAAGACCGAGAAACGGGGGGAACTCAATCCAGGGAAAGGATCCGAGAGGGGGGAGGCTCAGTGACGTACGTGCTCTTAGCTCCTCCACCGAGAGACACGGTTTCCCAGCACTTGAACTTGAGATGACCTTGAACTTACCGCGAGGGAAAGCATGCCGGGGAGGTCCCACTGTGTGTAACTCAGTGCCCTGGGGACCCCGGGAGGCAGCCTGCGTGGCCGAGGAGGCTTGGGGAGGACGGAGGTGCCCCGGCCAGGAGCCCGCACCGAGCACTGGACACGTGGGCGAGGCCATTTGCGACCACCCATCCTGAGCGGCCACTGCCTTGGCAGCTGCGTGGGTCACCCCTCCCCTCCTCGCGCCCCCCCCCCCCCCGCCAGCAGAACCGCCTCCCCGCGGAGCCCACTTGCCGACCATCGTGAGCGGCAAGCGCTGTGTTCAGCCACTAACGTTGGGTGTGTTTACTACAAGCAGCGGATTTCACGTAAAGAAACGGGGAATTGAATGGTGACGTCCTGGTTCATAGGTCAAAAGTGGACACTGTTACATCAAAACCCCCAACCACACGGAGCCGGTGTGGGGCCCGGGCCCTGGGCAGCGGCCGGAGGAGAGGCCTGTAGCAGGGTGCCGGCTCAGCGTGGCGCCGTGGCTGACTGGACGAGGCTCGGGGTGTCTGGGAGGGGTGGGGAATTGTGGGGGATGTACGAAGCTACGGCCAGAGGGCCAGCTGCGGTGGAACAAAGATGGGCGCAAATCCTCAGCGTTCCCCTCATCCCCAGATGGGGTCTGTCTCCCCCGTGGTGGGTGGGGACCCCGGGTTCGGAGCCACGGCCACAGCTTCCACTCGCCCTCCCACGCTGCTGCCCTGGGGACACGCGGGCGGGGTGGCCGGGGAAGCCGCGTGGAAGGCGCCCGGCTGGCACCCAGCAGCTGCGGAGAGGTGAGGCCGAGAGACCACGTCCCAGCAGCTGCCCCTGGGACGAGCCACGGGTGCCCACAGACCCCCACGCAGGCAGGTGGTGGGGTTCACGTCAGAGCTGTCTGCTGAGGCCCTTTTTTAAAAAAACGTGTATGCTCTTTTGTGGTTACTTTATTGTTATTTTTAAATATATTTTTTTACTGATTTCAGAGAGGAGGGGAGAGGGAGAGAGAGAAACATCAGTGATGAGAGAGAATCACTGACCGGCTGCCTCCTGCACACCCCACACTGGGGATGGAGCCCGCAACCCCGGGCATGTGCCCTGACCTTCTGGGAATTCAACCCTGACCTCCTGGTTCCTGGGTCGACGCTCAGCCCCTGAGCCACGCCGGATGGACTGAGACCTTAAATAACCATGATGAACAGGCTCAAGGAACTCGATGGGAAGAAAGCTGGAGCGTTTTGCCAGAGAAATAAAATCTGTATGAAAAATTAAACCAAGGAAATGCTAGGACACAAGGGCCATCATGGACGCGAAGAACGCGCCGGCGACCCGGAGAGCAGAGCAGGCGTGGAGATAAAGATACTTGTGAGCGGGATGAAAATAGCCACCGGGGAGTGGAAAAAAGCAGAACGAAACCGGGAGGAAACAGTGCAGCCAGGAGCCACGGTCAAAGGTCCTGCCACTCGTGAGAGCGCAACAGGAGCGGAGACACGCGGGGGACACGGGGCCCTGAAGACGTGGGGGCTGGTCGCTCCCCCCAATGGTGGCAGGCCGTGACCACCCGCTCTAGCTGCTCTCGGGACCCACAGCGAGAGACGAAAGGCGCCCAGACCCCGGCCCCGAGAGGAGGCTGAGCCGCCGGAGGCCCAGGGCGTGCCCGGGAGCCTGAGGGCGGGAGGGGGCCGGCGTGCCCGACAGCTGGCTTGTCAACGGGAGGAGGAAAGCCAGATGGTGTCTTCAAAGTGCTCCGGGACAATTATCAACTTAGCGTTCTATACCCACCGCACGGGTCCTCGTACACGAAGGTGCGAGTGAGAGAAGCCAGGCCCGGAGGGACAGAGCCGCTGAGCCACCCCGTGGGGTCCCCACGGGGTCAGATCCAGAGACAGGAAGCGGGGCGGTGGGCGCCGGGCTGGGGGAGGGGCCGGGGACGCGTGTGCGATGGGGACAGAGCGTCAGGGGGGAGGATGCGAAGTGCTGGCGGTGGGGGGGGGGGGTTGTAGGACCGTGTGAATGCGTCTCTTGCCGCCGAGCAGTGCGCTGAGCTGGCTCAGACGGGGCCTGTGTGCGTACTGTGTGTGTACAGACGAACGGACACACACAGAAAGGTGCAGCTCAAACCCGGAGGCCCGGCTTCCAGGGGAGCGGCCTGAAGAAGGACTGCCCCCCCCCCGCCCCCGCCCCCCGGCAGAGAGAGGAACCCCAGAAGGAAGCGTGGAAGCACGGAGAGGGGCTGAGCGCACAGAGGAGGGCAGGCAGGCGAGGAAGCTCGGACGTGTGGCCCGGCCACCGTGTTTCACGAGGTGTGAGTGTTTCAGAGTTTACACAGAGGTCCAGCCTGGCCCAAGTGGCCCCGTGGATAGAGCGCCGGCCTGTGGACCACAGGCCCCGGCTCGGTTTCCGTCCATCGAGGGCACGCACCTTGGTGGCAGGCTCCTCCCCAGCCCGGGCCCTGGTCGGGGCGCATGGAGGAGGCAACCCATAGATGTGTCTCTCTCACATCGAAGTCTGTCTCTGTCTTCGCCTCTCTCCCTTCCACGCTCTCTAAACACCAATGGGAAAATATCCTCGGGTGAGGATGGGCAATCAATCCATCAATCAACGGATGGTTTAAAAAGTGGCCCAGCCTGGCCAGAGTGGCTCCGTGGGGTAAGCATCGTCCCATGCACCCCAAGGTCGCCGGCCCCACTCCCGGACAGGGCACCTACGTGGGTGGCGGGCTTGACCCCCCGGGGAGCGTACGGGAGGGGAGCGTACGGGTGTCCTCTCGCACACCGATGTGGCTCTCTCCCGCCCCTCTCTAAGCACGCCCGCGCGTGAGCTGTCCATTGGGTAGGAGGATGTTCTAAACCCGTGGGCGCTGAAAGGCCCGCCTACTCGGGTGTGAGCGGAGCGACCCGGAGCAGAGGCCTCGGGGGTCTCAGGGGAAGCCCCTGTGTTGCCAGGGCGACGGTCCCGGTGCCCATCGGAGGCCACGCTAGTGTCCAGGGTGGGCGTGAGGTCTCTAGGCGACCCCTGAGGGGTCCACAAGCTCCCGGAGGGTCGGAAGGAAAGAGCCGCGACAGGAAAGGGGTGACAGGAAGGCGCCGGGCAGCAGGTGGCCGCGCTCCGAAGACCACGCGCGTCCGGCGGGTTAGAGACGCGCCGATGCTGCCTAGAAACCCCCGTTGACGCAGGAAGCTGGAGAGGAGGCGCGCAGGGCAGGCGACGTGTGGCCAGGGGCACGCCGGCGCCGCGAGCTCACGCCGACGCTGAGTGTGGAGTGTCAGGAGATGACGAGGGTCCTGAGGGGACCACGTGGTCCGACCTCGGGAGGAGGGCATCCATTCTAACCCTGTACGCACCCACAAACAGCCCTCACCCCCACAAGGCAAGCCGGGCAGACGCAGCGGGGACGGGACACGCACAGCCAGGTGCGTAGCCGCGCGGAGAGCAGGCAAGCCCCCCGCGGAGACGTGCGAACGGACAGAACCTCAGAGGCACCGGCGCGGACAGCGAGCCGCAAGGGGCCGGGTCAGCACGGACCGCGGCTTAGCCACCGCGGCGGCCCCAGCGGGCACCGGGCCGGGGCTCGCAAAGCAAGTTCCCAGAGACGCCCGAGCCACGACGCCGCGGCCGCCTGCTCCCTGGCCGCGTGGCGTCGGCGGGAAGTCCGTGAGGCCGACGGCCAGCACGTCCCTCGCGCTGGGGGAATCGGTCTAAGGGACTGCAGGGCGGCGCCCAGTCAGAGCCGGGCAGCGTTTTTACTTGAATGAGGACAAAGTGTCGCCAGTGAAAACGCGCCGAGAAGCGCCTCGCGGTGCCACGGAGCAGGCGCTCGGGGGAAACGTGGTGGCTGATCGCGTCTCAGGGGAGAGGAGAGGCGGGCGTCTGGCTCCAGAAGTTAAAAAAAGAGCCAATTTAAACCCAAACAACAGAGACAAGAGATGATAGAGACAAGAGCGTGATCCAGTGGTGTGAACACGCACATGGCGTCAGGGGCAACCAGCAAAGCCGCCCTTTCATCCTCGGAAGGGACCGGTAACTGCGAGAAACTCTCGGCGAGATGGACCGGACAGCCCCCGCCAACGGCCGACGGCGGGGATCAGAAATGGAACCCCGTTCTAGACCAACGATGTCTTTTAAACCCTGCCCAGAGGATCCGATGTACAAAAGTAATTCTTATAGTTTAGATAAAAGTAGGTTAGCCTCTTAAAGACACAATATATAAAAGGAGACACAAAAAAGAGACAAAAGTATCCAAATGGCCCAATCTCAATGAAACGCATGAAAGCGGGAATGTGTCCATCTCCCCACGCCCACGACGAAACCTTTCCGTTCGGGGGACGTCACGGGGTGGGGGGGGTTTCTTCTGACCACGAAAGGCGGTGGATACAAACCTTCGGGGGCATCTAGGGACCCACGTAACCTCGATAGCGGGCGGCCTCCCTCACAGCACAGACGCGAAAGCCCCGCCCCCAGGCCGGCCGGCGGCAGCTGGATCCCGTCACGCGAGGCTGGTTCCGCATCTGAGGACCCCATCGCCTCGCTCACCACATCAACGAGCCCGGGAGGAGAAACATATAATCAACTCAAAAGACGCAGAAAAGCATCTGATAAAAGCGGACGCCCCGTTCCTAATGAGAAACACGCCCGCAGGCAGCCGGGGCGAGAAGCGGGCTCCCTCCCGCGAAAAGCCGGACGCCGCACCGAGGAACAACACCCAGCTCCGCACGCCGCTGCCCCGCGACACGTCACGCACCTGAGGCGGGGGGGAGGGGGAGGGGGAGGCGGGAGGCTGCGCGGCTGTGAGGTCCGTTTGACATGGGCCCCACGTCTCAGCCCGGGCGGGCGTCCAGGGCAAGGCCGGGAAGCAGGAGGCGGCGTGATTGGAAAAAGTAAGCCCACCGCGCGATTTGCCAGGGACGTCCCCGTCGGTGTGAAAGACCCCGAAGAGTTTCCGGGTAAACGATTCCGTCGCCAAACGAATGCAGCAAGAACGCGGGTTTTAAAGACGATAGACAAAAACCAACTGTGTTCCTGTGGGCCGGTGGCGAACAGCGAGACGTGAAATGAAAAGACGCCACTGCACCCCACGCCACGAAGGGCCCCAACCTATTGAAGCGAGCGAGGCGGCCCAGGGGCCCGGCCCGCGCGGGGGGACGTGATGTGTGTGTGAACTGGGGGCTCTGTGTGTGTCCGAAGCCAAGTCCCAAGATGCAGTGCGACCCCAATCAACACCCAAGGACTTCAATGGCCTCTTTTCCTTTTTGTTAATCCTCACCGAGGACATGTTCCCACTGACGTTTAGGGAGGGTGGCAGGGAGAGGGAGAGACGGAGAGAAACGCCGCTGTGAGAGAAACACATCGATGGGCTGCCTCCCGCAGGCGCCCCGTCCAGGGCCCGGGCCGGGGAGGAGCCTGCAACCGAGGTCCGTGCCCTGGACCAGAATCGAACCCGGGACCCTTCGGTCCACAGGCTGGCGCTCTATCCACTGAGCAACACCGGCCGGTTTTTTTTTTTTTCTTTTTGGGAAAAGTTTCAAGCGGATTCTGAAATCGTCATGAAAAAGCAGGGGCAGGAGCCGAGGAGACCGCTTTGAAGAAAGGCCGAGGGAGCGGCTCCCCGAGGGGCCGAGGACTCCCGTGCGGTGACACCTCCGAGCTCGTGAGCTCGTCTGCTCCCCACACCACCCGCTCCCCTGTGCGCCCACCTGCCGCCCTCCGACCCCAGCGCCGGCCTCTGCCCCGCGCTCAGTCGTTCCTGCCAGGCACGCCGGACGCTGCCCTGGCCCCGGACTCCGGGCGGCGACCTGGGAGTGCCCGGGGGGGGGGGGGGGCTGTCTGGGGCACACGTCACCGAGGAAGGACCCGTGGTGCCACCTGGGGCTCCAGCTGGGAAAGGAGCCCTGGTCACACCCAGGTGGTCCTGTGCCCTCGGCAGAGACGGCATGACACCGAGGGTTAGGAGACGACAGGTGAGGGATCTGGGCTTTGAAGGTCAGGACCCACCCGGCATGGCCACCCAGCACACCCAGCCCCAGCCAGCCCTAACCAGCCCCAGCCAGCCCCCAGCCAGCCCTAACCAGCCTCCAACCAGCCCAGCCAGCCCAGCCAGCCCACCCAGCCCCACCCAGCCCCAGCCAGCCCCACCCAGCCCACCCAGCCCCAACCAGCCCCCAGCCAGCCCCTGCCAGCCCCAACCAGCCCCCAGCCAGCCCCAGCCAGCCCCAGCCAGCCCCAACCAGCCCCCAGCCAGCCCAACCAGCCCACCCAGCCCCAGCCAGGCCCCAGCCAGCCCCCAGCCATGGCGAGGCCTGCAGGTGGCTCTGAGGGCAGAGAAGGCCTCATGCTGACGCAGGCGGGCGACTCTCGTGGAGCCTGGGGGCGGCTTCCTGGGGGCCCTGGAAAGAGGGCCCAGCCACCGTCCTGGAACAGCTCAAGGGTGCATGCGTGGCCTTTGTCCCCCTCAAACATCTCCCGACCCCTGCGGGGCGTGGGGGCCATGCTTGGGCCGACCAAGCCGTCAGTCTCCAAGGCCACGGGAGAGGAGGCGGGCAGGCCGGGGCGTGGGGACCAGGCGTGGGGACCAGGCCACGGGACAGTGTCTGCCCTTCCGTGGCTGACAACACAGGCCCAGGGTCTGGAAGGAGGGGACCCCTCGCTCGGGTCCCCCGCCCCGTTTATCAGTGAACGTGGGCTGCGTGTTGTGGTGTCGGCGCCGGCTCTGACCGGGAGGCAGGTGAGCCCCTCTCCGGCCCGGGAAGCGGGGTCCTGCCCTGACCCCCTGCTGGCCCCGGCGCTGTGACCACCAGGCCACACCCCGGCCCGGCTCAGGCTCCCGTCTGGGGAGTGGGTGCGTGGTCGTGTGCCCAGCCTGGACGGGGCTCTGAGTGTCCGTATCCAGCCTGGCTGCTGGGAGCTTGCTGCCCTGCGGTCCCCCCGCCCCCATCCCTGTCCTTGACCTGCCCTCCCAGGAGCTTGCTGCCCTGCGGTCCCCCCGCCCCCATCCCTGTCCTTGACCTGCCCTCCCGGTGGCCCTGGCCTCCGGCTCCAGCTCTGGCTCCATGCGGGCGGGCGGGCGGGGGTTTGAAGTCGGTGGCGGCCCCAGGTACATTCTTCAGCTGGGAGCAGGCCCTACGGCTGTGGATGGTGCAACCCCATCACTCAGAGCGGCCGCCTGCCCGCATGGCCCGCCGGCGCCCAGAGAGCATTCCGCCGCCGGGCGCCACCCGTCCCCCCAGGCCTGCCCGCATCTGCGAGGCCATCGCACTCAGCGGCCGGGGCAGCTGGGACTGTGCTTGGCTCCTGCTGACCCCGAACCAGACTGGGTGGCCCGGGGGCCCGTGTAGCCACCTCTAAAGGGTCCAGCTGGAGCCGCTGGCGGGAGGGTCCACCCAGCCGGGGGTGGGGGGGCTGCCACGGTTCCCCCACAGCCTTCCTGCCGCCACAGCCCACGGCCACAAGCCCCTGCCACACCGCAGCCACGCTCACGCCCACCCACCGTGGGTCCCAGCAGCCACAGCCCTCCCTCCCCTCCTCCCTGGCCAGAGCCCAGCACCCATTCCCGTCTGGCTGTGCGCCTCCCGTGAGCCAGCGCCCCCGCTGTCCTGGCACCTGGAGTCCCCGCCGTGTCCAGCACCCCACGGGCCGGGGGTTTCACCACCCTGAGGCCGTGGCCTTGGTGGGACATGGAGCCGGGAGGGCGCGTTGAGAAACCCTGGGCCGGGCTCGGCCCCTCTGGGTGGTGGGGTTCCCGGGCGGGGGTGGGGGCGGGGGGCCGCCTGACCCGAGAGGCGGCCTGTGCATGGGCTCGGGCTCCGAGGAGCCGGAGGAGAAATGCCTCTTTGTCTGGGCCTCGTCCCCGGGAGGAGTGGGAAGAGGGTTGGGGTGTGCGCGGCGGCCGGGGGGGACCCCATTAAACCCAGGGAGATTCTGAGGCGTGTGTTGCAGGCTGTCAGCCTCATTAAACCGGGAACGGCGAGCGGGTGGCCTTCCAGCCGAGAGGGAACACGAGGGGAGTGTTTGGGCGACGGAGCCGGGTCCCCGCTCACAGCCCCGGGGTAACCACCTCGGGACCAGCCCCTCCGAGATGACTTATTGGGAACTTGCTGATTAAAACAAGGGAGAGAGAGCCCCTGACGTCGAAGAACTACCTGGGTTCCTTCTTCCTTTTAAAAAATATTTGTATTGGTGTCAGAGAGAGAGAGAAACGTCCATGATGAGAGAGAATCACGGACCGGCTGCCTCCTGCACGCCCCACACTGGGGATTGAGCCCACCACCCGGGCCTGTGCCCCGACCGGGAATCAAACCGGGACCTCCTGATTCCTAGGTCGATGCTCGGCCCTGAGCCCCGCCGGCCGGGCCGTGGGCTCCTTTTGATTTTCGTCCACAGAGTGCATTTCTGAAAGGCCTGAGACTCGTACGTGGGCCTGGACCCCACTGGCCGGCTCAGGCCCCACGGCCGCTTGGCTCCCCGGGCAGGAGAGCGGAGGACGTGGCGCTGGCCCAGGGACAGCCGGCTCCCCGGGCGCCTGCGGAGGCCGAGTGGCCCTGCCCTCCTGCTCTCAGCCGGCCCCCAGGTCCTGGGGCTGCAGAGCCCAGACCCCTCCTGCCTGTCTTTCCCGAGACAGAAACCTGGTGGGCACCACCGTGGGCGCCGCGTGGGGGTTCCGCCCGGCGTGGGGGCAGAGCCCTCTCTGGGGCACCGTGTTAAGTGCCCCCCCCCCCCCCCGATTCCCTAACCTGCTCACTGCTGGGTTCGGCCTCCAGGTGCGTCCCGTCCCCTGCCGGGGCCTCAGACACGCCCCACTCCCCAGTCTCTCTGAGCTGCACCCCGAGCCCCTGGGGCTTCAGGCTGAGTCGGGGCTGCTTTGTCCTCGCAGAGCCTGAACTCCCTGAACATCACGGCCTCGGCGGGGTGCTGGGAGGCAGACCCCCAAACCAGGGGTGAAGGAAGACGGCGGAGCGGCCTTCCTCCCAGAGCCCCACTCCCGCCGACCGGGGGCCTCGGGCTGCTTCGACCCCCACCCCCACCCCCACCCGCACCCCCGGGCTGCACCCGCCCCCTGGCCTGCAGGCCTGTCCCCTCGTGCCCACCAGCTCAGGTCTCACAGCACAGAGGCTGGGCCGGCCCTGGGTCCACGGCTAATCAAGGGCAAGGGGACGACGGCAAAGGGGGACGGTGGGTGCGTGGGGCAGAGGGGGGTCCCTGTACCCCCAGGTGTCGACCACCTGGCCAGGTCACAGCCCTGAGGTCCCCGTGAAGGTGAGGAGGCCGAGTGTGTCCCTCTCAGGGACAATGACCTGACGCCCAGGGCCGGAGGGATGAGGGCCTGAGCCCCGGGGAGCAGGGACAGGGGAGGAGCCCGCTGGCCGCGTGCGCTGAGACCGCCAGGCCCAGTGTGGGCAGTGGGGTCCCCGGGGTGGGTCCCCAGCGGCCACCGAGGCTTCATCTGCACGCTCTGTGCCTCGGTTTCCCCCTGTAAGTAGGGAGGGGGTCAGAGGCCCCCCTTCCGGCTGCCCCGGCTCCCACGCCCCTAAATCAGCGCTGGGCCTGGACCCCGGCCTGGCCCTCATGGTCGGCCCGCCCACCTGGGCCGAGCCCTCCTGGCTGCGCCTGGCCTGGCCCCCAACACAGCTGGAGGGGGGTCAGCGGGCACCCCTCCAGGACACCAGGCCCTGCAGGGTCCAGAGCTGTCCGCCCGGCTGCCCGTGTCCCTCTGTCTGTGTCCCTCTGTCCCGTGTCCCTCTGTCCGTGTCCCTCTGTCTGTGTCCCTCTGCCCGTGTCCCTCTCTCCATGTCCCTCTGTCTGTGTCCCTCTGCCCGTGTCCCTCTCTCCATGTCCCTCTGTCCGTGTCCCTCTGCCCGTGTCCCTCTCTCCATGTCCCTCTGTCCGTGTTCCTCTGCCCGTGTCCCTCTGCCCGTGTCCCTCTGTCCGTGTCCCTCTGCCCGTGTCCCTCTCTCCATGTCCCTCTGTCCGTGTCCCTCTGCCCGTGTCCCTCTGTCCGTGTCCCTCTGCCCGTGTCCCTCTCTCCATGTCCCTCTGTCCGTGTCCCTCTGCCCGTGTCCCTCTGTCCGTGTCCCTCTGCCCGTGTCCCTCTGCCCGTGTCCCTCTGCCCGTGTCCCTCTGTCCGTGTCCCTCTGTCCATGTCCCTCTGTCCGTGTCCCTCTGTCCGTGTCCCTCTGTCCGTGTCCCTCTGTCCGTGTCCCTCTCTCCGTGTCCCTCTGCCCGTGTCCCTCTGCCCGTGTCCCTCTGTCCGTGTCCCTCTGCCCGTGTCCCTCTGCCCGTGTCCCTCTGTCCGTGTCCCTCTGCCCGTGTCCCTCTGTCCGTGTCCCTCTGTCCGTGTCCCTCTGTCCGTGTCCCTCTCTCCGTGTCCCTCTGCCCGTGTCCCTCTGTCCGTGTCCCTCTGTCCGTGTCCCTCTGTCCCTGTCCCTCTCTCCATGTCCCTCTGTCCGTGTCCCTCTGCCCGTGTCCCTCTGTCCGTGTCCCTCTGTCCGTGTCCCTCTGTCCGTGTCCCTCTCTCCATGTCCCTCTGTCCGTGTCCCTCTGCCCGTGTTCCTCTGTCCGTGTCCCTCTGTCCGTGTCCCTCTGCCCGTGTCCCTCTGCCCGTGTTCCTCTGTCCGTGTCCCTCTGCCCGTGTCCCTCTGTCCCTGTCCCTCTGTCCGTGTCCCTCTGCCCGTGTCCCTCTGTCCGTGTCCCTCTGTCCGTGTCCCTCTGTCCCTGTCCCTCTGTCCCTGTCCCTCTGTCCGTGTTCCTCTGTCCGTGTCCCTCTGTCCGTGTCCCTCTGTCCCTGTCCCTCTGTCCCTGTCCCTCTGTCCGTGTCCCTCTGTCCGTGTCCCTCTGTCCGTGTCCCTCTGTCCGTGTTCCTCTGCCCGTGTCCCTCTGTCCGTGTTCCTCTGTCCGTGTCCCTCTGCCCGTGTCCCTCTGTCCGTGTCCCTCTGTCCGTGTTCCTCTGCCCGTGTCCCTCTGCCCGTGTCCCTCTGTCCGTGTTCCTCTGTCCGTGTCCCTCTGTCCCGTGTTCCTCTGTCCCTGTCCCTCTCTCCATGTCCCTCTGCCCGTGTCCCTCTGTCCGTGTCCCTCTCTCCATGTCCCTCTGTCCGTGTCCCTCTGCCCGTGTCCCTCTGTCCCTGTCCCTCTGTCCCTGTCCCTCTGTCCGTGTCCCTCTGTCCGTGTCCCTCTGTCCGTGTCCCTCTGTCCGTGTTCCTCTGTCCGTGTCCCTCTCTCCATGTCCCTCTGTCCGTGTCCCTCTGTCCGTGTCCCTCTGTCCGTGTCCCTGTCCGTGTCCCTCTGTCCGTGTCCCTCTGTCCGTGTCCCTCTCTCCATGTCCCTCTGTCCGTGTCCCTCTGTCCGTGTCCCTCTGTCCCTGTCCCTCTGTCCCTGTCCCTCTGTCCGTGTCCCTCTGTCCGTGTCCCTCTGTCCGTGTCCCTCTGTCCGTGTTCCTCTGCCCGTGTCCCTCTGTCCGTGTTCCTCTGTCCGTGTCCCTCTGTCCGTGTCCCTCTGTCCGTGTTCCTCTGCCCGTGTCCCTCTGCCCGTGTCCCTCTGTCCGTGTTCCTCTGTCCGTGTCCCTCTGTCCCGTGTTCCTCTGTCCCTGTCCCTCTCTCCATGTCCCTCTGCCCGTGTCCCTCTGTCCGTGTCCCTCTGTCCCTGTCCCTCTCTCCATGTCCCTCTGCCCGTGTCCCTCTGTCCGTGTCCCTCTCTCCATGTCCCTCTGCCCGTGTCCCTCTGCCCGTGTCCCTCTGTCCGTGTCCCTCTGTCCCTGTCCCTCTCTCCATGTCCCTCTGCCGTGTCCCTCTGCCCGTGTCCCTCTGTCCGTGTCCCTCTGCCCGTGTCCCTCTGCCCGTGTCCCTCTGCCCGTGTCCCTCTGTCCATGTCCCTCTCTCCGTGTCCCTCTGTCCGTGTCCCTCTGCCCGTGTCCCTCTGCCCGTGTCCCTCTGCCCGTGTCCCTCTGTCCGTGTCCCTCTGTCCGTGTCCCTCTGTCCCTGTCCCTCTCTCCATGTCCCTCTGCCGTGTCCCTCTGCCCGTGTCCCTCTGTCCGTGTCCCTCTGCCCGTGTCCCTCTGCCCGTGTCCCTCTGCCCGTGTCCCTCTGTCCATGTCCCTCTCTCCATGTCCCTCTGCCCGTGTCCCTCTGCCCGTGTCCCTCTGCCCGTGTCCCTCTGTCCCTGTCCCTCTCTCCATGTCCCTCTGCCCGTGTCCCTCTGTCCGTGTCCCTCTGTCCGTGTCCCTCTGTCCCTGTCCCTCTCTCCATGTCCCTCTGCCGTGTCCCTCTGCCCGTGTCCCTCTGTCCGTGTCCCTCTGCCCGTGTCCCTCTGCCCGTGTCCCTCTGCCCGTGTCCCTCTGTCCATGTCCCTCTCTCCGTGTCCCTCTGTCCGTGTCCCTCTGCCCGTGTCCCTCTGCCCGTGTCCCTCTGTCCGTGTCCCTCTGTCCGTGTCCCTCTGTCCATGTCCCTCTGTCCGTGTCCCTCTGTCCGTCCCCTCTGGCTACGGGCCCTCCAGCAGGAAGCCCACCCCGCTGTCCGTGCCCCTGAAGCCGGCTCCTTCCTGCCGGGGGGGCCTGTGTGGGGCCTGCACGTTCCCCAAGGCCTGCTTTCTCACGCCGCATTCCCAGTGCCTGACACGCAGCGAGTGCGGGCACAGGAACACACCCCGGGTGCCAGGCGGCTCCGGGCCAGGCCAGGGGGCAGGGTGCTGGCTGCCAGGGTGGGGGCGGGGCGGCCGCAGCGGGCACTGGCCGAGGGGCAGAGCCGGGAGAGTCTCCCCAGGCCCACCCCCTGGCCTGCCCTCCCCCCGAAGGAAAGGAGAGGCTAATAAACCAATTACTTTGGGCAACGAAGCAAAATAAGTCCCATTACAGTAATGAAGGCCCCGCGCGGCCGTGGAGGAGCCGGACGGCTTTGTCACCACCCGGCGATTCCTCTCCGCGGCGTGGCTTCACCCCCTCCAACGGCCCAGTTTAAGGCTCTGTTAATACTTTTACGACGGGCTCGGGGCCAGACTAATGAGATTTGCATACCCACCGCGGGCCAGGCCCGGCTCGGATGTGCCCAGTAAGAGCCCGGACCCCCAGGGGCCCTGGGGGGCAGCACCCGCTTTGGGAAGGGGCCATGTGTGGGTTCCCACGTCTGGCCTGACACTGCTCCCCACTGCCCAGGCCCCTGCCTCTGGGGTCCCTTCCGGGGTCCGCCCACCCCCAGGCTCATGGAGGTCCAACTGGGTGATCCAGGGCCCCGGAGCCAACCCCCAGCAGGTCCGAGGGGTCGGGGAGAAGAGCAGTTGGGTGGGGGGATGCCTGGCAGGTGTGGTCTGGCCAGGCGGTCAGGGTCAGCCTCCAGGGGCAAGCTGTGCTGAGAGCGTGTGGGCACCCCTGGGTTCTCCCCCAAACCCACAACCCCGCTCGAATCGTGGCACAAACCCCAACAGAGCGCGTCCTGCAAACACGGCCCCGTCTCCTCAAAACCCCACGTCAGCCAACCAGGGAGCCCGAGGGACCGGCCCAGCCCCGAGGAGGCATGGGGACCGGTGTGACGCGGGGTCCCGGCGGGTCCTGGGGAGCCAGGTCAAGTGTGGGCTTCAGTGCACAAGGAGGTGAGGCGTCGGTCTGTCAGCTGGGACGGTGCGTCTCCGTCTCCCCAGCGTAGGGTGCCGACAACTGGGCGAGGGGACACAGGGGCCCTGGCACAACCTCCGTCAGGATTCTGTAATTCCACAGCTGTTTTACCGCCCCCCCGTCAGATGGGCACCCCCACCTGCCCCGGCTCCCACCACTGGACCACCATGAGCTCAGGTGGCACCAGATGGGCAGGGCTGGCAGGAATAATGCCCAAGGGACAGTGAGAGGCCCAGCCAACTCGAGAGTCCGAGCGCCGTGTGAGTGTGACCCGGACCACGTCGGCCGGTCGGCGGGGGTCACAGCCACGCGAGCCCGCCCGCTGGGGCGCCGCCTGCGTTGGGCGGGCTGGGAGCAGGAGGCGGGGGCTGGAAGGCCGAGGACGAGGTGAGGCCCGACAGGCCCTGGGCGCCGGGTGCGGGGCTCGGAGGAGAGCGTGGGTTCGGCCCGAGCCGCCTCTGGGTGTGAAAGCGCCGCAGCCGGTGGGCACACGGACGTGTGCGGCGGTGCCAGGAAAGCTGACCTTCCGAACGTCCGCCACCCCGAGTTTGGATTCCGGGGCAGCTCTGTGCATCGGCACCGTCCCTCCTTTCTGGGCTGCTCCCACCATTTAGAGAGGGGAAGGCGGCCGCGGCTCCTGGGTCACACGCACAGCAGCGCGCGGTCCGGCTCACCCCCCGCCGCGAAGATTCCCGGGCGGGCAGGCCTCCGCAGGCCCGCCGGGCGGGCGGGAGCGCGGCCTCTGATGGAGGGGCGCGGGCCGGGCAGAGATCTCAGTCGGGCACGGACCGGGCGATGAAAGGCAGGGCAGGAATGGGAAAAACAACGCCGAGAGCCGGGCCGCGGACATCTCGGAGCGATCGACACGGAAACCCAGATAAAACGAATTCCTGGGACGAGATAAAACGTCAGAACTGGTGTGTGTGGAAACAGAGGATTTGCATAAATATGTATTTACTGGTAAGATATGGAGACCTCATCAGAGGTCACCTCCAAAGATGCACGCCTGCCCGCATGGCTTTGTGGAGGAGCCCGGGGGGGGGGGGGGGGGGGGGCGGCACATGCCGACCGCGTCCGCCAGGGGCAAGCGCGTCGCATCTCCCGGCTCCTGGGAGCGGCTGGGAACCAGGAGACACAAGGAGACAGAATGATGGGCCCGTTTCACATATGAACACAGAGGTAAAGGCCCAAACAGAACATTCGCCAGCCAAACCCAGCCATGTACTCAGAAAGAGATACCGACCAGGAGCAGGCCCGGAAGGCAGGGACGGTTCGACACCCCCATCTGTCAAGGGGAGCCGCTCCTCGGAGGGAACAATGTCAGGATCGCTGCGTTGGACCGGGAGGCGTTAGTGACAGAGTTTAGAGCTTCCAGTCAGGCCCACGGGCAACAGTGCAGTGAAGACCTGGGGGCGGGGGCTGGGGGGCTCGGAGGAGGGGGTGAAGGGGGCGGGGAAGGGGGAGAGATCCGTAATGCTACCAACAATAAAAATATATGAAAATGCCCTGACCGGTGTGGCTCAGTGGATAAAGCCTCGGCCTGCGGACTGAAGGGTCCCGGGTTCGATTCCGGTCAAGGGCATGTGCCTTGGTTGCGGGCACATCCCCAGTAGGGGGCGTGCAGGAGGCAGCTGATGGATGTTTCTCTCTCATCGATGTTTCTGCCTCTCTGTCCCTCTCCCTTCCTCTCTGTAAAAAAAAAATCAATAAAATATATTATAAAAATAAAAACATATGGAAATGAAATAAGCTCCTGTAGTAAAACAGAGGAACTTGCCGGAGGATAGGGATAGAAAGGAACGTCCTTAACTCGGCGGCTGGTAGACCAAGACCCCGCCGTGAACCACGCAGTTCACGGAGGAGCTTCCCGCGCCCTCACAGCGGGACCTGGAGGGGGATAAGGTGCCCGGGACCCCGCGCCGTGGAACGTGGTCCTGGAGATTCCCATCGGAGGCCGCAGGGAAGAGACAGGTGTGCGGGCGGAGAGAGAAAGGGGCGAGGGTCCCTGATGGCAGCTGGTAACACCATCTGCTTCGAAGACCAGCGAGGCCCATGGGTCCGTTACGAGGACGAACCCGACAAGTGGGTGCGTGGCCGGATAGCAGGCCAACCCGCTCGAGCCCGGGGCATGTCTTTCTTCCAGCCAAAACGTCCCCGGAGAAACCAGTCCCAGGTAGCACTGGAGAGGGTGTCAGCCAGACCGAGGGGGCCGCCGCGCTGGAGCCCACGCAGAGCACTCCCCCCCGGGGCGGACCGGGACGCCGGCCTGTCTGTGCGCAGGGACGCCTGGCTCTGGGATGAGGCGGGACGTGATGCCGGAGATTTCTATTTTCCCCAGATGTAACCTGTGAGTCCAGTCACCCAAGCAAACCTGCCACTGAAATGAAGAAACTCGGCCCCGGCCGGTGTGGCTCCGTGGTTGAGCATTGACCTATGAACCGGGAGGTCACGGCTCCATTCCTGGTCGGGGCACATGGCTGAGTGGTGGGTCCGATCCCAGTGTGGGGCACGCAGGAGGCAGCCCATCCCTGATTCTCTCTCCTCGTTGATGTTTCTCTCTCTCTCCCTCTCTGAAATCAATAAAAATTTATTTTAAAAAAAGGACATGAAGAGCCCTAGCCGGCTTGGCTCAGTGGATAGAGCGTCAGCCTGCGGACTGAAGGGTCCCAGGTTCGATTCTGGCCAAGGGCACATCCCTGGGTTGCTGCTTGATCCCCAGTGGGGGGGGGGGGAGGGGTGTGCAGGAGGCAGCCGATCAATGATCCTCTCTCATTATTGATGTTTCTATCTCTCTCTCCTCTCTTCCTCTCTGAAATCAATAAAGATATATATATATATATATATTTTAAAAAAGGCATGGAGAAACTCAGTAAACTTTATAGTTGCCACAGGGGAAAACAGTCTCCAGCCAGAGAAGTGGAACGTGAGCAGGGGTTCGACGTGGGGGCGGGGACAGAAGCGGGGCCGAGGGGCGAGGGGCGTGGGGTGCGGGGCTGCTGGCCTGGGACCTATTTGCAAACAGAGCAGCAGGCCTGCGTGGCGCCGGCGTGCCCTCCGGCAGCAGCTGCGACAGGAGCCCGACGGCACCCCCGACACGGAGAACAGAGCCCCCCACGCAGATGGCACTGTGAGCCCCGGACAGGCTGGGGCGGGGGGGGGGGGGGGGAGAAGCAGGAGAGCGAAGGCGGGGTCTCACCTCACACCCAGGCGAGCCTGTGGGGACGGGAGGCCTCACACAAGAGAAGACGCAGGAGGACACCTAACAGCTACACGTGAGGCCGGTGCACCCGGCACGCCACAGCCGGCGTTTCCGTCACGGAGGGACGCCGGCTGCCTGGCTGGGCTGCTCACGCCCCGTCAGCCCTCTGCATGGCGGTCCGCCGGAACCTCACTTCTCTGTCCCTGTCGTCTTCCCTGCAAACGCTATGGGGGGTGTTCGGTCTCTTTTGTTGAGTTTTGTATCTATGGGGCCTAGGACGGCGCCTGGTACATGAGGGTCAGTGAATGCAGCAATGAAGGAAGGCTTGAATGCATGCACACACACACACACACACACTCATGCAGGCACACACATGAATGCACACACTCATACATGCAAGCTCATGCACGCACACACACTCATGCACACAAGCTCATGCACGCACACACACTCATGCACGCACACAGGCACGCAGGCCAGTTCTGTCGCAGGCGCCACCCCCAAGCAGTCCCCGCAGAGCCCGGCCTCAGGTGAGGGCTGGGAAACAGGTGCGTCTCAGACCCTAAGGTATCAGTGTCCACGGGCAGGAGCCGGCGAGAAAGACACCCCCCCCTCCAGGGCCCGGAAGGGTCCACATGAACGCCGACGCCCCGAGAGACTCCCCAGCTGACAGCCATCCTCGCCAGCTGGGCCCAGACCTGCTATCCTCAGGGTCGCCATGAGGGGTCGCCTTCTCGTCTGGAGGGAGCCCCAGGGTGGACGCAGGGCATGCTAAGCAGGCAGGATGCAAGCCACGCCTTGGGCGGGTCCCCAGGGGCGACCCCACCCCACACATTCACTTCAGCGAGGAGCCTGGACCATGCCACACACCTCCCCCCCCCCCGCCCTGTTTCCCATTCCCGGTCTCCTTCCTGCACCCCCGGCCTGTCAGTGACTGGGGCAAGGGGAGGCAGAGGGGTACACGCAGCAGCCACAGGCTCCCCTGCAGCTGGGGGAGGTCTAGGGAGGATGGTGCCCCACGGGCCCCGGAGTTCCAACCAGATAGACCGCATGCCTGAGTCCGGCTGGCTGGACCCTGAGGCTCATGGTTTAGAGCCGGGGTCGGCAAACCGCGGCTCGCGAGCCACATGCGGCTCTTTGGCCCCTTGAGTGTGGCTCTTTCACAAAATACCACGGCCTGGGCGAGTCTATTGTGAAGAAGTGGCGTTAGAAGAAGTTTAAGTTTAAAAAATGTGGCCCTCCAAAGAAATTTCAGTCGTTGTCCTGTTGGTATTTGGCTCTGATGGCTAATGAGTTTGCCGACCACTGGTAGGGGACCCCACAGGGTGTGTCCCACGGGGAGGCTGGGGTCCCCAGCCTGCGGAGGAGGGCAGCTCGGAGCCCAGGCCTGGTTGGGGGGCGGGAGGGGGTGAGCACACGCAGCAGCAGCGGGCCCTCCCCCAGCCCCCCAGGTTGTCCTGGGAAGACACCTGAGTCATGGCCCTAAAGCATCCGGCCCCACCGGCCTGGCCGGTGCCGGGGCGGGGACATTCCTTCCCCGGGGCAGCGCGGGCTAACAGGCCTCAGAGGCCCGGCCCGGAGCAACCGGCCTGGAATGCGGGCAGGGTACTAGGAGAAGCTGGTGGGACAACAGGGGCGGGGAGGGGGGGAAGGGGGAAAGGGGGGCGGGCGGGATTCGTGGATTCCTTACTCGGGCTCCGTGGACCTAGAAAGTACTGGGAGCACCCACTGTCCAAACCAGCGATGCCGCCACGGCCCGCGGCACCACCACGCCAGAGCCTCCAGGATTCCTGGGCGTTTCCTTAGGCGGAGAGAGAACTCGGGTACGAGACTCCCAAGATGTTTGCCTTCAGGTTGCCCCACAAGGTCCTGTGGGTTCTCTCCTACATCACTCTCCCCGGGCCGGGCCGTGGGCCGTGGGCCGTGGGCCTGGAGACACCTGGGCCCCGTCTCCCCCGAGCTGCCCCCAAGTCCACGTGTGCAGCCCCACGCTCACCCGGGCCCGGGGACTCTCCCTAAGGCCACGTGTAGCCTGTGCCCCAGGGGACCCGCTGGGCTGAGCAGGGCGCCACCCCACGGGACGTCACAATGGTTTTAAGTCGTTGAAATCACACTTATTGTTTATTACGTGACCTGTTCTAGGTTTGAGCTACTTCCTACCCATTTGTTATACATCACCTAAGTTAAGCGGTTAGTTCAGCGGTCGGCAAACCGCGGCTCGCGAGCCACAGGCGGCTCTTTGGCCCCTGGAGTGTGGCTCTTCCACAACACACCACGGCCTGGGCGAGGCTATGTTGAAGAAGTGGCGTTAGAAGAAGTTTAAGGTTAAAAAATTCGGCTCTCCAAAGAAATGTCAGTCGTTGTGCTGTTGATACTTGGCTCTGTGGGCTAAGGAGTTTGCCGACCCCTGGGTTAGTTCATAATCATTATCGACACAAGAGAAGAATGATTGAAACAGAGTGGGACCCACTGGAGGGAGACATCGCAGCAGGCCACCCATGTGCTTGGGTGGGTCTGGGGCCCCCGCCCCCCGGGGAGAGGCGCCTGGCGTCTGGGCTGCGGTCAGTGCGGGCACTTCCTGGAGGGCCTCGGGGCGTGGTCTCGGGTGGATGGGGCAGTTAGGGGGGCTCAGCTCCACTGCCTGGGCCCAGCTGTGCAGACCCAGGAGCTAGGCAAAGGCAGCCTGGGTGGGGCGGGGCGGGGAGGGCGGGGTGGGCCTCCCTCCCAGGGGACGGACGCAGCCCGGGCAGGCCCCGGAGGCCCCTCTCTGCCCGGCTCTCGTCTGTCGTGGGGGAGGTCAGGGCAGAATGACAGCAAGCCCCGCTGGGCCACGGTGGGCGAGTGCTGGGCCAGGCCCAGGGTGACTGCTGCCCGGTCGGCGGGGGAGGGGGCGGCGGGGCGGGCGCTGCTGGGCGGGGGCTTGACTCCCGCTTCTGAAGTCGGGGTGAAGGCTGCCCCTCGGCGCCCGGGAGACCCGGGGGCAAACCCAGTCCCGCGTGGCGTGGCACGCCGTGGCGTGGCCGGGGCACGGCTGCGGTGGAGCAGAGGCCACGCCGTGTCCCCGAGGGACTGGGAAGAAGGTCCCCGGTCCCCGGTGGAGGACGTGACCGGGTCTCCGGGCGCGGGCTCACCTCCCAGTGACCTGCTCGGCTTCGATGCTTATCGCGGCCCTGTGGCCGAGGGCCGAACAAAGAATTCGCTGAAAGCTCGGGAATTCCACCTCGGGGTTGGGGGGAGAGCGGCCCCCGGGCCTGAGCAGGACCCACCCAGCCCGGATTCCTGCTGGCGCCCTGCGACCTGGGCCTCCTCGTGGCCTCTGTCCAGTCTCGCCCGCGGCCCCCCCAGCCCAGAGGCCTCGGCGCTGGGCTCCCCGCCGCTCCCCGGCCCCGGGCCCCGGCTGCTTTCCTTGGCCGCGTCTCCTCGCTCCTCGCTCCTCGCGGCCTGTGCAGGAGGCCGGCCCGGCCCAGCGAGGAGCTCGGCGGGGGAGGGGGCGCGGAGCGAGGCCTCCAGAGGAGCAGGCCGAGCCGCACACTCGCACCCTCAGCCCAGGACGCGCGTCAGTAAACACCCAGCCCTCCTCCTGGGACGGGCGCAGTGCCAACCGCCCGAGGGGGGCCCGGCCGGGCTGGGACAGCGTTCATGCCCCCCCCCCGCGGGGGTCACAGCGGGCGGACCCCCTGCAGAGGGAGAGAGGGGCTCGGCGGGCCAGGGGACGGCCCTCTGAGAAGGGCCGAGGTCCCGGGAAGAGGACCCAGCCCGAGCCGTCCCTGCAAGGAAGCTAGCCCTTCGTAGGTCCTCGCGGGTCAGCGGTGGCAGAAAGTTCTGGAATGTTCTACCAGTAACAGAGGGGCTAAAGGGGGGAGGACACAGACGCAGATGGAGGTCGGGGCCGGGGTTCGGCTGGGGGACAGGCCACCCCCAAGCTCCCCAGCTCACAGGGACCCCCTCCCAGGCCCTGGTCTGTGGCCGCCCCAGGTCCCTGCCTTGTCTGAGGCAGCAGAGGAGGCTGGGATGGGGTGCAGGGATGCACAGGGGACCCTACCCACCCGGCACCATTGCGAGCAGAACAATGCCCCCGAGTGTCCATGTCCTGACCCCTAGAAGCCAGGAATGTATTTGGCCACATAGCCCAGGGGAAGACGGGGTCCCCAGGGGGAGATGGGGTGCCCAGGGGGAGATGGGTGCCCAGGGGAAGACGGGGTCCCCAGGGGGAGATGGGTACCCAGGGGGAGATGGGTGCCCAGGGGGAGATGGGTGCCCAGGGGGAGATGGGGTGCTCAGGGGGAGATGGGGTGCCCAGGGGGAGATGGGGCCCCCAGGGGGAGATGGGTGCCCAGGGGGAGATGGGTGCCCAGGGGGAGATGGGGTCCCCAGGGGGAGATGGGTGCCAAGGGGGAGATGGGTACCCAGGGGGAGATGGGGTGCTCAGGGGAAGATGGGGTGCCCAGGGGAAGATGGGGCCCCCAGGGGGAGATGGGTGCCCAGGGGGAGATGGGTGCCCAGGGGGAGATGGGTGCCCAGGGGGAGATGGGGTCCCCAGGGGGAGATGGGTGCCAAGGGGGAGATGGGTACCCAGGGGGAGATGGGGTGCTCAGGGGAAGATGGGGTGCTCAGGGGAAGATGGGGTGCCCAGGGGAAGATGGGGCCCCCAGGGGGAGATGGGTGCCCAGGGGGAGATGGGTGCCCAGGGGAAGATGGAGTCCCCAGGGGGAGATGGGTGCCAAGGGGGAGATGGGTACCCAGGGGGAGATGGGGCCCCCAGGGGGAGATGGGTGCCCAGGGGGAGATGGGTGCCCAGGGGGAGATGGGTGCCCAGGGGGAGATGGGTGCCAAGGGGGAGATGGGTACCCAGGGGGAGATGGGGCGCCCAGGGGGAGATGGGGCGCCCAGGGGGAGATGGGTGCCCAGGGGGAGATGGGTGCCCAGGGGGAGATGGGTGCCCAGGGGGAGATGGGGTGCCCAGGGGGAAATGGGGTGCCCAGGGTGCAGATGGGATGGAGACGTCTGAGTGGGGCCCAGTGCAAGCACAAGGGACCCCGCACCACGCCGCCCACCCAGGTCCGGGAGGACTTCAAAGTCGGTGGGCGCAGTCCCCTGGGTGGGCGGTCCCCTCGCGGGGGCGGGCGCCCCGCTGCCTCGGCATCTGCCACTTGGGCCCTCGCTTTGAACACCTGTCCGCTGTTTACCTAACGATTTCCTCCCAGCGACGCCTCTCCTTATCGGAGGGGTTTGAAAGGCGGAATGAGTGGCTCCAAATAAACGGTGGTTGTCCAAACACCGTGGAGAGCAGCCCTCGCCTGCCGGGGGCCTGAGGCCGCTGGGGGCCTGGGGGCCCGGGGGGCCGGGGGCTGCCAGGTGGCGGGGCTGCCGGGGGGGTGGGGTGGGGGCTGCCGGGGGCCTGGGGGTCCCTGTTGTGCAGGGCTCGGGACTCCTTCCTCGGGCTGAGACCGGGTCCTCAGACTTCCTGGAATGAAAAGCTGGTCATGGCGCAGCGGCCTCTGCAATGTCCTTTGTTCAGTTTGAAAGACTCCACCCCATTGCTTTTTCAGAACAGGGCTGGACAGTGGGCTTTTAAAATGTATCTATTTTCTTTATTGATCTCAGAGAGGGAGAGGGAGAGAAACATCAATGAGGAGAGAGAATCATGGACCGGCTGCCTCCTGCACCCCCCACACTGGGGATCGAGCCCGCAACCCAGGCCTGTGTCCTGACCGGGAATCGAACCGTGACCTCCTGGTTCATAGGTCGATGCTCAACCACGGAGCCACATGGTAGTGGGCGTTTCTGTGGGGCCTCCCTTGAGACCCTCGTTGCCGAGCACCACAGAAAGGGGCGCCACCAGTGGGGACCCCTGGGCTGAAGTCCTTGGGTCACCGTGTGACCTGGGGTGACTCTGACTTGTCACGGACCTTCCGGATTCTCGGCTGCGGCGTCCGTGGGACGGGCACACAGCACCGCACCCACGGCCAGCCGGCCAGCCAGGAGGGCCCTCTGCACCCTGGCCTGTCCCTCCACCCTGGACACCCCGCTCACGGGCGCCCTGGAGCTGGCCAACGTCACCACCCCCCTCCCGGGGAGACCGAGACCGCAGGGAAGTCCTCGGCCCGTCCTTGCCGCCTGGCCTCCACTCCTGCCGGGGTCTCCACCTCCCGGCCGGTGAGTGACAGCAGCACAGCGCCCGCCCACCTGGCCCCGGACGCCCACTCGCACCTGCAACCACAGGGGGGCCCGCGCGGCGTCCGGTCACAGCCCACTCGGTGGCGGCCCCGGACGCCTGTGGACGCTGGGGCCGGGGAGGACAATCCCCCACCCCCCGTGTCTGCACGCCTGGCGCCACTCGTGGTCTGCCAGGAGGACGGCCTGGCCCGGCAGGGACCCCAGAAAAGTCAGACACCCTCCCACCTGCGGAGCCCGGGGACCCTGGGGCGGGCGCAGGCTCCGGCCTGTCCCACGGCTGCACGGAGTCCCTGTCCCCGGAGAGGCCTGGGCCTGCCACCTGCGTGTCCTCAGGCTGGAGGAGGGACCCTGCCTGTCAGTGCCCGGGGCCAACATCACCTCCCGGGGCCTCCCGTGTCGCGCTGGACCCCACGAATGGGATGTGGAACCCCAGCTGCTGCTCCGGGGCGGGGGGGATCCCGGGGTATGGACACTGAGGCCAGGGACACTCAGGACCCCCAGAAGGGCAGGCAGGTCTGAGCCTCCTCCCCGGTCAGTCCGTGCCTCGAGGGGCCTGAGGCTGACCTGGGCTCCACCCGGCTCCCCACCTGCGCAGTGGGGTCCCTCAACCTTAGGCATACTATGCGGACGGAGCTCCCCCTGACACCCCCATCCTCCGCCCGTGGCGCACAGCCCCCGGAGCGGCCTCTGGGCCCACCAGGGCGGCCCGCAGGCAGCGGACGCACACATCCGGGCTCTGCCATTGGCTCCAGGCCACGCCCGAGTCCGTGGGCAGCCGTGCCCCCGGTCGTCCTGGCGGGAGACCACGGAGGGAGCGTGGAGGCTGTGCAGCGGGGCTGGGGGCAGCCTGAGCCAGCCGGCCACGGCGGGTCCCTCACGGCGCCTACCCCTCGAGGGTCCGAGCTGGGGCCTTCCTCCCAGGCAGCGGGTGCCACACCCCCACCCGGGAGCCCAGGCAGGGAAGTTCCCTCTGACCCCGAGGGTCCTCACAGGCACAGCCTTGGGGACTGGGAGCCGGAAGCTGCGGAGGCCCTGACAGGCCCGGCCTGGCCCTCAGGCCCCGCGGCAGCTCCAGGATTTTGAAACTCAAGGGCCAGACTGAGCCGTTTCCCAACATTCGCAGGCCCGGCTCCCTCAGGCCCAGGGAGCCCGCTGTCCCCTCAGCCCATGGCCTCCCGAGCCGGGGACAGGTCTCGGCAGTCCCAGGCCTGCACCCCCGGATGTGGCCCCGGAAGGGCCCTCCAGGGGCAGGTGGGGGCTGGGCCCACCGGACGCCTCCCGCGGCAGCTGCAGCTCTTCCTGGCTCCTGCCCCGCATCCCGAGGGCGGGGGAAGCGGCCTCCCTGCCTCTGACCCTCCTCCTGACCCTGAGGAACGGGGGGCCCCTCCCGCCCCCTCCCGCCCCCTCCCGCCCCCTCCCGCCGTGGAGCCTGTGTTTGGAGGGGGGACTTTAGGAGGCTGATCCCAGTACAACGAGGCCCGGCCCAATGTGACGGGTCCTCATAGGACGGGACCAGGCCCCAGACACACACAGAGACCACATGGGGACACGGGGAGGGGACACGGGGAGGGGACGCGGGGGGGGGGGGGGTGCGGGGGGGGGGCGTCCACACGCCCGGGAGAGGCCTCGGGGAGCCGGCCCTGCAACACAGGTCTCGGCGCCCGGCCCCCAGCCCCCAGGATGGGGCAGCATCTGTGGTTCCTGGTGGTGTGGCAGGTCCCGAGCTGAACCCCCACCCCCATCCCCTCGCTCAACGGGAGCCCTCAGGGGAGGCCTTGGGACACAGGCGGGTAGGATGGGTGAGGGGTTCCGGGGACCCCTGTGCTGGTCAAAGCCGAGAGCCCCCAAAAGGCTGGTCCCCCCACTCCGAGTCCCTGGTGAGGGGCTGGGGTCTCCCTCCTGCCGCCTGGCAGCCCCCGAGAGCTCAGGAGGAGAGATGGGGGAGAGGGTGCAGAGTCCTGCGGCAGAAACTGAGTCCGGGAGGGGGGCTGGGGGCTGCCCAAGGCCCCGCCCCCCACGGGCCTGGCTCGGCAGCTGGCCGGCTGCCTGTGGGTGGTCACCGGCTCCCGTGGGAGCAGCTCTGAGAGGAGACGCAGCCCCTCCACCTCGGCATGCCGGGCCGGGCCTGCGGGCAGGGGGCCTGGCGGGGGGCCCACAGGGGCAGGGGTCCCCTCCCCAGGCCCGGGTGGGTGGGACGGGGCCCCGGCGCGGCCCTCGGTGCGGCCACAATAAATATGTTTGTTCAAGGGAAGCCAGGCCGGGAGCCGTGCGCCCTGGCCTGGCGGGAAGAGAAGGCCGCTTGTGCCTGCACACTGGGGCGATTGTTCGCGTTCACGCAACTGCTGCCCGCGGCCGGAAAGGTCAGACGCCCCTCGGCCCCGTCGGAAGCACCCGGGGCCTCGGGCCCCTTCGCTCGCTCCCAGCTGTAGGCGCGTCCGTCCGCATCCCCGCTGGGCCCGGCACGGGGAGGACGGTGCCGGGCAGCCCGGCAGAGGCGGGCGGGAAGAGAAGGCCGGGTCAGCCTGCCAGGCCCGAGGCCCCGAGGCCCAGGGGGCGAAGCTGGGGCGGGGCCGGCTGGCGCCTCTGGCACGAGGGGCTCCCCATGGGGGCGGTTGGCTCCTGGGCGAGTCAAGCGGCACGGGCCACGGCGTTTGGATCCCGGGGGTGCCAGGGAGAGGGTGGTGGAGGGACCCAGGAGTGGGGTGGCCGGCTGGTGAGGGGCAGGGAGACCACAGGGAGCGTGGAGCGGCCGGTGGGGCTCCCAGGCTGTGCAGTGGGGCTGGGGGCAGCCTGAGCCAGCCGGCCACGGTGGGACCCTCACGGCGCCTCCCCCTCGAGGGTCCGAGCCCGGAAGCCAGACCAAGCCCGCACCCCAACCCAGCAGCGGAGAGCGAGGCTGGGCCCGGCTGCTCACTCGCGGCCGCGAACGTGCCCACCGAGACCCGCCAGGGGAACGCGCACGGGGAGGCCGCTCTCCCGCGGATCCCGGACCCAAAGGCCGAGGGCTGGGACCGAGCCTGGCCCCCCTCCCCTGGGCCCACGGCGTGGGGCCTCAGGGTGCTGCCCCAGCCATGCCGGGCCGGGCCTCCTCCAGGTGCCATTGCTCAGCCCCGAGGCTGGTGCCTGGCCTCCGCCTGCCCGGGAGCAGGGACCGGGGACTGTGGCCTCCCGCCCGCCGGGGCCACCCGGGTGGCGGGGAAGGGACGCCTGAAGGAAGGGGCTGGCTGACCTCCCGAAGGTCCGGCGACGGCTGTCCTGGTGGTGACGTCGCAAGAGGCTGCCACCATGACCCGCTGACCCGCTGACCTGCTGACCCGCTTTGGCTGAGCGACTTCCTCCCTGAGGTCTCTCCACCAGGAGACCCAGGGCCGAGCGGGACAAGGCGGGGGGAGGGGGAGAGCTCCCAGCAGCTTCCAAAGGGACGGTGCACGGAGGCCTCTGGAGAGCGGTGTCGGGCGGCTGACCACAATGAACATGTCCTATTTGCCGGCAGCCATGTGCCCCGGCTTCCCCTCCCCGGCTGGCTCCTCGGCGGACTGTCCGGGCGTCTCCGGGCATCGACCCAGGGCCACGGTCCCTGGGAAGACGGGCCACGCAGGGCCCCAGGGAGGCCGTGTTTTGCGACGGGTCACTGAGGACACGGGAGGAGCCAGGGGGTCCGGCCTGGGGCTGAGGCAGGGACACGGGCCGAGGGAGGAGGGGTTCCCCGCCGAGAGAGCACCCCCAGCGGGCGCTGAGGTGGGCGTGGGGGCTGGGGGGCCTGCGCCTGGCGTTCTTGCCCAGGACTCTCCCACGGACACACGGCTGGAATGTGCCAGACCCACCAGGCCTGCATTCCCCAGGGGCCCCGCATTCTGACCGTGGGATGCGGCCCTCCCGGGACTGTGTTCTCGGAGACAATGGTGGCCACCCGGCCCTCCGGAACCTCAGCAACCCTCACGCTGGGGAGGCCCGCCCGGCTGGCGTGGCTCAGGGGCTGAGCATCGACCTAGGAACCAGGAGGGCCCGGTTCGATTCCCGGTCGGGGCACAGGCCGGGGTTGTGGGCTTGATCCCCAGGGTGGGGCGTGCAGGAGGCAGCCGATGGATGATTCTCTCTCTCTCCCGCTCCCTTCCTCTCTGAAGTCAATAAAAACATATTTTGAAAAGTGTTGGGGGGCCGTGCATGGAGCGGAGGTCCCTGTCCAGGGGTCTAGCCGGCGGTGGGGGCGTCCCGTCGGCCTCTCTCCTCCCCGCCAGCCTCCGTGGCCTTCGGGGACTGGTTTAGTGGTTGGGCCTCGAGGTCCCCCGCGCTCTGTGCGTGAGCTGAGCGCCCCGAGCCACGAGGCACCTCGGCCGGCCCTGTCCCCGTGGCGGCCCGAGCCCAGGCCGGCTCCTGCCACAGCCCCCCAGGCCGGCCCTGAAGCCGCCCTGCCGTCCGGCCTGGCCCCTGGCCCTCTCGGCCTCTGCTCAGCCCAGGCCCAGGGCCGCACCCCTGGCGGCCCCTCCCCGTGGACGCCCCTGGGACCAGCGCAGGAGGCGGCCGCACACGCCTGGGACAAAGTCCTCGTCCTGGGCCTCCCGGTCCCGTCTGCCCATGGCTCCCCTCCCAGAAGCCCCTGCTCACCCCGTGCTCCTGAGAAGGGAAAGAGGGGGGCAGGAGAGACGGGCCGAGGGAGGGGGCACCGCTGAGGCGGAGGCCGGGCCCTGGGAGGATCCCGGGGTGTCTCCCAGGTCAGCCCCGGCCCCTCCGCGGTCCAGCCTCCGCTCTGCAGCCACCAGCACCGGTACCCTCGGGGCTGGGTCGCAGGCCGCCGGACCGACAGCCAGCTTCCTCCTGGACTCAGGGTCCCGGCCCGAGCCCGCCCGAGCCCACAGCCACGAACCAACCTTCCCAGCTGGGCGGAACCCCCTCTCCTCGGGACGCCCCCGGACCCAACTCAGGACAGGCCTTCCCGGCCCCGCCGCCTCGGGCCCTCCCGGCACCTGTGGCCGCCCTGGTGCCCCCTGGAATGCTGGCTCCTCAGGCGGCACCAACTCTGGGTCCATCTGTGGGCGCCTGTCCACAGGTGTTGGGCGGTATCGGCTTCGTAACGGTTTTGTATCGACTTTGTGTCGAATCGCACTGTCCCCCCCCCCCCCCCCCCCGTAGGTGCTCCTGCGTGGCGAGCGAACCCACGGGCGTCTCTTTAAGGGCTTTTCTATTCGATCGATTTCCCCCGCAAGCAGCTGGCGCAGCCCCTCCTGCGGGGTGGCCACCGAGGCAGGGGGTTTGGCCACCTGCAGGGTGGCCCTACGGGGGGCGCTGGGCCAGAGGGCGGAGAGCCGGGGGCGGACCCAGCCCCGCTCCGCCGCCGACTCCAGGCCGGACGGCGCTTGCCCTGGGCCTTCTCCCCGGGACCTGCACCCCGTGGGCCCGTCGGGGTGGGCGGCGGCGGAGGGCGGCGGATAAATGGGCTATTGTCTGGCCGGCGCAGTTGCCAGCCGGGCGCACACAACGGCCCCTGTGTCCGCCGCGGCTCCCAGAAGCCAATCAACACCTTATCGCCGGCATTAATCACCCGCTATCGGCCCCCGATCAGGCAAACACTTCTGGGGAGTTCAAGCCCCTGACTTCACAGAGGTTTCTATGTAATAATAGATTAGGTTTCTGGCGGGTCAACAGCGTCCACGGGGCCAGCCCTCCGGGCGGCGAGGGTCCGGGAGGCGCCGAGGGGCGCGGGGCTGCCAAGGGCCTGCCACCTGCCTGGGAGGGCCCTCCTGGGGCGCCCCCCCCCCGAGCCTCAGGGACCAGATGGCCGCCTCCCCTGAGCCAGCCTGGTGGCTCTGCCTGGCCGCGGTGGCTCTGCCTGGCTGGCCCCTGCCCTGCCGTGTCCCCTCCAAGGTCGCCGGAGAGCGGCTTTAGAGTCTCTGCAGGGAGCGGCCGGGACCCTGCGGCCAGGACGAGTGTCCATCCCGCCTCCGAGCCTCCTGTCCGGGGCAGAGACGACATGGCCTGGGGGACACGGGGTGCAGGGAGCTGAGGAACCACAGTCTGCTCAGAGCAGAGGGTGTGGGGGAGGGGCAGGAGAGGGGGGCCTGCATGTGGGGGGCATGGAGGGGTGCATGTGGGGGCCTCGGGGCAGAAAGGCCCTTAAGAGGCTGAGGGACAGCAATGCCCTGCAGGGAGAGGGGGTGGGAGGGCAGGGAGGCCGAGGTGAGCAGGGACCGGCCACGGGACCCTGGGGCTGGGCAAGAGGTGTGTTTATTTATTTGTCTTTATTTTAAAAATATAGATTTTTATTGATGTCAGAGAGGAAGGAAGAGAAACATCAGGGATGAGAGAGAATCATGGACCGGCGGCCTCCTGCACGCCCCTCACTGGGGATTGAGCCCGCATCCCGGGCCTGTGTCCCGACCAGGAATCGAACCGTGACCCCCTGGTTCCTAGGTCGACGCTCAACCACCGAGCCACGCCGGCCGGGCGGGGGCGAGAGGTTTGGGTTCTCCGCTGTGAGCGAAGGGGACCGAGTGGAGGGCAGGGGTCCCAGGCACCCCTGGGCGTCTTCCGAGGACAGAGCGCCTGCCCGTGTGCCCGCCCTTCACAGCGCCCTGCGCGCCCAGGGGCTGAGCGTCGACCTAGGAACCAGGAGGTCCCGGTTCGATTCCCAGTCAAGGGCCCAGGCCCAGGTTGGGGGCTCCATCCCAGTGTGGGGCGTGCAGGGGCAGCCGATGGAGGTCTCTCTCCTTGTTGATGTTTCTCCCTCTCCCTTCCTCTCTGACATCAGTAAAACATATTTTTTAAAAAGAAAGAAGTTGCAGCAAACGACGGAGCGGACGGCAGGCACAAGCTTGGCTGCGGACACGCTTCGAGGTCCCGCAGGGCGTGGTCAGGGCCCCCCACCCCGGGGGACGGGAGCTGGGGGTGCAGAGCCTGCCCCCCCCACCCCGTGCTCCAGCTGCCCCTGCCTGCTGCATCCACTCCAGGGCCCCCGCCGGCCACCTGGGGCCGGGGCCAGAGCAGGAGGGGGCGCGGGTGTGAGCGGGTGGCTGGGGGGTGCTGCGGGAGGCATCTGGGCGTTGCCCCCGGGCCCTGGGAGTGGGGTGGGCGGGCAGGCGGGCAGCGCCTCTGCTCACGGAGGCCAGCCCAGTGGGGCGGCTCAGGAGGACTGTGATCTGAGGAAGAAACACCCATCGCGCGCCTCCCGCCGGGAGCGGCCTCGCCCAGCGCTCTGGCCTCCGTCCACGGGCTCGTCACCACGGCCCGCCCAGAGCCCTCGGGGCTCCCGGCCACGCGGTCATGGGGGCCGGGTGGGGGGCGGCGGGACGGGGGATGCTGGGACCCCCGGGCGGAGCGGTCACTTCTCTGCCTCATTTTCCCGGCTCGAAGAGGCCAGCCTCGCTTCCTGTGTGGCCTGGGCCCTCTTGCTTCAATACCCCCTGCCCCCTGATCTGGGAGCATGGTGGATCCCCCAAATCTACCGAGGGGCCCTGAGTTCCTAGGTCAGGAGCCTGGTGGACGGGCCTCCACATGCACTCCCCACCCGAACCAGCACACGTCACGTGAGCCGTGGTGGCTGAGCCTCGGCCCGGACCCCCCTCCCCGAGGCCACGCTGCCGGGGCAGCTGGGAGCGCTCTCGGGCGGGCACGTGGGCCTCCTCTGCGGCCCCAGCGGCCGTCCCGGCCCCGCACCCACTCTGCACGCACAGCCCCGGCCCCGCACCCACTCTGCACGCACAGCCCCAGCCCAGCCCCGCACCCACTCTGCACGCACAGCCCCGGCCCCGCACCCACTCTGCACGCACAGCCCCGGCCCCGCACCCACCCTGCGCGCACAGCCCCGGCCCCGCACCCACTCTGCATGCACAGCCCCGGCCCCGCACCCACCCTGCACGCACAGCCCCGGCCCCGCACCCACTCTGCACGCACAGCCCCGGCCCCGCACCCACCCTGCGCACACAGCCCCGGCCCCGCACCCACTCTGCACGCACAGCCCCGGCCCAGCCCCGCACCCACTCTGCACGCACAGCCCCGGCCCCGCACCCACTCTGCACGCACAGCCCCCGGCCCCGCACCCACTCTGCACACACAGCCCCGGCCCAGCCCCGCACCCACTCTGCACACACAGCCCGGCCCAGCCCCGCACCCACTCTGCACGCACAGCCCCGGGCCGGCCCCGCACCCACTCTGCACGCACAGCCCCGGCCCGGCCCCTCACCCACTCTGCACGCACAGCCCCGGCCCGGCCCCTCACCCACTCTGCACGCACAGCCCCGGGCCGGCCCCGCACCCACTCTGCACGAACAGCCCCGGCCCGGCCCCTCACCCACTCTGCACGCACAGCCCCGGCCCGGCCCCTCACCCACTCTGCACGCACAGCCCCGGCCCAGCCCTGCACCCACTCTGCACGCACAGCCCCGGCCCAGCCCTGCACCCACTCTGCACGCACAGCCCCGGGCCGGCCCCGCCGGGTGAACCAAGCGCTCTGGAATTCGTGAAGAAATCAGGGGTCTCTCCTGCTGTTGTTCTTGGCGAGGCCTTATCGCACGAGTGGGGACGCCCGAAGGTTAGGGTTTCAGTCGGCTCAGCAGAATCTGAGAGGCGGGGTGTGGGGGGGGTCCCCCTCTCCTTGACCTGCAGGCCCCAGGGAGCCTCGGGGCAGGAGGACGCATGGAGCAGGGGACCTGCGCCCCGGCAGCAGCCAGCACGGGCCCCACCTTCCCGAGGTCCCTGGGCTGGAACTGTGAGTTCGGTCTTGGGGTCCAGAGCCCGGGGTGCAGGACCAGGGCAGGGGGCCTCGAGTGGCTGGTGTGTCTGCGAAGCTGGGTTGGGGTCTGGAAGTAAGCCCTTGAACTTGGGACCCTTTTCAACGTGGGGCCCCTGCTTCAGTGCCTCACAGAGAAGCCCGGGGACCCCCAGACAGACAGATGCAGGGGTCCCCACGAAAAGCCCTTCTTCTGAGGCAAGAGGGGGCTGGGCGGCCGCTCCCCGCTCCCTGCTCCCAGCCTGGAGGCGGTGAGGACCCACAGCGAAATCCCCGCCTCTCCCTGCAGCCGCGCCCCCACCTCGGAGAGGGGCCCTGACCCCGAGCTTCTCAGACTCCGTGACCTTTGCTCACTGACCTTTGCTCCGTGAGCCCATGAGTGACCTTTGCTCACTGCACCCCTGTCTCCACGGTCACAGATTTGTACCTGCCCGTCCCCCCCCCACCCCGCCCCCCCCCCCCGGCCCAGCAGCCACAGGCCCTCGAGCCCTGGTTTGAGACGCCCACGCGTCCGACCGTTTTCAGCGAATCACACGCGAGCTGCTGGCGATCTGGCTGTGGTAAACGAGCCAGGAGCTCTGGCGATAGCCAAGTCCCGTGTGATGGTTCCGAAGGACCATCTGGTTCTGAGCACCTGAACCTGGGCCAGCGACCGGGTCAGCTGCCTGCTCCCTGCGAGACACCACTGTGTCCCCCACGTCCCAGTTGAGCACACGGAGCTGGGGCCTCGGCAGCTCCTTCCAGATCCCGGCGCTGGCGTGGGGGGGGGGCAGGGTGAGCCGCGGGGTGCGAGGCCGAGGCCGCATCCCAGAGACCCTGCGGCGCACGCACGGGACAGGCGACCCCTGTCCCCTCTGCCTCCTGGCTCCGTGGGCAGTCCCACTGCTCAGGAGACCACAGCTCTGCCTCCCGGGGGTGGGGAGTGACGAGAAGGGGTGGGGACATGGGCAGAGGGCAGAGCATGGGGCTGGGGCCCGGCTGCGGCCACACCAGGGTGCCCCGGCTCCCGCTGCCCTCCTCCGGGAGGGACTGCGCTGGGGGGCCACGGTGGGTGGGGTCTCTGTGGATGGCACCTGCAGGACGTCCTGGCTTCCTCCTCCTCCCTCATCGTCCTGGCTCCAGCCCTCACCGCGCACCCGCTGTGCCCAGGGGACCCTGGCTGCCGCCCGTCCCATGGTGCAGAGTCCCAGGCCACGCGGGAGGATGGCTGTCGCTCCCAGGATTTAGGGCCGTCACCTGGCGGGCAGGCGGGCTCTCCACCAGGACAGCAAGAGGGGCCGTGCCGAAAGGCGACACCGTGAAGCGATGGGGGCCTGCAGGAACGCCGGGTATCGTCTGAGCCGGCGTGTGCCCGTGGGTCCTGTCCCTCTCCTTCCTGGACTGCTGGTCCCCGGGCCCTGGTCATGGCACGGGGCACCCGGTCCAGGAGGATGGGGTCCGGCAGGACCCAGGTTCCATGGGAGGAGGCAGGGGTAGGTGGCTGGAGGGCGGGCCCCTCAGAGGTTGAGCGGGTTTACATTTCTGCTTGACCTGGTGAGCAGAGCGAATTCCTACACACCTGCAGCCGACCCTGAAGGCTGCCAACCCCTCCCCGACTGGCATGCCCCTCTGCCAGTGACGTCCCCATTCTCCCCAGCCCGGGAGGACGCTGTCTCCCCACGCCCTGGAATCTGGGTTTGGCTGTGAGACCTGCTCTGGCGACTGGGCCACGAGCACAGGACGGCTGGCAACGCTATGCACTGAGCTGTCCTCTCCGGCTGCCGAGAACCCTGCGGCCACCACCCTGGGAACCAGCCCCAGCCAGGGGTCTGAGCGGTGAGTGAGGCCGGCCCAGACCAGCCAGACCCTGCTCTAACCTAACCACTCATCCTGCTGAGCCACCCACCCAGCTGTGAACAATAAGAAACGGTTGCTCTTTGAGTTGCTAGGCTCAGGGATGGTTTGTTTGGCAGAGGAGCTAGCTGATACATTGTGTCTGAGCCTCTAACTGATACATTGTGTCTGAGCCTCTAACTGATACATTGAGTCTGAGCCTCTAACTGATACATTGAGTCTGAGCCTCTAACTGATACATTGTATCTGGGCCTCTAACTGATACATTGTGTCTGAGCCTCTAACTGATACATTGTATCTGAGCCTCTAACTGATACATTGAGTCTGAGCCTCTAACTGATACATTGAGTCTGAGCCTCTAACTGATACATTGTATCTGGGCCTCTAACTGATACATTGTGTCTGAGCCTCTAACTGATACATTGTATCTGAGCCTCTAACTGATACATTGTGTCTGAGCCTCTAACTGATACATTGTGTCTGAGCCTCTAACTGATACATTGTGCCTGAGCCTCTAACTGATACATTGTGTCTGAGCCTCTAACTGATACATTGTGCCTGAGCCTCTAACTGATACATTGTGCCTGAGCCTCTAACTGATACATTGTGCCTGAGCCTCTAACTGATACATTGTGTCTGAGCCTCTGATACATTGTGTCTGAGCCTCTAACTGATACATTGTGCCTGAGCCTCTAACTGATACATTGTATCTGAGCCTCTGATACATTGTGTCTGAGCCTCTAACTGATACATTGAGTCTGAGCCTCTAACTGATACATTGAGTCTGAGCCTCTAACTGATACATTGTGTCTGAGCCTCTAACTGATACATTGTATCTGGGCCTCTAACTGATACATTGTGTCTGAGCCTCTAACTGATACATTGTGCCTGAGCCTCTAACTGATACATTGTGTCTGAGCCTCTAACAGATACATTGTGTCTGAGCCTCTAACTGATACATTGTGCCTGAGCCTCTAACTGATACATTGTGTCTGAGCCTCTAACTGATACATTGTGTCTGAGCCTCTAACTGATACATTGTGCCTGAGCCTCTAACTGATACATTGTGTCTGAGCCTCTAACTGATACATTGTGCCTGAGCCTCTAACTGATACATTGAGTCTGAGCCTCTAACTGATATATTGTGCCTGAGCCTCTAACTGATACATTGTGTCTGAGCCTCTAACTGATACATTGAGTCTGAGCCTCTAACTGATACATTGTGTCTGAGCCTCTAACTGATACATTGTATCTGAGCCTCTAACTGATACATTGAGTCTGAGCCTCTAACTGATACATTGTGTCTGAGCCTCTAACTGATACATTGAGTCTGAGCCTCTAACTGATACATTGTATCTGGGCCTCTAACTGATACATTGTGTCTGAGCCTCTAGCCCAGGGGTCCTCAAACTTTTTAAACAGGGGGCCAGTTCACTGTCCCTCAGACCGTTGGAGGGCCGGACTATAGTTTAAAAAAAACTATGAACAAATTCCTATGCACACTGCACATATCTTATTTTGAAGTAAAAAAACAAAACGGCAAAAACACCTGCATGTGGCCCGCGGGCCGTAGTTTGAAGACGCCTGCGGTCTAGCCCATACGTGTGGCTGAGCCTCCCCAGTGTGTACTCGACGACGCTGCCTCCAGGGACCGTCACACCAGGGACAGAGCTGGGGCCGGGACCAGGCCTGGGACTGTCTCGGCGGGGCCTCCAGCTGTGCCAGGCATGGAAAGAGCACCGTTTGGTCTCGCCTATGCCCCTCCCCTCCCTACATTTAGCCAGAAGGGTATTATCGTGGTCCACGCGACAGAGAGGACACAGAAGTTTGAGAGGGAGGGACTTGCTGGGGTCTGGAGGGCTAGTGCCCCAACCCCCAAGAGGCCTGCATGCCCAGGTTCCCTTGGGAGGCCGCTGAGATTCCGTGACCCCTCACGTGTCCCACACACAGTACATGGGACAGCATGTCACGTCATCGCCGTCGGGCAGTGCTGTGGGCAGGCACGGGACAACCCAGGTGGACACCAAGCCCAGTCAGCAGCCACGCCCACCCGGGCCGGACGGGAGGCGGACGCACCCAGAGCCTGGCTCTGCCTGGGGTCGCCCCCGGCTCACAGCCTCTGGGCCCCCATCGCCCACAGAAACCATGGGGGAGACACCGCCCCGGATGGCCGCTCCCACTGTATGCTGAGGAGGGGACCTCATCAGGCGCGTGGAGACAGGGACGGGAGACCCTCTGGCCGCCCCCGCCTCGCCGGCCGCCTCGCTGGGCACCTCCCTTCCCCTGTCCGCCGCCCCCCCCCCCCGCCCCCGTTGTACATGGGGGAAAGCCGGGAAAAGACTTGACCACCGGAATGCAAATCCCTAGAAATATTTCTCCGTGCAGCCTGCTAATTCCACCCGCACCGCGGACAGGAAGCGCGGGGCACGCCCTGGGCCGGCGCGGGGAGAGGCCGCTCCAGGAGGCCGGCGGCCGGTGGAATCCGGGCCCTCGACGCGGCGCCCAGCGGGAGCGGGCTCGTTAGTGGCCTCGAACAAAGGCTGCGAGGGCCAGGGACCCCTTGTGCGCAGCCCCCCCGCGGGGAACCTTTCAACCCCCAAGTGCTGCCTCTTAACTCGCCCCCCCACCCCCCGCCAGGCCGACAGGGAGGAAATTAGCCAGGGACGGGGCTGCGTGCTTTGTGCTGGTCCCCCTGTCCCCCTGGAGTGGGTCTGGCCCCGCCGCCCGCCTGCCCCCTTGACATTCAGGAAGAATAACCTGCAGGCCCCCTTCGGCCCCTCCCGCCTGCCTTTCTGACTCTCACCAGCTCCAGGAGACAAAGCCCCTCTCTGGCATCCCGGCCTGGCCTGGCCTTGGCCTTGGCAGGTGCCCGGACCCCCTGCGGCTCCCGCTGCCGCGGGCGGGGCCGGGAGCTCTGGCGAGGCCTCTGGGGCCAGGGACTCGGAGAACCACCCTGTCTCCCTCGGTCCCGAGCCCCAACGGCCTTGGGGTCCAGGCCAGTCTCCAATTCCCAGCCTCACCCTATTCGAGGAGGAGAACCAAGCATGATTGCCCCTGAACCCCCAGCCCCCCGGCAGGACCTCCAGGCTGCAGGAGAGACCCCATTTTCAACGGCCAAGGAGAGGGCCCCCACCTCGGCTGCTTCGAGAAGGCCCCGCAGGAGCGCGGAGCGAGGAGCAGGCAGGGGTTGAGCGCGCGGTGCTGGCCGGCGGCCGGGTCCCACGCCCCTCGGAGAGAGCCTCTGCTTTGGGGGGCTCTTCCAAGGCCAGTGGGCTCTCCTGGCCTCCAGCCGTCCCCACAGGCCCGAGGAGGCTGCCCTCAGCCGGGACTGCAGGGCGGCTGCGGCAGGAGCGTGTGCCTGCGTGTGCAAAGCCGCTGTGTGTGCAAAGCCACCTGCGTGTGCAAAGCCACCTGCGTGTGCAAAGCCGCTGTGTGTGCAAAGCCGCCTGTGTGTGCCAATCCGTCTGCATGTGCCAATGTCCTTCCTAAGGACACTTCCCAAACAGAAGACCGTGTATCCAGGCAGCCCGGCCCCGTGTCTTGCCTGAGTCCTTGAACTTCACCTGCCATCCATGTGGAGCCTCCTGGGCCCCCTAAGGGCCTGGAGCGTCCCCTTGCGGACCCCCAGGCAGTGCCTGCGGTGGCAGGAGCCCCCGGGGCGGCTCTGGGAGGTTGTGGGTTCGGTGAGTTTGCACCGCGATGCAGCGGCTCGCGTCTGAGGCGCGCGCCCGGGGTCAGGCATGGCGCCCCGGCACGGGCTGCGGGGGACCTGGTCCTGCCCGTAACCGAAGGCGGTGGGACGGGAGGCTGCCTCTGGGGTGGGGCCAGGCACACAGCCTTGGGCCCGAGGGCTGCCCTGCCTGTGGGGGCTCCCGCCGGCCTCAGGCACCAGGGCCGCCGGGAGAGCCTGCTGCCCGCGGGCACCGTGGGCCGAGGGTGTGAGTAACCGGGGCATGTGCGGGCGGAGCCGAGCCTCCCGGCCTGCTTCGGTCTGCGTGCTCCGAGCTCCGGGGCCGGGAGCCAGGGTGCCCGTGGCGTTCGCTACTGCTGCCTCTCGCGATGGCTAAAGGGGTGAACCCGCGCCCACAGCCACGACGGAGGCGCAGGCTGCTCACCGCCGCATCGGGACGGACGGACGGGCGGACGGGCGGACGGGGAGACTCAGGAGGTCGCACAGCTCGAGGGGCTTCGACCTCGGAGGCCACCGGGCCCGTGTGCCAGCAGGCGCGCCGGGTGGGGGAACGGGCAGGTGACCCACCCAGGGCGGGGGCTGGCTCAGCACCAGGCTAGACGGCAGGCCGGGGCGTGGCCCTCAGGGCGCTCCCCTCCTGTGACAGCTGCACGTGCGCCGGCCGCCCACACGCCCACGCAGAGCCCCCCGGGCCGCTGACCGCCATGCCCGTGCGCGTGGTGGTGGTGGTGGGGGGGAGCCGTGGCTTTGGCTGGCCTGGCTCCCGCGGCAACTTCGAAGGTGCCCTGCAGCCCAGGCCCCCCTTCCTGCTGCTCACGGGGTCCCACGAGCTGTGTCCCCAAAGGGGGGGTGCTAGGGGAGGGGGTGTCCGTGAGTGAGGAAGGTGGAGAGGGGGACTGAGAGGTGAGGAGGGCCTCAGCCAGGCGGCAGGGGTCCAGGCTGGGCAGGGGCGCTGGGGTCCCTGTGGGGTCTGCAGGGGCTCCGGCAGGGGGTGCCGGGGAGGGTGTGTGTGTGTGTGTGTGTGTGTGTGTGTGTGTGTGTGAGGGGGACAGAGTGAAGGGGGGACAGAGTGAAGGGGGAAGGGGGAGGAGAGGCAGGGCTGGGGTTGGGAGCTCTACCCTGAGGGCGGGGGCGGTCTCAGGTCTGAGTCAGGCCGGCCTGTAGCCCGGCAACCTGGAGGTCACCTTGAGAATGTACGGCTCCACCCACAAGGAGCTGCGGCACGGAGGCCACACCCTGTCCCCACCTGGACGCGCCCTCCAGCCTCAGGACCCCAGAGGCGTCCTGACTCAGAAGGACTGCCCGGGCCGGTGCCCGACCCCCAGGGGGGCACCCGGGGTCCTGGGGCAAGTGGGGTGCGGGCGGGTCCCCAGGGGGCCCAGCAGGCTTGGGTCTCACTCCCTCTCCCCTGAGCACAGTCTTCCTGCCTCTCCCCTCCCGAGCCTTCCTGAGGGGACCTCCCAACCCCCCAGTCCCCGGCCGGCGGGCTCTGAGCGCCTGTGCTTAGAACAAAGTGAGGAGCCAGCGCCTGCGACTTTCCTGAGTGGGGGAGGGGCCGGGCAGGGGCTGCCACTTCCTGGCGCTCCCCTCCCCCGCCGCCTCCTCCAGCCGGGGGCCTGCCGGGGCCTGCCGGGGCCGGCGGAGGCTGGGGGGTGGGGGGGAGGGGGAAAGGGCAGTGAGGGGGAGGAGGAGCTCCGGGCCTCCTCCGAGGTCCGAGCCCAGCTCTCTGCAGGAACGCTGCTTTCTGGAGCCCTAGGTCCGGGCTGTCAACATTCCTGGTGGGCCTCCCGGCTCCCCTCCCCCCGCGCAGCCTTGACTGTGGCTGCAGGACCCACCGGGCCCGGGCGCCAGGGACGCTGGCAGGGAGCGCCCGCCGCCTCCCGCTGCAGGGTGGCCATACTGGTGGCCCTGCTGAGGGTGAGAAGGACCAGGGGGCACTGCCCAGGGGCCCGACCCCCCCTCCCCCGCCCCCGGACCCAGGCCCCTGGTTTCGGCGCCCCCGTCCCAGCCGGCGGGGCGCTTTCGGCCGGTCCTGGCTGATGATTAACTCGGGGCCCAGGTGCCGGAGCCTGCGGCCCTGCAGGGCGCGGAAGGCCCCGGAGGTCGGCCCGGGCCCCTCACCACGGAGCCCCCGGAAGCCGGTGCATTCACTACGTGCTGGGAACTCCGGCCCCATGAATCTCATTTCGGCCCCGCGGGGCGGGCCCGTGCCCCCCAGTTGACCCTCAGGAACATGAAATGTCAGGCTGAGAACACGGCCGCGTCGGGCAGGGGGCCGAGGGGTGTGAGCCAGGCTCTGCACCGGGAGCGGCGGGTCCAGGGGGAAGGACAAAGACCAGCCACGGTCAAGGCCGAGGCCGAGGCCTAGACAGCCGGCCTGAGTCCGGACAGGCTGGAAAGAGGAGGCCTTGTGCCCGGCCGGCGGGGCTCAGGGCTGAGCGTCCACCTAGGAACCAGGAGGTCACAGTTCCATTCCCGGGTTGGGGACTGGATCCCCAGTGGGGGGCCTGCAGGAGGCAGCTGGTCCATGATTCTCTCTCATCACGGATGCTTCTCTCTCTCTCTCTCTCTCTCTCTCCCTCTCCCTTCCTCTGACATCAATAAAAATATATTTTTTAAAGAAGAGAGAGGAGGCCTTGGTGTTGCGTCAGGATGCACAGGTGGGATGGTTTCCACGCGCAGATGGGAGCCGCCCTCTCCTCGCCTCCTCCGGGCCCCTCACCTGCCGGGCGCTGGCCGCTGCCGCCGCCTGGGATGGGGCCTGGGTTTACAGGCAGACCCCGGCCGGCCTGGGTCGGACAAGCGGACGAGAGGGCACCAACCCAGTGGGCTGTTTGCTGCTCAGAGGACCCTGACCGCCCAGGTCCGGGGGGATGTTCCGCAGCTGACCTCAAGCTCCCGGAACCCCCTCCCTCGCTGAGGACTGAGCTCCTCGTGCCTGCCTGGCCGGGGCCGGGGCCGGGGCGCCATCCGGTGCAGTGCTCGGTGCTCATGGCCTCTGGCTCCGGCAGCCCCGAGCCCCGTGAGTGTGGACAGAGGAACAGTGCTTGGGGGACAGGCATCAGGCCCCACCCCAGGAGCCCCACGCCGCGGGGCCTGCCGCAGCCCCCTGGCTTAGTGGGAGCCTGCGTCTGGGGCCGGCGGGGGCCTGGCCATCTCGGGAGGCCCTGGAGATAAGAGGCTCTGGAGGCAGGAATGGAAATTCACCAGGGCCCGCAGAACCAGGCCTGTCTGTGCTGACGCCGCTCGGCAGGCCCCCGGGAGGCGCTGGCGGAGGAGGGACGCCCAGCCATTTCTAGATAGCCATCGCGGGCGTGGCCCCCGGCGGCCCTTCCCTGCGTGCGGCCAGCTGGCCTCGCAGCCCTGGTCCCTGAAACCACCCCGGGGCGGGGGGGGGGGGGGGGAATGCAGGTGAGCCACGGCACGTCCGAGGCTGGGGTGGGGGTCCTGGGCCTCGGGGTCATTGATGACCCCCCAAACGTGAAAAGGTGAAGTGATACAGATGGGCACGTGGCACGTGGTGTAGGCCTGGCAACCAAGACAGATGACGTGGGCGAGGAAGGGGGTCTGACCTCCGAGCGAGCCCACCATGCCCGGGTCGCAGAGGTCAAAGGCGGTGCGTGGCCGGGGTGGCTCAAACCCTTAGAAACAGGCTTTTATGGGAGGGAATTAAACCCCGGGGTTGTATGGGAAGCCGTGTGTGTGTGTGTGTGTGTGTGTGTGTGTGTTTTAAATATATTTTTATTGACTTCAGAGAGGAAGGGAGAGGGAGAGAGATGGAAACATCAGTGATGAGAGAGAATCACTGATCGGCTGCCTCCTGCACGCCCCACACCGGGGATCGAGCCCACCACCCGGGTTTGGGCTCTGACCGGGAATTGAACTGTGACCTCCTGGTTCATAGGTTGACGCTCAACCACTGAGTCACGCCAGCTGGGCCGGGAAGCCCTGTTTCATCTCAGAGAGTCAAGTCCAAAATGTGTCCCCCGGCGGAAGGCAGCTCCCTCCCACCGGCCGTCCTGGGCAGGAGGGGGAGGCAGAGCAGGAGGGCGTGGGCGTGGTCTTTCTCAGCCCGTGGGGGCCCCGTCCCACCCTGCCGCGGCCCGGAGCCCCTGGCCAGCCCCTCAGAGGCCCTGGCCACGCTGCCTTCCCAGGGCCTGGGCCCCGGCGGCTCCTGCCTCACCTTCCCTCCTCTCGGTCCCCCTGCCCTGCCGAGACCCGGGAGGCTGTGAGAGGGTCCCACTGGCCACCAAAGGACCTGGGTAACCGCAAAGCCCACCGCGCCCAACCTCTGGGTGCCCCGCCCCCCCGCGCAGGCCTTCAGGCTGGGCTCCCTCGCGCTCCCCAGAGAGCAGGGGTCCCCGGGAGAGGCGCGGGGCGTGGGGTGGTCGGTGGGGCAGGGCTGGTGCCGTGAGCCCCCCTCAGAGAGCTCCCGGGATGGGCGATGCCGGGCCCGCCGGGCGGCTGTCACCACTTGCTGAGTGTCACTCAGCATCATTATCGCTGGCCCGCCGACCTGCTCTGCCTCAGCCACACCCCGGGCTGCTCAGGGCCACATGGAGGGCTGTGCGCCCCGCAGGGGAGGCGGGGGCGGGCCTTCCTCCTGGTTCCACCAAGCCACCCTCAGGCCTGCGAGGGGCTGCGAGAGGAAGCCTGGAACCCGGGGCCCGGGGGGCAGCCTGGGTCCATGCGCTGCCCTCAGGACCCTGCCGGGCCTGGGGACCCCGTGCTCGGGCTGTGGGGGTGGGCTGCATGGGAGAGGAGGCTGCACGCGCCCCCCCCCCCCCCCCCCCGTCTGCCCGGGGCTGGGGAAGGACAAGCCGGCCTCCTCGGCCAGGACCGGAGGGCCACGCCCGTCACAGGTCCCAGCGACAGGAAACGCTCAGGAAAGAGACCTCAGCCCCGGCTCTGTTCTCTCTGCAGCGGGCGCCGTGGGCTGGGGCCACGGCCCGGCACCCCCACCCCCCAGGGCGGACACACAGCCTCGGGGCGCCCTGAGGAGCGGGGACAGAGCGGGACCGGAGAACAAAGGCGAGGGGCGCGCTGTGCCGGGCCGAGTGGGTGTCTGCCCATCTGGAAGCAATATCGCGTCATGCAAGCCGCCAGGGCCGGGCCGGCTCCGGATACGTGAACCCGGCAGCGAGGGGTACGGGTTTAATGGGCAATCGCACCAGCAGCCGGGGGAACCCAGATTCCTCCCCGGGCCTTCACCCCGCTCTTGGCTCCCCCGGGCTCAGCAGCGCCTGTGGCCACGGCCGCCGGGACCGGGCTGACCGGGACGGGCTCCCTTCTCTCTCCTTGGGTGGGATGGGGACTGCAGATCTGCCCCCCCCCCCCGACTCTGAGGAGAATGAAGTTGGGAAAGTAACACGTGGGGGGCGGGGGGGGGGGGTCTGCAATGGCTGCGACCAAGCGGGAACCCCGAGCAGAAGGCTGTCTGCGCCCCCATCTCGCCGGGACGATAACCCGACAATGAAACCACAGCGGGAAGGTGGCGGGCCCCCAAGCGAGGCGCACCATGGGGTCCCGCCGCCTCCGGGGCGCAGGAGGCGCGAGTGGGGGGCCCTAGCGGGCTGGGGGGGGGGGCTCCACGCAGAGGCCGCCGGGCAGGTCCCCTGCTCTCTGGGGTCTCGTTTCACAGGCTCCTGAACCCCCACCCCCACAGAAAACCCCCAACACTGAACCCTTCACCACGCGCTGAGCATCACAGTCTTCGACCCGCCTCCTGGGTGCCCCGTCCCCACGCCGTTCGCCATCCAGGGGCTCTGACCACAGCCTCGCAGGGAGGCAGAGGTGGGGGTCCCCCGGCCCCCCTTCGCCTCCGCCCCAGCCCAGCGGAGGCCCCGCCCGGAGACAGCGTGGGCGCCCCGTGCCGGGCGCTGCAGGAAGGTCACGTGCAGGAAGGTGCCGAGCCCGGGACGCCGGCTTCCAGGCTGCGGGAGGACGGGGAGGGCCCGAGGCTGGGGTGCCCGCTCGTGGGGAGGCTCCCACTGTGGCCCCCCGACTCTGTGTGCCTATCCCAACAGGAATGGAGGCCCCAGAGCGCCCACCCTCCCTGGACTCGGAGGTGGGGCGAGGCTCAGGGCGGGCACCGGCCTGCCCGCTCTACTCAGGACGCCTTGGCTGGGGTGGCTCCCGCGGTGCCCGGCCCTCGCCCTGCATCCTGCCGCCGGTGGGCGAGCCCGCGCCGGGCCTCCCCTGAGCCCCGGGGGCTGCTGGCGGGCACCGAGCCCTGTGCTGGTCTCCCTGAGGCCAGGCGGCCCAGCGACTCTGAGCTCCCGTGGGCAGCAAACCTCAGTCGCCACCCCACCAGCCTGCAGGCCCCGCGCCACAGAGGGCGCACAGAGGTGCTCACTGGGCACAGGGCGCCTGGGAGTGAGGAGGAGGCGTGCCCGTGCGGCCATCGGCCACACACAGGGCCTCGCCCCAGGTCCAGGGGCTCACGAGCCACGACCTCCTGGGACCTGGGTCCCCTGGCTTTCCGGGGGGCAGGGGTGTGGGTAGCGTCTCCCCCTTTTACAGAGGGAGAGAGGCCCCCGGGCCGGTGCACCCGCAGGCAGCCACCCACTTTGGTGCAGGTGGCTCGGCCCAGCCCCACCGACGGGGACAGGCCCAGGTGAGCGGAGATCAGCCCAGCCGCCTGCCACAGGCCCAGCAAGCTCGCCGCGGTCCAGCCCTGCCCCTCCGAGCCCCTCCTCGGGGCCAGGACCCCCCGCCCCCCGGGCCCCGGGCTGCCGACTGGGTTTGAGACCCCGAGCGGAGAGGGACTTGGGGAAGTCGGGTCCTTGGTGAGCTGCCAGGGTGGCGTCCCCGCGGCGAGGCCGGGAGGTGCCCTTGGTACTTACGGACCAGTCACCAGGCACGGGTGCTGGGGAGGAAACCGCCTGCTCGGGAAGCAGTCGGCTCGCCCCCGCCTCCTGGTCTCGGGGTGCACGCAGTCTGAGAGCCACGGTCTGAGGGGACACGCGCACTCGGTGGGCAACGCCCCAGGCGCAGGGAGAAGCCCTTTAAGGGGCACGGGAGGCCCTGGGCGTGGGGCACCTCAGGGGCCGCCGGGCACAGGGAAGAGCTGAGAGGGGAGGAAATCGTGGGTCCCGGGCGGGGACGCAGCCGCGGACAGGGCGCCTGTGTGTGCGGCATCCAGGTGGGCTGGGGTCTGGCGCAGGGGGAGACTCGGCGGGGAGGGGGGGCTGTGCCCAGAGGCTGGGCAGGGCCAGTGGTGGGAACGGATGGCTGTGGGTCCCCAGGACGAGTGACACCTTACACCCTGAGGACGACCCGCGGTGCCTGAGAGGGTGTGAGAGACGGTGAGCTGGAAGGAAGAGCGGGCGCGGGGTCGTGGGCCCGAAGACACAGCGGGCGGCGCCCGGCCGCCCAGGTGGCCCGCCGATCCCGTGCGACCCGCTCAGAACCTCAGCACCTTCCCGGCCGGAGCGGGCACGCCGACCCCCAGCTGCAAACGGAAACGCGAAGGACCCGGAACAGCCCAGCGACCTTGAAGGGAAGGACACAGGCCCGCGCTTCCCGTCGGCCACAAAGCCGCGGCCGTGAAGACCGCGGAGGCTGGCACGGGCACAGGCACGCAGAGCAGCGGGACGGAGCGGGGCGTCCGGGGGAAAGCCGCGCGTTTACGGTCAATTGGCTTTGACACGGGTGCCAAGGCCATTCAACGGGGAAAGAATCGTCTTTTCAGCCCGCGGTCCCGGGACAGCGCGGTGTCTCTGTGCCAGAGAAGGGGGGGGCGGGCTCCTGCCACATACCAAGGACGGAGCGAGCTCGCTGACTCAGAAACCGGGACGGGGAGCGAACACGAGAAAACGCCGGGAAGGAGACGGGGAGGAACCCGTCGCGGCCTCGGATTTGCACGCGGCCGCTTCATTCACACACGTTCACACACGTTCACACACGCGGCGACGGCACAAACACGCCGGCTCCGTCGCAGCTCAGCGTGTTTGTGCCTCAGAGGACACCGTGAAGGAAGGGGAGAGGCAGCCGCGAGGCGGGAGGGGCCGGGCCGGCCGGGGCTCGTGTCTAGAATCCGTGACGAGCTCTCCCAGGAGGACGGGGGGCCCGGTTCTAACTGGGCGAAGGCGTCTCAGCCACAGACACACGCGTGGGCGAGAGACACGAGAAGGCGCTCCCACCGCCAGCTGCCGGGCTCCGCACCTCAAACCACGAATAGCCGTGTGGGCCCCTCCGGGCGGCGCCCTGGGAGGGACGGACAGTGACAAGAGCGGCGAGGACGTGGGGAAGCAGAGCCTCGGCCGCCGCCGCCGGCAGGACGGGAGACGGGGCGCGGCGGCCTGACCGTGTGAGTCCGGCCGTGCTTCTGAGGTCGGGCCCAGAGCTACCAGGTGACGCGGCCGTTCCACGCCTTGGTGGAGTCCCGAGATACATGCAAACCGCGCCCATAAAACACGCACGCACACACCTGTGCCCCAACGCTCATGGCCAACGTCATTCCTCGTGGCTGAGACGTGGGGACAGCCAGACGCCCATCCGTGGGCGGGCGGGTCAATAAAAGGTGGTCTAGACGGACAGTGGGGTACCGCGTAGCCACAGCCATGACGGACACACTGCTACACGCTCAGCCTGGACGAACCGTGAGAACGTGCTCCGTGAAAGAAGCCCGTTACCAAGGACGCGTGCCGTGTGGTTGCATTTATCGGAAATGCCCAGAGCCGGCGAGTCCATGGGGACAGGCGGGGATCCGGGTGCCTGGGGCGGGGGGGGGGGGGGGGGGGGGCGGAGAGGGAGGGGGTGACGGCTATCGATGGAGGGTTTCTTTCGGGGAGCAGGGGGGGGGCGGGTGGCTGCACAGCTCTACAGTGCAAACCGCTGACACGTCTGCTTCGGAAGGAGCCGCACGGATGGGAGGGGTCTGTGAGTAAAGCTGCTCCCAACGCAAAACCCAACACGAGAAACACAAAGCACATGCCCCCGGCCCCCTCCCCACCCCCACCGGCCGCTCTGGGCCGTCCCTGGATGTGGGGCCCGGAGCCCCCGCAGCCCCGCGGCCAAGCGCGTCCACGTGCTCCCTCCGCGGGGCCCAGGTTGGATGTTGCTCAGGGAGAGGCCGGCCGGGCGCGCGGAGCCGTGTGCAGCTGGGAGGGGGCGGGGGCCTGGCAGCCGCCGCGGAGATGGAGGCTCCCACGCTCCAGGGCCAAGCTGACGTGACTAAAGCTAAACAGACCCCATGCCACACGGGGTTACAGCTAATTCTGCGCCGCGGAGCCCCTCGCCGGCGATGGCAGTGGGGAGGGCGCGGGGGGCGGGCAGCCCGAAGGTAATTTGCACACGCAGTTTATGAGGCCCCTCGGCCCTTTTCAAACATGTGCTCCTCTGATTATAAACAGCCGAGGGCTCACAAGATTCAGATTTTCCAGAAAGCATTCCAGGGAGAGATTGCTCTCCGAGCGAGCGAGCGGGGAAAGGTGACGGGGGCTCGCTGCTCGCAGGCGGGATCCGCCCCTGCCCCCGGCCTGCAGGTCCCCCACCCCCGGCCTGCAGGTCCCCCGCCCCCGGCCTGCGGGTCCCCCCGCCCCCGGCCTGCGGGTCCCCCGCCCCCGGCCTGCGGGTCCCCCTGTCAGACGTTTGCTGCCATCCAAGTGTCCAGAGGAGGGCTTCGGCCGCCATGGGGCTGGGGAGGGATGGGGTGCAGGGAAGGAGGCCCCCGCTCAGAGGGACCCCCTGCCTCCTGGCGGCTGTGCGAAGCCCCCGACCCCGCATTTAGACGGAGGTGGAGGCCCAGACAGTGCCCCCCCGGGGTACCACCTCCTGACTCCAGTCCCCCCCCCCCCCGCGGGCCCCATTGGGGGACTCGGTCCACCTCAGGGGAGCAGGAGGGAGAGAGAGGGTGGGGGTCGGCTCCACGGCCCCGGCTGGGCGCCCACGCCAGGAGGACAGGGTTCTGCCCAGGACAGTGGCCACGGCGAGTCGGCCGAGGGGCTGCAGCCGGAGTGCGCTGGGCTGGGGCGTCCTGTCCTGCTGAGGAGGGCCCCGGAGGCCCCCCGACCCGCGCACAGTGAGGGCCCAGGTGTTCCCGGGGTCCCCAGCCTCACCGCCTTCGGGAGAGTCCTGGGGAGCCGGGCACAGCCCGGAGGGGCCGGGTATGGGGTCGGCTGCCCGCACGCCTCCCCCTCCGGGGCACACGGGCATCGGGGCTGAGGGCGCATGGAGCTCAGCGCCCGGCGGCCAGCTGTGGGCACGGGCTCACCTGCTCCTGCCTGGTAAGCGCCGGGTCCGCCACGGACGCCCAGCCACACGTGGCCGCTGCGCAGGCCGCACCGTGCCCCTCCCCAGGCCTGAGGCGACGAAGCCTGCGCTAGGACCTGCCGCCTGTGCGATGCCGGCAATCCCGTGACCGGGCTGTGCCTCAGTTTCCCCGTCCCCACGGCGGGTTGGGATAGGGTTAAGGGAGTTCCTGTCCTACAGCCCTTAGAGCCGAGGCTGACGCAGCGGCCGAGGGGAGGCGAGAGGGGCCCGGCCTCCCCGCGTCGGGGGGCCCTGGCCGCACCCCCTCACTGCCCTCCCCATCCGGCTGCTCCGAGGGCCTTCCCGCAGGGCCAGCCTGGTGAGGGGCCGGCAGGGGTGGGGTCCGGGCTCTGAGGACGCCCCTGTAGTTTGGTGGGTGCTCGAGGGCAGAGAGAATCCCGCCAGGAAACAGCAGGGTCTTCGGGCTAAGGGCGTGCACTGGCACCCCGACTCGCCTGCTCCCCTTCCCGGTGGCTCGCCAACGAGAGCGCCCTCGGGGCTGCGGGCACAGAACACATCGGGGACAGCGCTGCCCGCCGAGACCTCGCTGGGCCCGATCCCGCGGGAACCATCGGGAGGGCAGGAAGTGGTACCCAGGGGAAGCCAACGGGTATGCGGGTTCAACGGCCAGCCCCCAAAAGCGGGGTGCCAGGAGGGGAGGAGAGAAGGGGAGACCCCAGGACAGCGTGGGGTTCCCGCCTGCCCAGGTCTGCGTCCTCCGAGACGGGCCGGGGACAGCCCGTGGGGACCCCTGCGCCCAGGCACCCCGGAGGCCGCCTGGTGAGGGGCCCGGCTCACAGGCCCGGGGAGGCGATGGCCCTCAGTGCACCCGAGTCCCCGAGAACTGGCCGGGGTGCTCTCGGGGAGAATCAGCCGCCGGCAGTGCCGTGCTGCTCGCCAGGGTCGGCTTCTCCCAACCACAGCACGGGGTCCTAAAGCCACCCCGGCTCCCGGCTCGAACCCCCAGCTCCTGCCGCCCGAGGCCCTGCTGAGTCGGCCTTGTCCTCTGGGAGAGGGCCCTGCCCGGGGAGGGTGGCGTGGGCCCCTCAGGGAGAGCCGGGGCCTGGAGGGCAGAAGGCACACTCGGAGCGCGGGAGCGCCGCGTGCACGCCTGGCGAAGGCCGTGTCGGCCAGGGCACCCTTCCTCCCAGCGCCCAGACGCCCCGCCCCGGTGGAACCTGGCGAGGGGGCTGTCACAGCTAGCGGCCGCCGAGTAACAAATGACCCCACAACGTCCCGGCTTAACACCACGACCTTTATCATCTCCTGGTTCCGAGGGTCAGGAACCCGGGAGCTCAGGGTCTCCGGTGAGGTGGAGGCCAGGGGATGGTTTGCCGGAGCCGGAGGCTCCATTTCCAAGGTGGCTCACTCCGGAGCTGCTGGCTGGAGGCCTCCTTGCCCTGTGGCCCTGTCCTCGGGCTGCTTGAGTGTCCTCACAACATGGCGGCCGTCTTCCGGTGCCGGGATGCCGGAGGGAGCGAGCGAGAGGGTGCACTGCCGTGAGGATCTGTCTCGAAGTCCCCCCGTCACGTCCTGGTCAGAGGCAGACCAGGAAGCCCCGCGCCAAGGCCGGGGAGGAGGCGCAAAGGCCTGGCGGCGGGTCTTACCCCCACTCGCTGCCCGCCACCCAGTCAGATGGCTGTCTCCTCGTTCCCGTCTTTCTCGGCCCAATGACACCCGTCCTCGGAGCCTGCCTGGCTCAATGCGGACCTTCGCACTGGTTCCGGGGCCCCTCCCAGCTCCCCAAGGCCTGGCGGGCTCCCCGGCGGACGCCTTCCCTCTGGACTAGCACAGAGCGCGGGGCTGCGGGGGGCTGCGGGGGGCTGTCCGCACACGTGGTCTGGCCTCGCCACTAACATGGATGGATGGCCCTTCCGTGATGGAAAAGAGCGTAGGACCCCCAGCGCGGCAGGGAGGCCCCGTAACACTTCACCCGGAGCCCGGAGCATGGAGCCCGGAGCCCGGAGCCCAGACCCAGAGCCTGGAGCATGGAGCCCGGAGCCCGGAGCCCACTGCAAGCACGTCTGATTGGGCCTCTACAGCCTGGGCCCCCCAACCAGCCAGGAGACTGGCAGAGTGATGCGTGGACATGGCAGGCCGGACGGCTGGGGCGGGCAGGCCCTGGGGTGGGCTGCACTGGGGGGGGGCGTGGCCTTGGAGGACAGTGGGGGACAAGGGTCTCCAGGCCGTGGGTCTGGTGGGGTCCGGCTCATTCTGCTCCCACACTGAGCACCCACCCGGGCCCCACGCCGGTCCTCAGGAGACAGCTGCTGCGTCACCGCCTCGGAGCGGGGCTCGGGGAGAACGGCGCTGCCCAAACCTGTGCCCACACACGGCGCAGCTGCCCTCCCCATGGGCGCCGCCCCCCCTGGGCCCCCTCCCAGCCCCCCTCCCGGCCCCCTCCCGGCCGTGAGTCACAGAGGGAGCCGCTCCGGAGGGAAGGCCGGGCGCCCGTGCGGAGCTGAGTGATGCCCCCCATCACTCATTCCGAGGATGCTCTTGGGGCCAAGGCTGTCCTGGAACTGGACCGCCCGGGGGCGCAGGACCCACGGGTCACACCGGGGCGCCCTGAGCCTTGTGCCCGCCCCAGGCCCTGGGCAGCTGAGATGGGGAAGGTGCCCCACAGCGGGGGGAGGGTGGCGGCCGGCCATGAGCACAGCTCTCTCAGGATCCCACCTGACTCCCCACCTGACCCTTGACCCGTCCTAGGGGCTCCCTGAAGCCCCTCCTTGCCCCGCCAAGGCCGCCTCCCGTGGGAGCGCTGCCTGACCGCCCCTCCCCCCTCCCCGCCTCCTGCCTCTCTCACTGTCTCCACCGCCCCCCCCCCCCCCGCCGGCCCCTCGCCTTCCCGGCTCCTCTAGTTCTCCTCCTCAGCAGCCAGAGGGATCCTTCCAGAGGGAGAGCTGACCCCAAACCTCCCAGATACCCCACCACCTGCACCACCCCCCCAGCATGGATTGGAGGGCCGTGGGGAGAGGAGAGTCTTGGCGGGGCAGAGCCGTCGGGGTGGAGAGGTGGAGGGGCGGGCGGCCTAGGTAACGTGCAGGTGCAGGGGACCCAGAGGCCCAGGAGGAGGAAGGTTCCAGAATGAGAACATGGGAAGCAGGGTCCGTGGAGAAGCTGCAGGACGGAGGGTCACGGGGTCACGGAGACCTCGCCCAGGACAGCTGCATGGTGTGCGTGCGCGGGTGCCTGCGCCAAGAGCTGTGCGCGGGGCCGGGGGGCCAGGGAGGGGCTGCTGGAGCCGGGCAGGGGGGCCGCATGGCTGAGCCCGAGAACCGGCTTCTCGGCAACCGTGCAGGGTGCCCGGGCCCCCGGTGCCCCCACGCTCCCGCCCTTCCCGGGGACACGGGCCGGGGCAGCCACGTGGCCCGGCCTCTGCGCCTGGGGGAAGCGTGTTCTGGGAACCTGGCTGAGCCCGGAGCTGGTTCCGCCCTGCGGCTCGGGGTGGGGAGCGGCGGGGGATGAACTGCGGCCCAGAGAAGCCGGGCCAGGGCCTGCCACGTCTCCGTGCTCGCTGAGCGAGGGGCTCCCCCTCCCCCCGCGGGCCTGCAGGGATGGAGGAGGGCTGCTGCCCCCCCCCCCAGGCCCGGGGGCTCTGGGCCCATCTGCACTTCTGTGCTGGCGAAGGCAGGGAATTAGCTCAGCCACTTCCTCCTCTAATCCCCCACCCCCACTCCGAATACCTCGGAGTGGAGAGAAACGCCGAGTGGACGTTTTGAGCCTAATTCTCTTCAGCTGTGTGTGCGTGTGTGCGTGCGTGCGCTGGGCTCGGGCCTGCGAGGGAGCCTTTTGAACCCGGGCACCAGTGCTGGGGGGAGCGTGCGGAGTGCTGGGTCAGCCCCGCCACGTACAGATGTACAGATGAGACAAACCAGGCGTCCGCTGTCACCCGGGGAGCTGGGGGCGGCCGCCAGGTGCCAGCCTCCGCCCTGCGCGCGCCCTGCGGCCCTGCACCCAGGTGACAAGGGCCAGGCGCCCCATCGGGGGCTTTTAGGAGCAGAGAGCCCCCAGGGTGGCTCGGAGGAAGCAGGCACCACGGAGAGAGGAGCCTGCTGCGCCTGCCGCCCCTCCCCAAGTCCTGCCAACGTGCCCCAGGCCAGCTCCAGCTCCCCTCCCCGCGTGCCGGGCAGCCCCCGGGGGGCCCCGGCTGGCCTGGAGCCCGCCCAGCCTCACACGCTTCCCCAGCCAATTCCCACATGTCTCTTGTCTCCCAACGAGACAACAAACCCCTCTTAGTCTCGGACTGTTTTCCCCTCTGTCTCCCCCAAAGGACTAGAGAGGGGGTGGGGGCGGGGGGCCCACAACAGGTGTGCGGGGCTGGCAGTCGGCACCGTCTGATTGACAGCACCCTGTGTGCGGGGAGGGGCTGAGGGAGTGAGGGCTGAGGACGCCAAGCCACCCTTCCCGACAACCGTGGCAAAGTGGACAGTGGCAGGCTCCTCCGCCCGGCTCCAGGCGTGTCCCCCTCACGGCCCCCGGGACCGCCCCTCGGGCACACCGAGATCCAGGGCCTTGGGGTTCACCCTGAGTGTCCGGGTCCGAAGGTCTGAGGTTAGAGGGGCGGACGGAGCAAGCACCGTGGCATGCAAACACCCGTGAAAGGAACCGGCTACTGGGGAGGCGTGCCCGATCCAGGCGCACAGGGAGAGCCCCACGTGTGTGACGTGTAAGATCGAATCCACTGATGCCCACCACGTTGGAGACACGTTCTCACAAACCCACCAACACCCTTGTTACTCTGCTCGGAGGGCGGGCGCCCTCCAGCCCACCCTCCACCTCCTTGGATTGAAGAAAAACCTGGTCTGGCCGGCGGGGCTCCGTGGTTGAGCATCGGCCTAGGAACCAGGAGGTCACGGTTCGATTCCCGGTCAGGGCACAGGCCCGGGGTGCGGGCTGGATCCGCAGTGTGGGGCGTGCAGGAGGCAGCCGATCAGTGATTCTCCTCATTGATGTTTCTATCTCCTTCTCCCTTCCTCTCTGAAATCAATAATCAATAATATATATATAAAAGAAATAAAAAGGGAAAAAAGAAAAGCCAAAACTTGCAAAGGTTGGGCAAAGCTTGAGGTCATAAGCGAGGATGAGGAGGTCCATCAAGTGCCTGCAAATGAAGCCGCTGACCGAGCCCCCAGGACCCCCAGGGCCTCCAGGGCCTCCAGGGCCCGACAGCGGAGAAGGCCCCAGAACTCGGAAAACGTCTCCTGTCCTTCCTGCCGGACTGTAAGCCCACGTCGGCGGGGGTTTCTGTTTTGGTGGAATCTGGGAAATCACTCTGAGCTCCTCTCACTCCCCTGGCGTCCCCAGGGAGGTAGAGGCAGCCATGCCCGTGGGGATCCTGGGGAGGGCCCTGGCCTCCCACAGGAGGAGGCCCGGGAGGCAGCGATCCGGCTGAATTCCTCTTCTCACAGCAGCAAGGGCCGGGCAGCGCCTGTGGCCGCCCTCACCGCCCCCCCCCCCGCTTCCCCACGGGGTCTCTCTCACCCTTGTCTCCACAGCTCCACGAGGCTGGCCGCGTCACCTCCCCCCGGCAGGTAGGGGTCCCGGCACGGCAGAGCGTGGGCCAGGACTCCAGCGCCTCCTGCCATCCTCGGCCAGGGCCAGGCGGCCGTGGGAGTGGGGAGGAAGGGGGCTGGGCGGAAGGGGAGAGGGCAGCTGAGCGTCTGTCCTGAGGAGGCAGGGAGGCGGTGGGCACACTCCATGATCCTCTCAGACGTCACATTCGAAACCAAGTTCAGAGCTAAAATTATCCAAGACGGTCAAGCAGAGCATCAACCGCGAAGCTGGGGCCCCTCAGAGCATGGAGCCACACCCTGCTTCTGGGACAGGCAGGTGCCCAGAACCACCCCACCAGGCGGCAAGGGTGGAAATGACCCTCTGAGCCAAGCCCCCCCCCCCCCCCCAGGCTTGCTCTCTGGCCTTCCTGTGGGCTCAGCAGCGAGTGAGGAGACCACCCATCCGGGCGTTGTTTCTGAAGGCCAGAAAGTAAGCCCCCCCCCCCCACTCCAGGCTGGACCCCGGAGGAAAAGCACTCAGGTATCCTTGGAGAGAGTCCGGGCTCTCGGTAGACCTATATTTCAGGCAAAAGCTTTGAGGTGAACGGCCTCGTCGTCCGCTCTGGGTGCGGGGACCGCCAGTTGCGTGGCTAGCTCCAACCTCCTTCCTCCTCCTGTTTGAAGTCAACCCGGAGTGGAGGTGGCAGGGCCTGGTACCCTGGATGAGTTCAATAGCCATGCAAGATAGATGGGTGGATGGATGATGGATGGATGGGTGGTGAATGGGTGGGTGGATGGATGATTGGATGAACAGGTGGACAGGTGTGGGGGGGACAAATGAATGAATGAATGGGTGGGTGGGTGGATGGATGGATGAATGAATGGGTAGGTGTGTGGATGGATGGATGAGTGGTTGGGTGGATGGATGGATGAGTGGGTAGGTGTGTGGATGGATGGATGAGTGGGTGGGAGGGTGGATGGATGGATGAGTGGGTGGGTGGATGGATGGATGAGTGGGTAGGTGGGTGGATGGGTGGATGAGTGGGTGGGAGGGTGGATGGATGGATGAGTGGGTGGGTGGATAGATGGATGGGTGGATAGATGGATGAATGGGTGGGTGGGTGGATGGATGGATGGATGGGTGGATAGATGGATGAATGGGTGGGTGGGTGGATGGATGGATGGATGAGTGGGTGGGTGGATAGATGGATGGGTGGATAGATGGATGAATGGGTGTGTGGATGGATGGATGAATGGGTGGGTGGATGGATGGATGGATGGATGGGTGGATAGATGGATGAATGGGTGGGTGGGTGGATGGATAGATGGATGAATGGGTGGGTGGGTGGATGGATGGATGCATGGGTGGTGGATGGATGCATGGGGGATGGATGGATGGATGGACAGAGGAATGGGGGTGGGTGGGTGAGTGAGTGGGTGGATGGTAGGGAAGATAGTGGAGAGATAGACTTGGCCTCCAGGCATGGGGCAATCAGGAGGAGGCAGTCACATGCAGGGTTGTGGGGTCAAGCCGGGCGGCTGACCTCCTGGGTCCCCTGCGGGAAGGGACCTGAGAAGGTCCTGGAACCTCCTACAGGCGCCCTGTCTGTCGGAGCCCTGGCACCTCTCTTCCTCCAAGGGTCTCCCAAAGGCCAAACAACAGGACGCCTTCAGAAGCTCTGCCACGGGTCCTTCTGGGAACACCAGTCGCCCGCCTATCCCATCACGCGGCCCCACGCGCGTCCACCCTCTGGACCCTGGGGTAAGGGGCTGCAGCGGGCCACCGAGCGCTGCAAATGGCCGCGGAGTCACTCGGGGGCTCGCGGAGGAGCGGCCCGTCAGCGCAGCCCCCTCCGCCCGGTGCGGACGCACGAACAGAACCCGTGATCCCGGGACCACGGGGTGGGGGTGGCGCTGCCGCCGAGCCCTGGGTAGGAGGCGGGCGCACCACGTGGTGCTGGACTCGCCCAGCCAATGCACGCCCGGGTAGCATAGGCAGCGGCCCCTGCTGGCCAATGGCAGAACGCGGCACTTGGCTTGCTGCGGATAGCCAATCCGTGCCGCGTGAGGCGGCAAGCCCGCCCCGTGGACCCGACCAATCAGCAGCGGGGTGGCCGCCACGTCCATCTGGGTAGGGGCACCGCCCGCCCCGCTCCGCAGACCGTCCCCGGCCGCCACGCGGCAAGCAGCTCACTCCGCGCTCCTCCGCCCAAGCTCCGAGTCCGAGTCCGCGCTCCTCGTGGCCGCCGTCGCTCCGAGGTGAGCCCCGTGGCGGATGCGTGGCGGCGGGAATCCCCGCGGTCAAGGCTGCCACCCTCCAGCCCGCCCCGCTCTGCGACTCGTGGAAACGGGGCTGGGCACCGGGGTCCTGTCGTGGTTCCGAGTCGGGGTTCCGTGTTGGGGTCGCGGGTCCGCCGCGTGGATTTGAGTTGGAGTCTGAGCCTGGGATCGGGTTCGGCATCGGAATCCGCTTCGTGCTTCTGGGTCAGGGATCCGAGGATCGCGGTCTGGGTCGGCGCGCGGCGTTCCGAGCCCCGTTAAGTCCGAGCCCGGGATTCCAGCCGGGGATCTGAGCCCGGGATCGGGGTTCGGCATCGGGGGAGTTCGTGCTTTTGGGTCGGGGATCCGAGATCGCGGTCTGGGTCGGCGCACGGGGTTCCGAGTTTAGCGTCGTAAGTCCGAGCCCGGGACCCCAGCCGGGGATCCGAGCCCGGGATCGGGGTTCGGCATCGGGGGAGTTCGTGCTCCTGGGTCGGGGATCCGAGGATCGCGGTGAGGATCGCGGTCTGGGTCTGCGCGCTGGGATCCGAGCCCCGTGTCGGAAGTCCGAGCCCGGGACCCCAGCCGGGGGTCCGAGCCCGGGGTTCGGCATGGGGAGTTCGTGCTTCTGGGTCGGGGATCCGAAGATTGGGGTGAGGATCGCGGTCTGGGTTGGCGCGCGGCGTTCCGAGCCCCGTGTCTGAAGTCCGAGCCCGGGATCCGAGCCGGGGATCGGGTTCGGCATCGGGGGAGCTCGTGCTTCTGGGTCGGGGATCCGAGATCGCGGTCTGGGTCGGCGCGCGGGGATCCGAGTCCAGCGTCGTAAGTCCGAGCCCGAGCCCGGGGTTGGAGTTCGGCACCGAAGTCCGCCTCGATGCCTCTGGGGCGGGGACCCGAGGATCTTGGTCGGGGTCGGCGCTCGGGGATCCGAGCCCCGCGTCGGAGGTCCGAGCCCGGGATCGGGGTTCGGCGCCGGGAGTTCGTGCTTCTGGGTCGGGGATCCGAGATGGTGGTCTGGGTCGGCGCGCAGGGATCCGAGCCCGGGATCGGGGTTCGGCGCCGGGAGATCGTGGTCTGGGTCGGCGCGCAGGGATCCGAGCCCCGCGTCCGAGGTCCGAGCCCGAGCCTGGGCTTGGCGTTCCGCCTCGAAGCCGCCTCCAAGCTTCTGGGGCGGGGATCCGAGCCCGGTGTCGGAGGTCCGAGCCCGGGATCGGGGTTCGGCGCCGGCAGTTCGTGCTTCTGGGTCGGGGGCTGCGAGCCGCGTCTCGGGGTTGGCGCCTGGGAGCCGCGCGGGGATCCGGGTCCGGGATCCGGGTCCGCGCTGTGGTCCCGAGTCGAGGTTCGGCGCCGGCGGGGACTGCGGGCCGAGTTGGGAGCCGAGTTGGGGGGACGGGATGGAAGACCTGAGTCGGCGGCGGCCTCGGAGCGGGGTCTGCAGGCGCCGGGGAACCCCCTCTGGACCCCCAGGCGCCCTGGTGGGGATCTGAGCGGGCGACGGGGTTCCCAGATCGAGTTGGGGAGCAGCGTTGGGAGTTGCAGCCGAGGCTGCTGCGCGGTGGGGTCCTGAGTCCGAGCGGGGCCGGGCTGGGCCTGGGCTGGGCCTGGAGGGAGTGGACGGCCGGCCGGTCCTCCCTGGGCGGAGCCGGGACCGCCTTTTCTGTAACATGGCGAGCGCCTTCCCCAGGACTGTCCTGGCGGGAGGAGAGAGTTCACCTACGGGGCCGCCCTGCCCCGCACTGCGTGTCTCAGGGGAGGAGGAGGTGGCTGATAACAAAGGTCCACTTTGGGGTGCATTGGCCAGACTTTGGGGGTGCGCTGACCAGTCCCTTCCCCGGCTGCGTCCGAGCTCCCACGAGGCGCGGGGCTGTTGGTTCGCTCCGCGCCCCGCACCCACCGGAGCCCGCCCCGGCCTCGCTGGGGGAAACCGGGCGGGATTAACCGGATTTCTACGGTGTCTCAGACGACCCACGTCCGCACCTGTTCCCACACTCAACGGGAGAAAAGTCCAAGGATTGGGTTGCTTGATAATGGCCCCGTTTGAACGTTTCCAAAGATGCCGGGAGAGGCGCGGGCCGAGGCCGGAGGGTCCTCAGAAATCACAAATCACGGCCGCCCGGGTTCCAGCCCGGCCGGGGGCGGAAGCCATCTCCCTCGTGGACGCGGCTCCTGCGGCCACGCCCAGCCCCCGCGGGCCACGCCCGGCAGCAAACAGCGCTGCGCCGGCGGGATTTCTCCCAGGAATGCAGCCATGATCCACCGTCAGAAACTCGACCCGTGCCGCTGGCCGCGTTGGGGGAGGAGGGAGACAAGCCCGCGCCGCCCTCCTGGAGGCGGGAAAATTATCTGATAGAGTTTAACGCGGATGTGTGGTGGGGGGAGGGGGGACCCCGGAGCCAGCCAGAACTCACGGGCACTTCCCTGACTAGATCACGCTGCAGACCACAACTTTGTAAAGTTTTTAGCAAACTTAATCAAGAAACCCAAAGGGTGCCTGCTCCTTTAAGAGAAGGAGCAGGCCTGGGTGGCCGTGTCCAAGCACATGGCAGGGAAGGGTGGCCGAGAGGGCCGGAGAGACCTGCCCGGCTCAGGGGTGCTGGCCTGCGTCGGGGTCTCAGGACCGGGGTCCCCGGACCGGGGTCCCCACAGAGCTTCTGGGGCTGTGTCCGTGGACACGGATGTGCGGGGAAACGGGACGGTGCGAGCACAGACCCCAGGGCCCGGGCTGCCTGGGGGAAGCGCTGAAAAGGCCGGTCGTGTTGGGGTGCTGTTAGGAAAGGGGTTCTGGCCTCGCGTGGAAGGGCCTCAGGGGTTCCGGGGGCCACACTTTGAAAACCCATGAGCTACACGGGGGAAAAAATTAAGGTTTTAGAATGAGAAAGAGGCTTTGCCGGCGTTTTCGGCTATAAGGTCAGTGTTTGGTAAACCCTCACTGATGTCGGTCGCTTCTGCGGCTTTAAGGGGAACGAGGCATCATTTCTACCACAGGCCAAGGGGCATTAACACCCGTCCAGCCCCCGTGGCCTCTCCTCAGGGTTTTGAGGCGACCTTGAAGGAAATGTTACTCAAGGGCCTGCTAGACCCCCCCAACCCCCCCCCAAAAAAAAGCATTTCCTTCTGTGAGTAGAATGGAAGTTAAGGCTGAGATCGATCGGAGTAACAGCACAAGCCACACCGGGTCTAGGAAGGCACAAAGCAGACTTTCCGGGGAAAAGTGTAAAATCCTGTTGAAACATATCGAGGAGGAGCTTTAGGTGTGGAGAGAGTCTCCCCTCAGCCTCGCATGAGGACGATGTCGGGTTTGCCCAAATCGGCGGGTCCCCTCCGCTCCCAGGTGGAGCTTTTGAGGAACTTGACAAACAGATTCTGAAAGGGACGTGGAAGCCACAGGAGTGAACTGGGAGCAGGGAGAACAGAGAGCCCTTGTCCCAGCAGAGCGCGGGTCCCACGCCAAGCCTCAGGAACGGGAGAGGCGGGGCCGAGGCCAGGAGCGCCCTCGGAGGCAGGCGGCCCCGTGGGGGGGAGTGGGGGCCAGAGATAAAGGTGGCCCCGCCGCCTCCGGGGACCGCGCAGATCATGGTCGGAGAATTAGCCCCGAGGGGAGAAGTAGACATGGGGAGCCCTGCCTGACCCGCCAGAGAAAGCAGACTCCAAATGCAGGAGAGATCTCTGGCCCCGAAGGGGCTCGGTTGTTTGTTCAGGGGAGGAAAGTTCTGGAGCGCGATTTCATGGCCCAGGGCGGAGCCAGGAAGCCAGGCTTCAGGCTAAAATGGATGGACGTGAACAGACGCACGTGAAGTCGTCCTGTTAAATAAATCCAGCACGACAGAGGCCAGGCCCGTTTCCCTGACCCACGCAGACACGCTTGCCTTATCGCCCTCACGCGTGTCCCTGTGCCCAGGTTGCAGATGGCAGATTAAAAGATACTTGATTTGAAAAAAAAGATACTTGAAACGACTAACATGGATAAGGGGCCATCGCTGAAATATACTAGCAGGTCCCACACGTCCATTAGACAGAGACCAAAGAGACCGGAGGCCCGAATGACACGAATTGGCCCTTCTCAGGGGTTCACAGCGGCTCCGTTCCCTCGGGCTCATCAGTAACCAGCGGAGGGCCGAGGGAAGCCACCACTCTTCCTCCGAGAAGCACGAGAAGGGCCGGCCTGCCAAGCGCTGGCAGCCGCGCAGGAACAAGCGCCCTGTGTGCTGCAGGTGGGAGCGCAGCCGGGCAGCCGGTCGGGAACGCCGGCCAGCACTTCTTCCTCAAATAAAATCTTTAATACCTGCAGCCCAGCAGCTTCCCTCCTGGGTAAACAGCCCGAGCGCCTCTCCCCAGAACAACGAGGGGCTGTGTGCGCTGGGCGGCCGGCGTGGGGGTGGGGCGCTGGAGCGGGCGCTGTGGTTAGGAGTGGGGACTGGCTGTGCACGCTCTTCGCAAGATGGAGACGTGTGCAAACACGGCGCGCCTCGCACCCGTGCCGGGCGGAGTGGGGGCCTCGGCCCACGGCTCCGCATGGAAATGACAGTGACATGCCACCCGGCCGGCCGCGCTGGAAGGGGATGGAGCCTGACCAGGGCGCAGGGACACGGTGGGGGGGGGGTGTGTGAGTAAGGGGGAGCGGAAGGGGGGCGCGGTGGAGGATGGGGGTGGGAGGGCAAAGCGGGGGAAGGGACAGAGCGATGCCTCCCAGGGACCCTCCCCGGACCCTCCCAGGGACCCAGGAGCTTAGGCTGCGAGGCCCAGAGTGAATGAATGAATGCACGCCCGCCCCCTCCCTGACAGGCACCCTCTAGGGGCGTCTTCTTTCTAAGAAATAAAATTCACATCCCATCGTTTCACAAGCTCGGCCCTGCCCTCTGCCCTCCTCCCTCGCCCACGCCCGCCCGTCAAGCCAGCCTTCTGCCCGTTTCTCAGCCAGCCACGTGCCTCAGGACCTCAGCACCAGCCCCCCAAGACCCTTGGTCTGGGAGACCTCCCCTGACCTGCCACCCAGTGGGCCCCTGCGGTCACTCGCTAGGCCGGCGCCACGTTCAGGCCCCTCAGAGCACAGGCTCGGCCACAGAACGTTCTAGTCCCCAGGCATCTACGTATTTGGTGCCGCTGTCTCCGTCGCCCGGAAGGGAGGCCCGTGAGAGCGTCCGTCCTGCACGGCGTGCGTCATGCGTTTCTGGTGAATGGCTCCATTGATTTGTTGAACGAAGGAAGAGGCCCGGCCCCGCTTTCTGAGCGCGGTCAGCAGTGAGCCGCCGAGGACCCGGCCCTCAGGCCGCACGGCGGGCCGGCCTCGGGGGAGGGCTGCCTTTTGCGTGTAAGAGATCTAGCAGCCTCTCCCCGCAGCCACCTGCAGCACCCCCACATGGTGATAATGAAAATGTCTCCAGACAGCACCATGCGTCCCCCAGGGGGGCCCTGGCGAGGGCACTGCCTGAGACCGGCTCCAGGGACGGGGATGGTTGCGTGCTGGCCCTTTAAACGAAGCCAGCCCCGGCCTGCACCCCAGCACACCCAGTACGCAGGGCCTCACCTCTCCATGAGAGAGACCCTGCCCAGGCCTTGCCGTCCGAGCACCCTTCCCCACGACCAGCGGACCAGCCATATCAGGGTGGCGGGTGCCCAAGTCCCCTGGCCCCGGCCGCCACCGACGGCTTCACCGGGACCCACTTTTCAGCTGCAGACCCTACGCTGCTTCTGGCGTAGCCCCCTAACTTGTCCGAATTAGAAGCCCCCCGCCCCGCCCCCCGCCCCCAGGGCAGACTGAGGAGCGAGTCCCTGGGGGACCCCGAAGGTCAGCAGCACACGCTGGAGGAGGAGAAACCCCGGGGCCTCAGAGCGGGCCCTGTGGGCCAGAGGGAGCAGCCTCGTACCCTGTTCCCCCCCCCCCGGGCCCCTTTCGGCCTTTGCCCCCCAGGACTGGGTCACTGCCGGGAGCTTGGTAACCCAGGGTTCCAGTCCAGTCCTCCCTCAGAGCACACCCCGTTCCCCAGCGCGCACCCCCTCCCTCAGAGCGCACCCCCTCCCTCAGAGCGCACCCCCTCCCTCAGAGCGCACCCCCTCCCTCAGAGCACACCCCCTCCCTCAGAGCGCACCCCCTCCCTCAGAGCGCACCCCATCCCCAGCGCACACCCCGTCCCCAGCGAGCACCCCATCCCCAGCGCACACCCTGTCCCCCAGTACGGGCCCACTCCCCCAGCATTTCCCAGCCTCTCCCGAGGCCGGGCGGGCCAGGCCCTTGTTTGCAATGTAAATGCTGCCTCCTTCACGGAAGTCCCTGCTCCTCCGAAAAGCCTGGGGCTTGGCTCACCCTCCCCAGCAGGCCGCAGCCCGGGAGAAACTGATCTAATAGGCCTTTCTCCTGCTAATTGTGGCGATTAGTGTCACAGAATGAGGGCTCCCTGGGGGGCCCTGCCTGGCACACAGGCCGGTCCGGCTCAGGCCGCTGGGCCCACCGACTGGGCCTTCTCCCTCGTCCGCTGGGCTGGGCCTCAGGTGGGGGTAGAGGTGGAGGTGGAGGTGGGGGTGGGAGAGGGCCGGCCCCCTGGTGCTCACGGGGGTTGTGGCAAGTGTGTGCTTGCCCAGGTCAGCCTGGCGGCCACGGCCTGGGCTGTGACCGTGACCCTCCCGGCAGAGGGGCCGGCTGGAGCCACGCGCGCCAGGCGGGCGGGGGGAGAGCAGCCAGCGGCGCGACAGAGCACATTACGTCCGCAGCGTGGGGAGCCCTCCCTCCCCTCCCCTCCCCCGTGAGGGAGCTCCGGGCCCCGCACCCGAGGCCCACGGAGCACCCTGGAGCCCTGCGCTCGTGCCACAGGCCACGTGGTGGAGGCCGTGGACCGGCCGTCTCCAGGGCGGGGTCTGGCAGCCACGCAGCTCCCCCTCGAGTGACACAGAGGCGGGCACTGCCCCCTACAGATGCGTCCGTCCATCTGCTGTGAACGCCCCAGGCCCCGGGCCCTAGCGGCCCAGGTGGAGGGATGTGATCGGAGCAGGGACTGAGGGGGCCCTGCCCAGTGGGGCTTGTGGCCCAGAGGGGAGAGACCCCCCAGGGTCAGTGTGAGCTGCACCCCCAGGGCGTGCTCCGCAGGGGAGACGAGGGCCCGGGAAAGGCTCTGCACAGCCCCCTGGGAAAGGCGGGGTGGGGGCAGAACAGGGTGCAGGCTCAGGGCTGAGCGAAGCCAGGCCTCTGAGCGGAGATAAGACGAGGATCGCTGGGTCCCGGGGACTTTGGCCTGTGCGGAGGCCCCAGGTCAGGTCTCCTGCAGGGAGTGACTCGGTGGGATCCGCCTTCTAAGGTGTCCCCCCCTCTGAGCAGACAGCGGGCTGGAGGGGACAGCGGCCACCGCAATGCCCAGAGGTGGCGGCTGCCGGGCGGAGGGGGAGGGCGTGGGGGAAAGCAGGACACGCGTGGGCGATGCGATGCGGGTCCTTCGCGCGGCTGGAGGGGTGGCATGGCGTGGGCCGTGCCAGGGGCCGTGGAGGGGCTGCGGGGCAGGGGCCGGAGTGTGGGTCTGGAGGGTGAGGCCCGGCCAGACGGACACTGGGGAGTCCAGGACACACAGACGCTGCAGGTCCCGGGGGGCACGGCTGGGGGGCGCTGGGTCAGCAGCCTGGCCCGAGGACAGAGCTGGGAGGCCGCAGGAGGGACGGTCACCTGGAACCGGGCTCCTGGCTCCCTTGGTGGTGACCACCGGCCCAACCGGGCCCCGTGGGAGTGCCCCCCGGGGGCGTGGCCCTGCCGAGCACCTTCCCAGGGCAGAGAGGGCCCCCTCCCTGCCGCTGCCTCCCCTGCCGTCCTGCCTCCCCGCCCGGCGCCCCTGGATCGGCGCAGGGCCTCTCCCTCAGCACGTGCGGGAGGAAGCGGGCGGGGGAGGGGCGGCCTCGTCCTTGCCGAGCTATTTCATAACCTCGGGTGGAGGGCGGAGGGTGGAGGGTGGAAAATCCCCCCGTGCTAGCGTGGAGCCAGCAGCTGAAACGGCCTTGAGTAGCTGATGAGAAACAAAGGCGTCCACCGGCCACGGAGGGGGAGGGCGCGGCCCCACGCAGGCAGCAGCGCCGGCCGGTCCCGTGCAGAGACGGGGACCCAGAGCCCAGGAGGGGGACAGCCAGGCGTGGGGGGCGCAGCAGCCCCGAGCTCAGCCCCGTGACTCGTTCAGACAGGCTCCAGAGGCTCCAAGGGGTTAACTGCACAGCCTCCCACTCCTCCGCTCGCTAATTTTTAAACGCAGCTGAGCTCCGAGCGGGCGGGCGCCCCTCCCAGCAGCCCCGAGAGGGCCTCCGCGCAACCCCCACCCCCACCGCCAGGAATCCACGTGCGCCTAGAACAAAGACTCCCCGTCCCCTCCCTCGCTCAGCCCGTTCTGATGCCTCAGCCTCGGCTCCCCCCCAAGCCTGCCCCCCAGCCTCGCCTGCTGGGCTCACACAAGCATGGCTCCCAGATGAAGCCTCGAGGCTGACCCCCGCCAGCCGGGGACACGGCTGGGCGTGGTGGCTCCCGCTCCTCTCCCCAAAGCCCGGCTCCCCGCAGTGGGGCACCGGGGGCCTGTCCCACAGCCCGCACCCCACTTCTCCTGACCCCCTGCCGGGCGCTCCCTCCTGAGGGCCCCGGACACACGCCCCGTCCTCGCCACCGCACGGGCTGAAAACCCCTCAGCAGCCGGCCCCTGCCCCCCACGCCCCGGCACAGCCCGACTCGCTCACTGACACGCGTGTCCAGTCCGGCACCCGCTCCCCATGAGGCCTGGTTCCGTCCCCTCTTCGTGCCACGTCTTGTCCAACCCACGGCCCGATCCACCTTCTCTGAGACGGAAGCTGAGGCCCTACTGGGCCCGTGGCTGTGCCCCAGGCCCAGGCCCAGGCCTTCGCTCTCACACCATCCACTCCCCGCCTTAACGGCGCGGCCCCTTCGCTTCCTCACCTCGGTGCGCACCGAATCCCGTAACAGCCCCCGGGAGGCTCACTGGCCACACGTGCAGACGCGGCAGAGCCGCCAGGCCGCACCGGGGCTGCCGGCCACTCCGAGGCCACTGGGCACTGACCTTGCGGCCTTGGGCCCGGTCCTCTCCGCCCGGGAAGGCTGCGGGCCCCCGTCAGGCCTTGTCCCGACCTTGGGAGAGAGGCCCTGTCCGTTCTGGGGGAAGCAGCCGGAGGGAGGAGAGGCAGGCTGCCCGCCGAGGCCCGCACCCCCAGCCCACGCGGGGCCAGGGCTCCGGCTGCCCACGCTGCCAGGCTGCAGCCTGTCACGGTCGGGGCCCCAGAGGCCACCTCGATAAGGCATCACCCCCTTCCTGCATGGGCCACTCCAGCTTCCTGCAAGCCCGTGGGACTGGGCCCCGTCTGGGGGCAAAGGTCAGCGGCCCCCTGCAGCCACTCACTCCCCTGGCCGGCGGCCCCTTCCTCTGCTGCCAGGGCCGCAGGCGGTTTGCTGGGCTCCTCATTGGTCCGGTCCCTCCCGCGGGGCGTCAGACGGGGTGCCCCCGGGAGTCCCCGGGGCTGGTAGAGAAGGCAGGGGGGGGAGGAGGGGGCTGCGAGGTGGATGCTTAGGGGCCACCCCAGCCGGCTGGGGCTCCCTTTCTGGGCCAAGAAGGGTGGGCGGGCGGGCGGCTCTCGAACACCAGCTAGCCCAGGGCGCCCCTGGGGAGCAGGGCCTGGGGAGGCAGAGTGGAAGCGGGTCCCTGGGGGCCTGTGTGCCCGGCCCAGACCCCCCCCGCCCCTTTCCCAAGGGGTCTTCTCCCACCTCCTCTTCCCAAGGCCACAGAACGGCCTCAAGCTGTGGGGGCGCCCCGAGAGCATGGGCGGCAGGCGGGGGGGAGGGATTATCTGCTCGGGGCTGATAGGACGTCCCCCACAGGCCAACTTCAAAGCCGTGCTGCTAACTCGGCATCAAAGTCGGGCGGAGCTGTTTGAACACGGGAAGGGGAGGGCGCCTCCCCCGTCACCTGCCCTCCCCCTCCCTCTCCCCCTCCCCCTCAGGGCGCAGGCTCTCCTGGCGGGCGGTGGGGGCCGGACCCTCCCCCCGGGCAGGTGAGCCATGACGGGGAGGCATCGCTGCCCCTCGAAGGCCCGCAGAAGGCGCCCAGCCTCACAGGCCTCAGGGTCCCCACGCTGGGCCCAGCTTCCTGGTCTCCCCGCCGTTTCTTTAGGGCTCGTCCAGAGAGGGGACCTGCCCTGCAACCGGCGGGCACGCTGGCCTGGACCCCGGACAGCCCACCCCTGTCGGTCCCCTCAGGGGCAGGTCACGTGGGGGCGCGGTGGGGTGCCAGGTGAGGGGTGGCCGACAGCACGGGCGCCACGCGGCAGGGCCAGGCCCCGGGGTGCATCCGGCTCTAGCAGACGAGGCGCATGTCACTGGGTGGCCGCCCGGTCTCTGCCCCACTGTCCCCACCTGTGACCCCGTGAACCGGCATCACAGCCGGAGGCCCTCCTGGGCCGTCGGGCGGTCAGGGCCGGCTCGGCCCCTGCTCGGTCGAGCGCCTGCCTGGGTACCGTGTGTGGGGCAGGGGCGCCGCCGCCGGAAGGCACCGCACGCAGAGCCGGCAAACGGCAGACCCCGGAGAAGGCCCCCGGACGGAGAGGAAGCTGCCGGCGGGAGGCCGTGTCCCCTACATGGGCTGGCATGGCGCCCCCCCCCCCCCCCCCACAAGCAGACCGTGGGGCAGGAGGGCCTGCGAGAGCGGAGGCGCCCTCGGGGGGCTCAGGGCAGACCCTCCCCACTCCCTCCCCTCGCCGGCTGGGATTTTTCCACCCGCCTCCTTCCCCACCCCGCCCGCCGGGCCCCTGCCTGACCCCGGCATACCCAGGCCCAGAAGCACAGCCAAGCGCAGCCGAGCGAGCGTGTGAGCGAGCGTGTGCCCGGGACCAGGGGCGACCCCTCCCGCGCACGGAGACATCAAAGGGAAGCCGGAAGCAGTGGGCCCGCTGACCCCCAGCAGGCGGGGAGGGCCGGTCCGCGCGGCCTGGGGCCCAGGCCTGGGGATTTTCCATCCCACTGGGATTTCCGCAGGACACCCCTGTCCCAGGACACCCCCACTCCAGGACACCCCCACTCCAGTACACCCCTGTCCCAGGACACCCCTACTCCAGGACACCCCTGCCCCAGGACACCCCTACTCCGACTGTGAGGCTCTTCAGGAGCTTGTGGGACCGGGCAGGGGTCAGGCGGGGGGCTCCCTAGCAGGGCCAGGGGCAGCAGGAAGCTCTGTGCTGGTCTCCCCCCATGTGCTGCCTGTTGGCCCAGGTGCATCAGACACTGTGCCCGGGACTGGGACCCGCCAGCAGGAAGGACCACAGAGTTTGCAGAGGGCAGAGAATGTGGCCGCCCCCAGCCGCACCTCCTCGACGGGTGGGGCCAGGCCCCCAGGAGGCTGTTAGGCACGTTGGGAAGAGGACCCCACAGAGAACAGTCCAGAGTCCCCGGTTCCCAGGCAGGCAGGCTTGCTCCCTGACCGGCCAGGCCCAGGGGATCCACTGAGAGAACTCCTACAGGGCCCAGCCCCAGCCCCAGCCCCAGCCCCAGCCCCAGCCCCAGGCCCCAGGCCCCAGCCCCAGCCCCAGCCCCAGCCCCGGCCCAGGCCCAGGCCTCAGGCTTCAGCCCAGGCCCAGCCCCAGCCCCAGCCCCAGCCCAGGCCTCCAGCCTGGGAGGCGGCACTCACAGCCTGGGGCTGGCGGACAGGCCGGGCTCCCAGCTCCCAGTGCGGAGGGGACTCATGTTTCCTTGACCTGCCTCACTTGGGGTGACTCATTCCGGGGTCCTGCCCTCCCAGGGCTGAGGCTGCCAGCCTCCCCCAACTCCTGCCCCCTTCCCAGGACGACGGGCGGCACCCTGGCCTACAAGGCCCTCCCCGACGTGGCTGCTAACACACCAGGCCCTCTGCTGGAGGGAGCGCACCCAGTCCCTTTGGGGTCCCCTGGGGGGACAGGATGCTTGTCCAGGGGGTGCAGCTCTATGGTGGGAGCGCGGGTCCAGGCTGGAAGGGCTTACAGGGCACCTAGGCCTCGAATCCGGGTTTGCCCGCGGCCATGCTCGGGGCCCGGAGCGTGACCCCAGCAGGCGCGCTCATGGGAAAGTGCTGGCAGGCCGGCCCGGGGTCGGGTTACCGCAGCTGTCCTCCCGGACACCGGCCTGTTGTTTGGGCCGGAGTGAGGCTGCCCGGGGACCAGGCGGGGTGTCTGCGGGGGGCATTGTTTCAGAACAGCCATGGAAACTTGGCGCGGGGTCCCGGCCTTCGGTCGGGGTGAGCTGCCTGCCCCGCACGGAGAAGCCGGAGCGGGGTCCTCCCTGGCCAGGCACCAGGCTCCGGGGGGTGGCCTGGCCCACGCAGGCCAGGGCATTACTGGGGCGGGGGCTTTGCCCCGAGCACCGAAGGCCTGCGGTCACTGCCAGGCGGCGGGGGGCAGACGGGCAGGCACAGCTGTGTTCTCAGGGAGGCACCCGGCAGGGGGGGTGAGGCGGGGCGAGCACCCGTACGTTGTCGGCACCTCAGACTTGCTGGGGGCTGGCTCAGCACCCTTCTCCGCTCCCCCATCGCCCAGGTGGGTGGGAGCCAGAGGGGCCCAGTGTCCCCAGCGGCCGAGAGCGAACAGGCCTCCCCGTGACAAAGGCCAAGTGCCTGGTGGGAACCGCCCGACCAGCGCTCCCTGAGCGCCAGACCCCAGGCCCCAGGCCCCAGGCCCCAGGCCCCAGGCCCCAGACCCCAGACCCCAGACCCCAGGCCCCAGGCCCCAGGCCCCAAGCTCAAGCCCCGAGCCCACAGGGGCGCCGAGGGAGAGGCCAAGGAGGTCTGTGGCGTGAGTGCCCGTGGGGGCTCGTCCCCGCCCCCCACGGGGTGACCCCTCTGCCTGGCCTCCGTGAGTGCAGTGATCCTGTGGGGTCCCCCGCCCGGGGGCACGCCGCCTGCTGGTCTGTGCCCACAGGAAGCCCCCGCCCCTTTGTCCCCAGGGGCCCACGTTTCAGACCCAGGAGCCACGCGTGCTGGAGCAGGGGCGGGCGCGTGAGCGGAAGCCACCTCGCCCCTCGCTCAGCTGCTGGCGCAGCGTAGCGTGCTGCGTGGATGGGAACAGACCTTTCTGATGGCTCTCTGCAGACATAGCCAGGACTCGGGCTCTCTGGAGGGGGCCGGTCACGGGCTGGCCTAGCAGGGGGCCCCCCTCAATCTGCCTGTGCCCGGGGCAGCTGGCGGGGGAGAGTGGGGGGCAGGTTCCCTCTCCCGTCCAGATGGGCAGGTCTGGCCCAGGGGCTCCTCACCAGGAAAGCTCGGCCCTGGGGCCTGGACAGGGGCCATTCTTTTCGGCGGAAAGTCGCCTCCAGGACATGGAGGAAGCGCGTGGATTCTAACCCTCACCGACAAGGAGGAAGAGGGGGAGGTCAGCTAGAAGGTTCTGGAACAGAGTCTGTCCCCGAGGACACGCGTCCACGTGGAAGGGTGCTGTGGGGAGCAGAGGGTCCCTGGGGACCCCCACGCCGACCCGGGGCTTGCCCGGTGCCAGCAGCCGGCCGGGCCCTGGGGCCCACGGTGGGGCGGCCTCCCCGGAGGCCGGGGGTGGGGGGGGAAGGGAGGAGCCACGGGCAGCCACTTCAGCCACTTCACTCCCCTTTGGCGAGGCCCGTGCGCCCAATCGGAGCGGCCAGCCCGCGGGAAAGGGCCTCTTGAGAGCCTGAGAGCGAGGTTCCCAAGGTGCTGCCCGCTAATGAGCGGTTCGCTCCAAACAGCGTCGCGATAAGGGGAGGCCGCTGTTGACTGAGGGCGCGGGTCCCAGGGGAACGCCGCTCAATGGGAAGGAACAAAGCCACGTCGGGTCTGCCCGCGGGGACACGGCGGAGGGCGGCCCTTCGCCATCTCTGCTTGTGATTCGGAAGAGAGGCCGCCTGAGTGTGGGGCCGGGGGGCGGGGCCCGGAGCTGCTGTGCGTGCGGGGGCCGAGGTGGGGGGCCCAGGCCGCCGGTCCCTGTGCCCGGCGGGGAGCGGGTGGTGTGGGAAGGGAGCTGGCCGCGGCCTGGCCAGTGTCAGGGCCCAGCCTCCCCGAGCCCCGCTCGGCGGTCTGTCTCTGCTTCCCCTCAGCAGCTCGGCTGTTTACTCGGCGCTAAGCCGGTGCTTTCACGGCTCGTGTTTTAGGAGGAAAACCGTCTTTGATGGAACCCTCTGCACTCCCAGCCCGGCTCTGCGCTCCCAGCCCGGCTCTGCAGGCCCAGGACGGGCAGGTGCCCTCCCTCACCCCAGCCCCGTCGGTCGCCCCGGCGTGAGCCCTCCGGCGGAGCCACAACTCGGGCGCCGGCTGTCTCCATGCCTCCTGTCTCCTGCCTTCAGGGCGCTCATGGAACTTTCTAGGTCCCTTCAGCTAGGGCAGCCTGGACCCCGCCCCCCACGGCCCCCAGCCCCCCACGGCCTCCCGGGCCTTCTGCACCCCTGCATCCCGCCGCGGGGAGCACCCTGCTTCCTCTCAGACGGCAGTGGTGTCGGGAGAGCTTTGCTCCCGGCCCGAGCGCTCGCCCAGGGACGTGCGGGGCACGGACTCCTCGCCGGGAGGAACCCTGCGTCTGTGACAGCCAGGGGCCCGCCGAGGCGGCGGCACAAGCCAGACGCAGGCCAGGCCCCGCGATGCCACTTCCCCGAGGATCTAAAGCAGGGGTCCTCACACTTTCTAAACAGGGGTCCCGTTCACTGTCCCTCAGACTGGTGGAGGGCCGGACTATTGTTTAAAAAAAAAACTATGAACAAATTCCTGTGCACACTGCACATAACTTACTTTGAAGTAAAAAAACAAAACGGCAAAAACACCCGCATGTGGCCCGTGGGCCGTAGTTTGAGGACGCCTGATCTAAATGGTCCAGGAGCCCAGCCTACAGGCCTCGTCGCTGCACGGGGGAGGCCTCAGGGCCTGCCCACCCCACCCGGTCCCCTGCCTCCTGGCGGGACCGGGAGCTGCTCTGAGGGTGGGTCTGAGGGTGCTTAACAGCAGCAACTAAGGGACAGAGCGGGCGGGGCTTGGAGGTGACGGGCATGTGGTGGCCTAGACCACGGCCCCCAGAACCATTGGGTCCGGCCCTGCCAAGGCACTGGGGGAGGTCATGACGTGTCCCCCACACAGGGCAGGCCACTGCCCACTCTGGTCGTTCCGTGTGGCCCGAGGACGATGCGATAGAGACCACGTGGCCTTGGGCAGCGGAGGATCCCCCCCTCCCCCGTCCCCCCTCCCGTCCCCGGCCCAGGTGGCGGTGACCTTCCTGTGGGCGTTCCTGTGGGTGTACCGGCATCCCCACGCACCTCCACGCGCATCACGTGTGTGCGTGAATTACGTACAGACCTCACGTCAGTCACTCCCAGTGGAGGGGTTTAAAAAAATTAAAGACAAACCTCCTACCTGCAGAAAACGCCACCGAAGCAGCTAAAAAGCAAAGAAAAGCTGGGATGAGGCATTTCCCACACACGCCGGCTCCCCCACGTCAGTCAGAGGAGGTACAGAGGGGCGGCCCCCAGAAAGAGGAGCAGGTGCATCGAGTTCCTTGGGCAGATCAAAGCCTCACTGATCATAAAAGGTGCCTTAAAGCCACGGCGCCCCTTCTCCTGGCTCCCGGGGCGCCGCGGCCCCTCACGCGCGGGGGTGGGGAGGGCACGCGTGTGCCGTTCTCACGTGGTGTGTGTGCAGGTGCGGCCTTCGGCCTTCACTTGGCAGCGTCGACCGAAACCTGCTGGGAAGGGAGGGTGCGGGGGATGAACCTCTGGAAGGGACCCCATCGCCATGGAGACCCGAATATCACGCAAAAGAGCCTAGTGTGGGAAGTCACCCTGAACAGTCGCCCTCGGAGCTGGGACCTCGGACGGCCCCTCCCCCAGCCGGCGATTTTAGCCACAGCATCTCCTCATTGGAGGGGAGGGGCCGCGTGGTGCTGCGGGGTGCACGGTGGCACCAGCAGGCATGGGCCTCCCTGGACGCGGTGGCCCTCGGTGCGAGGACGTGGGTGGCGAGGAGCCGGGGAGGCAGGGCTGCCCGTCATCTCTCACCATTTTGTCTGCTCGGCTCCCAGGCGCTTATCTGGCCCGGCCCGGCGCTGCCCGCTGACGGCGGGCTTAGCTCTGCCTAATCTCCTAATCTCCGCCGAGAGGTCCTTCAGCCTCACTTCACTTCACGAAACCTCACGTCCCGGCGAGATTTACGGCCCTTTTCTCCAAGTTATTTACTTTACATTGTGCTTGTTTGATAAGGGGCGGCCCCAGAGAGCCTCCCTCCGCAGGGACGGGGCAGGGCGCGCGGACGGCGGGGCGGACGGCGGGACTGACTTCAGGCGCGGCCGCCCACAGGGCACAGGAGGGCCCGTGGCTCGTACCGCCCTGTTCGTCCGTCCACGGGCCAAGCGGCGAACATCTGAGCGCCCACTGTGCACGGGGCGGTCCACCCCACACGCAGACAGACGTGTCCGTGCGAGAAGCTGGAAAAACACACTAGCCCCGTGGTCGGCAAACTCCTTAGTCACGGAGCCAAACATCAACAGCACAACGACTGACATTTCTCTTGAGAGCCCAAGTTTTTAAACTTAAACTTCTTCTAACGCCACTTCTTCAAAATAGACTCGCCCAGGCCGTGGTGTTTTGTGGAAGAGCCACACTCAAGGGGCCAAAGAGCCGCCTGTGGCTCGCGAGCCGCAGTTTGCCGACCACGGCCCTAGGACACTGTTCAGTGGTGACCTTCAGGGAAGGAAACGGGGGAATTAGGGTTCAGGGGTGGGGCAGCCTGGCTCCCCACGTCCCCCCTGAGCCCTGGACCCGCGTGCCTGGACGCCCGGGACACCCGCTTGGTCATGATCTCCGCGACGTGAGGTTCGGGTCCGCCGGCACAGAGCGGGGGGGTGCTGCGCGAGGGGCTGCGGGCGCCGCTGCTTCGTGTCGCTCCCCGGAGCAGGGCTGTGCACAAAGGGCTTTTTGACGGGGAGCGGCCAGGCCGAGGCCAGCAGCCCGGCGGGCTCCCAGGCGCCCCCTCCTGGGGAGGGGTGTCCTCCACCCGCCGCAGATCCGCGTCCTCCCAGGGGCAGACCTGACACGTGTTCGGTCCCCGGAGCAGGAGCGGGGTGGTTTTACAGGCGCGCACGTGGGCGGCATGTCCGTCCCGCTCCGTATCTCAGTCTCTCCGCAGCTTTCCCCGATTCTCCGGTCACCGCTCATTCCGGTGAGCGCGGCAGGGACCGCACACTTCCTAGTGGCTCGGTGGCCGTGCCTGGCGCCCGTATTCACGTCAGTTCTTCCCAGCACACTCACGTTTCCAACTCCCCGGTCTCCACGGTGACTCGGGCCCCATTTTGCGTCCGTGCTCCGTTTGAGTCTGCGGCTCAAACCCTGCTCTGGGGACGACCAGGCCCCGTCTTCCCGTGTGAAACCGGGCTGCCCGCCGCCGCCCGGGCCTGGGTGTCCGGGGCAGTGACACCGCGTGGACCGAGGGGGGCCGATCTCTCCCGGGGGCGGGGCATCGCCGAGGGGGGACGGAGGAGAGTGAGGGGAGATGGGGCCAGGGACCCACGCGGGACAGGCCCATATAGCCGCTCCGGGGCTCTGCCCGGCACCGCTGCCCCGCCCCGGCGCGGGGAGGCCTGGCTCCGCCGCGGGCAGAGACGCCGGCGGGAAGAGCGGCCGAGCGCGGCCTGGAAAGACGCTGCAGCTGGAGCGGACACAAAGGGCCGTTCAGAGCGGCGGCCGCGGTGCCCAGCGCGCCCTTTTTTTACAGCCATTAGGGTGACGGGCCTCTCCCGGGCCGGCCGGGGCGAGGGTTTCCGGAAAGCGGGTCTGGCACCGGCTGACGGGAGCGACTTTAACGAGTTAACTTCAGAAGGAAGGATCATCGGGAGAGGTTTAAGGTTCAGCAAACGTTCTGAATTATTGAGCGCAGAGCCCTGGCTCTCAGGCGCACAGGCGTGCTTGGCCGGGGCCCCGTTCACGGGCGGAACAGCCCCCCTCCGGGCATTTGTCTGAGCCCCTCGGACGGACGGACGGACGGGCTCCCCGCGTGCCGCCCGGTGCCGGGAACCCCCCGCGTCGCCTTCCCTGCCTCCCCGAACGCCCCCGCCCCGGCCCGGCCCCAGCCCCCGCGGCGGGCACACGCGCGCACTCAGAGCACCTTCCCCGGCAGGAAGCCGCCCTCTGCCAAGAGCGCATGGAATTCGGCTTCCAGAAGGTGTCCTTGGCCCCCCGCTCCGCGGCCGCGCGGGAAGAAAGGTCCCAGTGTGTGCCGGGCGGAGCGAGAAGGGGCCTCCGTCTCTGCTCGGGGTTCTCCGGGCCCCGAGAAAACCCACAGCTCCCTGGGCCCTGCTCCGCCGGCCACGCCCGCCCCAGCCACATTCCTTCCCTTCCTGCGCCCGCACTGGGTGGCCCAGCAGCCAGCTCCACGCCGCCCTCCCCGCGGCGGGGAGACCCCGGCCAGGTCCTCCCGAGGCTGCCAGCACGCAGAGCGGGGGCCGCGCCCCAGGCCCGCAGCCGCCGGAAACCTCAGGGCCGGCCTCCCGCCCGTGGCTGCCTCGCCGAGGAGCACGGGGCTCGCTCCCACAGGAAGCCTCCTTGCTCTGTGCCCCACGCTGCCCGCCCCACTCGAGGGGCCCCACATACCAGCAAGAGGCCTCCCACCCCCACCCTCGCCCCGTCCAGTCTGGGCCTGCGTAGCGCCGAGATCCGGCATCCTCACGGGTGAAACATTCACAGGCCGAGGCCTACCCGGCCAGGGAGACACAGCCCGTGTGCGGCCGCGCGGCGGGCAGGCTGGTCGCGCTCAGCCCCTCGGGCCCCCTTGCCCTGCGCCTGCCTGGCCAGCGAGCGGCCGGCCGAGGGTCTGCCCCGCAGGTCACAGCAGCGACGAGGACTGTGATGCCCAGGGGCATGGATGCGTTTCAGGGGTTCAGGGGGACCTGGTGCCCCGGCGGCACCTGGCCCAGCCCGCTGCCCAGGGAGAGCATGAGTAGCGAGGCTCAGCTGCGCCCCCCTCGCCCCCTCACAGGAGCCCAAACAGCTGGGAGCCCCTGCCCAGCCGCCAGCGGCCCTGCCTCCCACCCCAGGCCCGGCTCCCCGGCCCCAGGCACCCGTTAAGGACAAGCCCTGGTGGCTACAGGCCCTGACCCCTGACCCCGTGTGTTCCCAGGGAAACTCGTGACCTGGCAGTTTCAGGAGTTCCTGGCCCAGGGAGGGTGTCCCCCAGGCTCCCCCTCATTTATACGGGGGACACCTCTCCGGCACTTTGTAGAGCAGGTCCACGCCGGACGCCTGACCCATCTCTGGGCCCAGAACCGGCACCGGACGCCCGAACCTCCCCAACGTGTGTAAGGCTCAGAGGCGAGGTGACTGCCCAGCGCCCCACAGGCAGGACGCAGCCCCCCGAGCTGGCCAGGCCCTGGCGGACAGTGTCCCCAGGCTGGGTGGACACGCCCCAGCAGGCGACAGGGGTGAGCGTGCACGAACCCCGCCCTTGAGGTCGGGTGCGATCTGTGTGCAGGTCCTCCGTCCCCTGACCAGGTGAACAGGATGCCCGGGTGTCCCTTCGAGCCCGGAGCCTGCATCCGGGCGGCCGGGCCTGCCCGGGGCCACGCCCCTCAGGGCTCAGCCCCCCTGCCCGGTTTAGGCCGAGCACATGCGGGACCCCCAACCTCCGGAAATGCCCCCAGGCCAACAGCACGACCTGCGGAGTCGTCCTGGCCCCCACCCAGCCCTGCGGGTGGGCGCGCTCCTCTCCCTGGTCCAGCGGCCTCGCCAAGGGCGCCGCGGAGGCCGAGCCTGGGCCGAGGCCGCGAAGCTGCCCGCTCCGCTCTGGGCCTGCTCCCCGGACAGCGGCCGCCCCACGTGCTCCGTGGACGAAGCGACGCTCCCAGAGGGGAGGGGCCCCTGGGGGCCGCCCGCAGTTGGGCCGGTGCCGGCCGGGAGCCAGCCTGAGGGCGTCCCGTGCCCAGTCCCGTCCCCTTCCCGCCGAGCCGTCCTGCCTGGCGTTGCATTGAGTCGGGGCAACATTTCCTCCCCCACTCCATGCCTTTTGGAGCCGGGCTGAGCCTGACTCACAGCTCCCCGCAGCCCTCCCGGCCACCGCGTGCAGGCAGAGGTGGTCGCGCCCTGAAGAAGAGGGGACACTGGTCTCCTCTGTTCCTGCGAGCCCCCAACCCCGTCCGCTGGACACTGGTCCCAGCGCGGTCTCCCCAGCCCTCCCCACCCCCCCAGGTCTGCGGGGCGGGAACAGAGCAAGGAGCCGGCAGAGGGGCGTGGGGCCCGAGTCACCAAAGTGTCCCAGCGAGTGGTCCCACCAAGAGCTACCCGGGCCCCACGGAGCCAGCGCGGGGCCGAGCCGGTGACATTTGCCCCGTTTCCGAAAGGCAGGGCCGGGCTGGCCCCGGCCTCGCTGACAGATGCAGAATTCAGGAGACGTGAGCAGTGATGTGGACGAAAGCCAGGCCACAGCGGCCTCGCTGGAAAGCAGAAACGGGAACGTTTTGGCGTGAGATTCTGCAGGGTCCGGGAGAAAGTTGAAGACATGGAAATTCTAATTAACACACACGAGGCTGGTTTTGCTCAAGGATCTACGGGCTGTCATGGCGCAGTGGGCCCGCAGCCACATGCTCGCGGGGGCGCGGTCACCTGTGGGCCCGAGGTGCACGGGGCCGCCGTGCACGCTCCCCTGCAGGGCAGGCTGGGGCTGGGGTGGGGGGGCTGGCAAACATGAGCGAGTGCCCCCCACGGAGGGGACCGGGACAGCTCTCCTGGAGGGACCCTTCGGGGAGCCCCGTGTCGCTGTGCTCGTGACGGCCCGGCCTCCGGCACCCTCTGTCGCGGGAGCCCCGTGCCACGGACGGGGCTGGCGTGGGTTCCAGGCCGGTTCCGGATGCCTGGGCGGGGGAGGGGGCTGCATGGAACGGCTGCCGTCCCCAGGGCTGCTGGGAAAGGTGCCCTCGCCCCCGGCAGCGGCCCTGAGCTGAGCCGTCCTCCTGCCCAGGCCTCTCTGCCCAGCTGGCCCGGCTCTGGGTCGGCACCGAGGCTCCGGGAGCCCTCGCCCTCTCCTCCATGGGATGTGCTGGCCGGACCCTTGGCGGGCGGCGGGGGGCTGTCTGCTCTGGGGGAGGTTGGAGCTCCCCGGCCTGGGGCTTTGAGGGTGCTGGGGAGGCAGAGGCTGAGGAGCCACCCATGCCCTGCTCCCCAGAAGCCAAGGGTCGGGCAGGGAAACACCCCAAAAGGTCCGGCCCCGTGCTAACAGCTCTGGGGTGGGCCGAGGGCCTCGCGCGGGAGGGGGACACGCTGCCCCCCCGCCCGGCTCCTAGGCCTCTGCTGAGGGCGAGCGGGTGCTGGGAGGAGGAGGACTCCGAAGGGCGCCATGTGCCGGGCCCAGGGCCCGGGCGCTCCCACAGCCCGGGCTGTGCCTGTGCCCTCGGCGGGCAGAAGCCCCGAAACCTCCGTGGCTCTTGCTGGGGTGCAGGAAGGGGCTCCCCATCCCCACACTGTGCCCGTCATGTCCTGCCTCTACCTCATACTTGCCCCTGGCAGCCCCTCAGCCAGGCTTGGAGTGGGCGCGGGCGCGGGCGCGGGCATGGGCCCGGGCAGCCAGCCGCTCCCTCTGGCCCCGGGGGACCTGGGAGACCGCCGGAAGGGGGTGCCGGCTGCACAGTGCCGGGGTGGCTGACCCCACTGTCTCCTCAGCCCCCGGCTCTGCTCCCAGCGACTCCCCAGTTTGCACCAGGCTGTCGTTGACCTCGGGGCCCCCGCCCCTCGCTTCTCCCCGCTCCGGGACCTTCCGTCATCGAGGCTGCGGTGACCTCACCTCCCTGGGGCCCTCGGGGCGGGGAGAGCTGGAGATGGAAACAAAATGTGTCTTTATTTATGCTTTTACTTTGGATTCTGGAGCTGGACCAGCGTGCAGTCCATCCAACGTCAGAAAACGCTGCTCCTCAGGACCCTCCCGCCCTCGGCCCCTGTGAGACCCCGCGTGCATCCCCGTCTCACACACGGGCATGTGGCTCTCTCCGGGGTGGGGGGCCGGGAGCGCGGCTGTCCCCAGCAGCTGGGGCGGGTCATGGGGCTCGGTCACCAGGCAGGCTGTGCCGGAGGCGCAGGAATGCGGCCCCGGCGCGGGCACCGAGGACCGGCTCCCCCCCGCCCCCCGCCCCGCCCTGCGGTGGTGGCAGACCCGAGTAAACACCCTGCCCACGCCGCCTGCAGCCATGGGGGTGGGTGTCTGCCAGGCCCGTGGCCCCAGGGCACATAGGTTCAGAGGCCCCAGCCCCTCGCACACGCCTGCACCCTACGCTCCCCACCACAGCTCCCCTGAGGGGTGGCACCCCGTCTGCTATGCACACGGACCCCTCCCATCGCAGCCTTGACCAGACCACAGTGCCTGAGGTGGCCCCGCACACAGACCGTGGTCCCCGCTCCCCGCGCCCCAGACCCCTCACCCGAGCCCCATGCCCCGTGGCCACTCCAGCCTCTGCTTCTGAGCAGGTCGGTGCTGCCCAAAGCTTCCCAGTCACGGGGTGAGGACGGGGTCCTGCCAGCTTAGGCCCAGCCAGCGCTGGACAGACCCCCCCCTCCACCGAGCACACAGGCCATGGTGCTCACCCCCCCCCCCCCCGTCTCCCCCCCACCGAGTGGACAGGCCACGGTGCGGTGCTTCGGGCTCTGGTGCCCAACGTGCAGGCCTCTGAGCCAGGGTGAAGCGGGTGCTCTGCCCGTGGGCACCGACCTGGCCCTGCCAGGCTGTCTGGCTCAGCTGCCGCCCACACCTCGGCTTCCACCCAGTAACCAGGCCCGCCGGCAGGTGGTCTCCAGGCCGCACCAGAGGTCGGAGCCCCCTCCCAGGCCGACAGCCGCAGGGGTGCGTGGAGAAGTCGCCCTGTTTCCCAGGGACCGGCCCCCCACCCAGCCGGCAAACACAGGGTCTCCCGTCAGCCCCCCGTCACACAGGGGCCTCCAGGGATGGCTGGCGGGTCCATCTGATCCTAGTACCACCCCAGGGCAGCCACAGCCTCCTCCTCCTCGCCACCCGACCCTGCCAGTCCCCCCTTATACGAGCACCCAGAGGCCCTGCAGGTACGGTCCCAACATCCCACAATGCCTGCCAGGCAAAGGCTGTGCCCGGCCAGTCGCACGGGCAGCTGGCTCAGGGCCTCACTTTACAGCAGCGCCCACAGCTCAGGACAGCCCGGGCCCTCGGAGCCCCGAGAACCAGGGGCCTGGAGGACTGTGCCAGAGAGAACGGGGCCTGGAGGACTGTGCCAGAGAGAACGGGGCCTGGAGGACTGTGCCAGAGAGAACGGGGCCTGGAGGACTGTCCCAGAGAGAACGGGGCCTGGAGGACTGTCCCAGAGAGAACGGGGCCTGGAGGACTGTCCCAGAGAGAGGGAGGCAGGGAGGGCCAGCGAGCGCTCACACATCCCGACACAAGACTTCTCCCGGGACATCCCTGGTGGGTGGTGGCCAGGACGGGCCTCACTTGTCCCACTGACCCCGTCCCAGGCTGTCCCCGCCGGGTGCCCTGACGGAGGGCACTGAGCCACGTCGCGCCTCGGGGCAGGCCAGCGGGAAGGCATGGGAAGGGAGCCGTCCCCGCACCTGAAGGAGCCCCCGGACAGCGGCACCTGGCAGCCACCCCGCGCCTGCCAGGGCGCCGGCCGGGGCTCCACGGGGCTGTGTCTCTGGGGAGGGAGGCGGGGCCGGGGCACAGCCGTCTCAGACGCCCGAACACGAAAACAAGTGGAAAACGAGGGCGGGTTTCCCTAGTCAGACCAGGGCCAGGCTCCGCCGAGGCCGCCCGTGCCCGCGCCCCTCCCGCCTGGCCCGCCTCGGCGCCGCCCCGGTGGCCCGTGGGCCTGGCCCGGCCCGGCACATGGCAGACCGCCCCGCACCCTGCGACCGGCGAGCGGGCACTCACTGCGACACGTGGGTGATGGGGACCAGCAGGGTCTCCCCCTCCAGGTCCAGGTCCTCGGCGAAGCTGTTGGTCCTGGCGAAGTGGGGCGCGCTCACCTCCAGCAGCGTGGGGCTCTTCTTCACTGCGGGGAGAGCGGGCGCGTCAGGCTCCAGGGACGGCTCGGCGGCCAAGGGCCCGGGGCTCGCCGGAGCCGGAGCCGGGCTCGGATGCCCACCCAGCCTGCCACGCTGGCACGGACACCCTGACACCTGGGCCTCCCCACGGACGGACGGACGGACGGACGGACCAGATGTCCCTGGGGGCGGGGTGGAGACCCCGCAGGGAGCCCGGCACCGAGCACCTGGGGTCGAGGTGCCCACGGGCCTGGGCTCCAGGGGCTGCGGAGCGGCAGGGGCCGCGATGCCTCTGAGGACGGGGCCCTGAACGCCCCCAGCTCCGCACCTGATCCTCGGGGTCGAGAATCCGACCAGCGCAGTCTAGTCAGAGGCACGACCCACCCCCACACTGTCATGCAGATGGCAGGCTGCTGACACCACGGAATAGCCGGGTGGGGGGGGGGCTCAGAGCCCCGTTGGCGAGGACGGAAAGCCAGGAGGAGGGGCATCCGCTCAGGCCAAGAGGCCACGTCACCACCTGCACCCCGAGGTGCAGACCCCCCTGCCCCACGAGGGGCTGCACATGCGGGCTGGGTTCCCAGCTTTGCCCTCCACAGGCTGACAGGGCCCAGGCCCGACGGAGAACACCCATCCGTCCCCTGAGTTTCAGTCTGGACTTAATTGTTTTAAATTTATTTGAAGTTTTTAAAAATATATTTTTTTATTGACTTCAGAGAGGAAGGGAAGGGGGGGGGGAGAGAAGGAGAGAGAGAGAGAGAGAGAGAGAGAGAAACAGAAACATCAATGGTGAGAATCATGGATCAGCTGCCTCCTGCACGCCTCCTACTGGGGATCGAGCACGCAACCTGGGCGTGGGCCCTGACCGGGAATCGAACTGTGACCTCCTGGTTCATAGGTCAATGCTCAGCCTCTGAGACGTGCCGGCCGGGCGCTAAGTTTATTTAAAGTTTTCCCTGTAAAAGAGTTAATGACTCCTTGTAAAAGGTAAAGATTCACCAGGCCCGCACCCCCCCCCCCCCCCCCCAAGGCCATCAGGGTCAGCCACCAGCCGGATTCCTGCCTCCTCCTCCTCTGCTGGTGGAGGCTGCAGACAAGCGTTGATCCCCGTGACGTGATTGCCTTTTATTACCGATTGTTGTTTCAGAGAGTCAGGGAGAGGAACATCTAGGTGAGAGAGGAACATGGATCGGTCGCCTCCCCTATACTCCGGACCAGGGCTTGAACCCTCAACCCAGGCGTGGGCCTGACTGGGAACTGGACCTGCAGCCTTCTGGTATACCGGATGACGCTCCAACTTGCTGAGCCACCCGGCCAGGGCACGGTGTTTGTTTTTAAAACAGTATTCCTCTCTTCCTCTTTTTTGGAAAAGGGAGGTTTTCCCAACCCCAAGTAATGCAACTGTTCCCTAAATCTGTTTGTGATTTAAGTGTACGTGTGTACGTGTGTGTGTGTGTGTGTGTGTGTGTAAATTTCATGTATTTAGCATTCACACCTAACATTGTGGGAGGTCAGCCATCAGACAATGGAAGTGTAAGAGCTGGTATCGACCCCTTCCTGGAACCCGGAAGTGAAACGCCCGAGGAAACGGGAACGTCCCTGGGCCTCGGACTTGGCCCTGAACGTTGAACTCCGACACCAGAAGCTCGATCAGTGAGGGGGAAACGGAGGAACTGGGCTTGATCAAAATGAGAAGCGTTTGCCCCGCGGAAGACACCGCCCAGGGAAGCAGCCAGGCCACGGACGGGGAAACCTGGACGCGTCCCCGCCCGGCCAGCGACTTGTCTCGGGACCAGAGGAGCGGGCGCAGTTTGCCGACGAGAAGCAGACGCCCCCACGGACAGCGTGGCTCACTGCCTTTGCTCAGCCGGCCTCTGCAGTTCGAGGAAAAGGCCGGTCACACCCGCCGCGAGCCCACCACGCCCCATTGGAACTGGCGTTGGGTATTTATCTGGGGAGAAGAAAGAGCCCACCTCTGACTCGACCTAGCGAAGAGAGAGGACGGAACCGGCGTGCCGTGTGCCGAGGGTGTGGAGTGGCGAGGAGCTCGCGTGGCGTTGGCGGGCGGGGCGCGGCGGCCTCGGAGGGACAGGGCTGGGCCGCTCCTTACAAGTTAGACAGTCACTCGCCGGGGGACCAGCCGTCCCCCCTGACACTCGCCTGAGGCAGGGAAGTTCACGCCCGTGAACGGGTACGGCCGCCTCGCGCAGTCGCCCAAACCTGGAACCGTCTGAGCTGTCCTCCTGTGGGTGAACGGGGAACCGTGGCGCGTCCGTGCACGAGCAGACCACGCGGCCATCGGAGGGAACCAGCTAGCGGCTCACCAGCAACACGGGAGAGCCTCACATGCGTGTTCGGAGCAGCGAACGAAGCCAGAGGCAAAAAGCTACATACTGTCTGGTTCCGTGTACGTGACCTGAACGGCAGGAACATGAAGCAGATCGCAGTCGGCCCGTGTTTGTGGGGGGAGGGGAGCACTCGCTCCCGTAGGGCCGCACGCGGGAAGTCTTAGGCCCAGGGGCCTTCTGGGGGCTGCTGCGGTGGTGGGTCCGTGACATGGTCAGCCCCCGCCCCCCACCTGTGCGTTTCCACGCCAGTTTACTGTCTGCAAACTCAGCGAAGTCGCTCGGAAGGGAAGGGTAGGCGCGCCGGCCCACGAGCCTCGGGAAACGGCCCCGGGGCCGGACGCCGCGGTGAAGGACGAGGAAAGCCGCTCGTAAACACAGGATGGGCTTGCGAAATGTGCTTCTCGGAGGGTGCTGCCGTTCACACGGTCAGCAAGCACGTAAACGAGTGATGGGCCACGCGGCCAGGCTTCCCACGGTCAGAGGAAGAAGTAAATCAGCGGCGGTGCGTGTGGACGGACCCTGCGGGCGGAAGCGCCAGCTGGGCACCCACTTAGCTGACGTGGACACGGGCAGGCTACGTGCGGACACGGGTCTCCCGGCCCCGTCCGCTGAGATTCTGGGAGCAGCGGCACCCCGAGGCAGCACGCCCACCCTGGGCCCGGGGGCTGGTTTCTGGCCCCCTCGCTACAGCGACGGGGGCCGGGGCTGGGCCGGAGCGGGGGAGACCCAGGGCCCCCCAGTGCGTCTGGAATATGCTCAGCCCTGGATGAGGAGGGTGAGGGCCTGTCACAGAGACCCCGGAACCCCAAAGAGCTAGCAGCCCCGTGGCCGTTAAAACGACGACCTAACCTGAGCAGCAAAGGGGCGAGCAGCCTTGGGTGTTCAGCTCCCCACACACTCCCGAGCCCCGACGCCCTGGGTGAGGGAGGAGAGCCTAGCAGGAGAGGGACGCGCCTTCCTCACGGGGTCCCGAGTGGCGGAGAAGAACGAGGAAGACGGAGGCAGCACGAGAATGCGGTGGGACCTGCTGCGGGCCGCCTCCACGGACGAACGCGGAAGTCAGTAGGTGCGACTTGGAGGCGCAACTTCAAAGCATCTCCCCTCAAATATGTGTGCCCCGCCGTGGCCGTGGGAACAGACGTCCCCGATTCTTTGATCCGCCCTCAGGGCCGACTCCCCCCCCCCCCCCCGTGCTCCCCGAGGGGGGGCCGCACCCGGCTGGCTTCTCACGACTACGCTGTGCGAAGGGAGACACGGGGCCCCCACGGGGGGTTGGGTGGGAGGGAGCCTGGCTGGACCCCCTCGCCCAGGTGAGTCGAGGCTCACGCCCGGGTCCAGCGTGTTGAGGCCACGGACCATGACATGACCCAGGGAGACGAGCACCTGCCGTCTGTCCGTGCACTTTCTCCAAACCCCTATCACCTGCCTGAGCCTGAGGGAGTGAGACCCACCCAGATGTCCGACACCTGAGGGGTGCGCCTCCCAGGGCCAAGGTCACGGAAGAGCAGGCCTCAAGGTCACGGAAGAGCAGGCCGTATGGGGGCTCACGAAGGCCTGCGAACTACACCTGGGGTCTCGGGATAGAGCAGGGACACTGGTTAAGCGGGGACGTCTGGACAGGTGGCCGGTGCTGCTGCGTAGGGATTTCTCGTTCCTGTCACCACGCGGCTGTAGGAGACGCTAACGGCAGGGAAGCAGGAGAAAGACGATGGGGCTCGGGCGATCTCTGCCTCCTGCAAAAAGACCAACAAGGTCGTGCGTGTGTCCTGGAGGAGCTGCAAGGACTCGGGAGAGGCGGTCAGACCTTGCTCAGCGGCGTGCCAGGCGGACACACAGAGCAGCCTGCTTGGTTCCGACTCCAAGACTCCCCTGTGAGGAGGTTCTCCCCACACGTCCCTGAGGCTCCCCGGTGTGTGCTGGGCCGGGGCAGCCGGCTTGGACCCTGACCGGGCAGGGCAAGCGGACAGGAGGCCCGTCCGCCCGAGAGACAGGCCATGGGGCCGGGCCGGGGCGGGAAAGAGCCCCACCCTAAGGGACGCCCACCCGCGGTGGCCGAGGGGGTCAGGGACAGCGGCTGTCCACGTGGGGACACGTGAGAGAGTGGCCTCTTCCCTCACGCCGTTCACACACACACAGGCGTGGTGCCAGGCGACTGGAGGCGAACGGAGTGACAGCCGGTGACTGGCGCGAGACCCGGGCCCTGGCAGGATCTGGGTGCACGAAGCAGGAGCTGGAAGGGACAGGCCGGCCCGTTTGGGGCACGTGACGGGCGGCATCGAGGACCCCTGACGAGGAAGGCGGCCCCCAAGGCCGGTGTCCCCGGGCCTCGTCCGAGCAGCGAGAACAGCGTGACCCGCTCAGTGAGAAGTGGGGGGACAGGCAGACAGCGCTCGGGAGGGGCCCGGGCCCAGGAGCCTGTGGACAGGTGTCCCCGACCAGCAGTCAGGGATGTAAAGAAATCGGGGGGCTGCCGCCGTGGGGCGAGGGGCCGCCTCCCAGCAGGAAGCCGCGCAGACACGGCTGAGTCACCCCGAGCTCCGCGCAGGGAAGAGCCGGGGACCTGCGCGCGCCCCCGCCCGGTGTGCAGGCTCGGCGGCCGTCCAAGCGCCCTGGGCTGTGTCACGGCTGTCAAGCGACGGAGCTAGAATGCGTCCAGGGTTCGAATGTTCTTCAAAAGAAGAAGAAGAAGAAGAGGGACAGGACAGGCACATACTTTCACGGCTGCATCACCGCGCAGGAGGGACGGGGGCGGCTGGACAGCGGGGCCTTCTCCGAGGCTCCGGATGACAAGTGCCATCCCCCAGCCCGCGGGCAGGGCGAGCCCCTGACCCCGCGAGGCCCCACCTGGCGCACGTCAGCCGGGCGCGCGGGCGCGGCTGCACCTGCCACAGAAGAATGTGCGCCGTGTGGTTTAATCCTGGGAACGGCACACGGGGCCCCGGGAGAGGGCGGAGGGGTGCAGCGGGCGGCTCCCCAGCAACAGGCTGCTCTGAGCGGCTCCTAGGTCCGAGTCGGGTCTGCGGCCTCCGCCACCCCTGGCGGGCAGTCCCTGGGGCCTCTCCCCCCCCCCCCCACAGATGGAGACCCTGCCCGTGTCCGGCCTGTGGCTACAGCCCGGCCAGGACCCTCAGAACGGTGCCAGGAGGGCTCGGGTGGGAGGGGGGTCCCGAGGGCCCCGGATTCCCCTCCGCAGGGAGCTCAGCTCGGGGGTGGACCTCCGGAGGTTTGGGGACAGCCCTGCGGAGGCTGCAGGCCTGCTGAGCCGGCGGGGGCTGGGGGGGGCTGGGGGGGCTCAGGGCTGCTCCTCCCGACACCCCGGCCTCAGGGGGCACGGAGCCGCGCAGGGGGCCGGGCCTCAGCAGAGGCGAGCCTGCATCCTGGCGACGGAGGTCACCTTCCTAAGACGGCCCCGTTTCGGATGCCCTCACTTCCTGGCTGCCTGGACCTCGTCGAGGCCGGAACCGGGGCCTCCGTGCTCAGGGCAGAACAAAACAATTGTGTTTTCTAGGAAAATGGGAGGTCGGGATGGCGAGCGCAGCCTCTGGCGTGGCGACGGCCACAGCTGGCGACCTGGCTGCCAAGTCGCACCCACTCTCCCGAGAGCCGGAGCCCAGCACTGCGGCCGCCTCCCGGCCAGGGCCCTGCCCGGCAGCCCGTGGAGTTCTGGTTTTTTTTTGTGTTTTTTTTTTTTTTTTTTACGCGGGCACCGAGAAAAACGGAGAAAAGACTGGAAGGAAACAGTTCACAATGTCCCTGTGTGCCGGCCGCTCTTTCCCTCCGAGCGCGTCCACGCCACATCTTGCCCAATCCGAGCCTTCCTTTTCTTTTTAAATAATCCTCATGGGAGGATATTTTCCCATGGATTGTTAGAGAGAGTGGAAGGGACGGAGAGAAACGTCGATGTGAGAGAGACGTGTCAACTGGTTGCCTCCTGCGCGCGCCCCGATGAGGGCCAGGGAGCCTGCAACAGAGGCACGTGCCCTGGACCAGAATCGAACCCGGGACCCTTCTGTCCACAGGCCAACGCTCTCTCCACTGAGCCACACCGGCCAGGGTGCCCGGTACTTCCCAAGCCAGAAAGCACTGGGGGGGGGGTGCGGTCTCCCCTCCTGCCTCGCCCCCACCTCCCATTGCCCTGCACACCCTGTCCTGTGGCTGCACCAAGGCCTCACCGGCCACGTGGCCCCACTTCCTCCAACACCCCACACAGCCCCGGCCCCAGCCCCAGCCCCAGCCCCGGCCCCGGCCCCTGCGGCCCTCCGTCACAGCAAGGCCGCTCTACCCCACCACCAGGACACCCCTGGTCCCTGGACGTGCCGGAAGGGATCCCCGGCCCCCCTGCTTCCCTTGTCGCCCAGATTCACTGGCACCAGAGCCCCAGGGCTGGCAGCTTGGCCTCCTGGTTTCATGTTTATTTTTTCAAAACCTTCGTTGTTGAAAGCACCACCCAAGTCCCTTCTTTTCCCCAGGCGACCCCTCGGCCCGCCCCGCCGTGTCTGTGTCCATGGGTGACGCACGCATAGATGCGTACAAGGCCTTTGCTTGATCCTCCCCCCTCCCCCGCCTTCAAGGTGACATCCCCCGAGGCGACTCCTCGGAGAGGCTGGGCGTGGAGGCAGCCCCCAGCCCCGCCCTGCTGCCCTGAGTTCTCGGAGTCTTTCTGGAACCTTCCCTGGCCCCGGCTCTCCCTGGTGACCGACTAAGACCTGCCTAAGCTCCCCGTGTAACCCAAGTCCTCGCTCGGCTTCCCAGGCTCCGAGCGGCCCCCCCTCCAGACACGGGCTTAGGTGTACCCGGCCTCCAGGTCTGCTGCTGCCCAGCGCGGCCTCGCCCCGCCTCCCGCCCCTCCAGGCTGGCACGGGCGCCCCCTGCCCCCGGGGATCAGCAGAAGCTGCCCTGTCCTTCCAAGTAAAGCCCCTTCCCTCGCGCCCTTGACACCCCCCCCCCCCCCCCCCGCCCGGCGGATCCGCCAAAGCCCCACAGATCCTGCCCGGGAATGAGCCCCCTCCCAGGCATCCGGACAGCTGCAGCCGGGCCTGTGTGACATCGCTGAGCCCCAGGCCCCTGCCAGCTGCCCAGGCCCGGCTCAGACCCCGAGCCAGCGGCCCCGCCACCACCTGTGCCTCCGCTCGGAGGCGGGAAGGAAGGGACACGGGCAGAAAACCGAAAGCCATTCCCACGCCAGCTGCCAGGAGTGGGCGCGGGAGTGAAAGCGAATCCACAGCTGGCACGCGGTGCCGCTCACAGAATACCTTGCCCGGGGGACACCTGCTGTTTGTGCCTGTCCCGCCGCCAGGCCCGGCTGTGGGAACAGCGCCCTCCCCGAGGGGCTGCACCCCCCTGCTCCCGCCGGACCGGCGCCCACGCCGTCCCCACAGGGCGCCTGGGCCCAGCCTGGCCTTCCAGGCACAGGGGCGAGGCTGGGACCAGCCCCGGACCCGGCAGGAATGTTGGGGAGAAAGATGGCCCCTTTCGGGGGCTCGGCTGAGCTGGTGGCCTCTTGCCCCTCTTGAAAAGTGGGGAGAGGGAGGTGGAGGGGCGCAGGAGAAGGAACATGGGGGGCAGGAGAGGGAACATGAGGGGCAGGAGAGGGAACATGGGGGGCAGGAGAGGGAACATGAGGGGCAGGAGAGGGAACATGGGGGGCAGGAGAGGGAACATGGGGGGCAGGAGGGGGAACAGGGCGGGTGTGGGGGGAGTACAGGAGGAGGAGAGCAAGCAAACGAGATGGCCCCGGCCCGGGGTCCAGCTGCGCCTGGAACAGCTGGGTCCAGATGTGCGAGCCAGAAAGCGTCCCTTTGTGCTTGGCTCGCTGCGCGGGTTCCATCGTGTGTTACCCAGAGAGGCCTCAGGAATGTGTGACAAACGGGTGAGGCCCGAGTCCAGGCTGGGCTGGGGTCGGGGTTACACACAGCTGAACCCGTACATTTCCTGGCTGGGCTCTGAGGGGCGCGGGGAGGAGGGGCGCTGGCGGGAGAGGAGCTGGGGAGCGGGGCCCCTGAAGCTGCTGGCGGGCTTGTGGACGGGCCCTCCCTCCCTCCGCGGGGCCCTCTCCCACCCTGTGAGGTGATGTTTGGAGCAGACCGTGGGACACGCTGCGTGTCACGTCCCATCCAGCCATGCAGAGAACACGTTCGACATGAGCGTGGCAGCGAGGCAGCCGTCACCGGCGACCTGGGGCGTCCTGGCCAGACCCACGGAGGACACGGGGGTCTCCACACCACGATCGGGCACCGAGGACCCTGCCCCAGCACTGCCCCTCACAACGGGACACACACACGCACACACGCACACGTGGGAGGGAGGGAGGGGAGTGGGTCTGTGGGCCCCAGGGTGGGGCCGGGCAGCGGGGTGCTGGGGAGGACACCCAGCCCGACCCAGGGAGGAAGTGGGGAAGGAGCCACGCAGCCTCCCACACGCGGCGGTGACCTGGGGGTCTGCGCCAGGAAGTCGGCGCCCGGGCCCCCCGACCGGCCTGGCCGCCCCGCAGCCGCGCGGCCCCAGGAAGCGTTCACACACAATGGAATCTGGGTTAAGCGGCTCCTCCAAGAGCTGAGCTCACAGGACATTCCCAAGAAGCCCCTGGAGAGGTGGGAGGGCGTTGCTGGGCCTCTGGACCGAGAAAACAAAAGAGTGGCCTTGATTTTCAAGGCGAAATTACAGAGGGAGAAAGAAATGTCTTTAATCTAATTAAGAGCGATCTTTTCACCTTCGTCCCAGCGCGGGGAGCCTGCCAGGGCGCTGCGCGCAGCAATCAGGGCAATTAGTGCGGGAGAAGCCTTGGAGACGGTGCAGATGTTCTCGGAGTGTTTAGTGGGGAAATGAGTTGCAGGCCCGGTTCCCAGCATCCGGCTCCAGGCCTGGCTACCAGATCCAGACATCTGCTCGGCCCCCCTCCCGGGCCCCGAGGGCGCGGGCTTGAGAAACACCGGGCCCTTCCCAGGCCGCCTCCCAGCCCGGCCAGATCCGGGCCCCAAGGCCCCCCAAGACCCCCCGAGCCAGAGCCTGGACACAGTCAGAGCCACCCCCGAGCAGGGGGAGGCTTAGTGTCAAAATTATGTTAACAACTGATGTCAGGAACAATCAGCTCAGCCCGCTCCCCTGGCCGCGGTTCCGCGGGGCAGGGAGAGGCCAGGGGCTCCGAGGGGAGCTCGGCTCTGAGGTTCTGACCCCCTCCTCGTGCACGGGCGCCATGTCGTGAGGAGACACGGTGGCGTCTGGCCCGCGTGGCCCTGTCCCCACACAGTCGGCCCCTTCCTGGGCCCGGGGTCCAGCTGGTGGGAAGAGGAGTTCCCGGTGACCAGGGGTGAGGGCGATGCGGGCACAGGAAGAGGGGCGCGGGGGTGCCGGTCCCTGGCTGTGGGGACGCGGCAGGACGGGCTCAGGGACACAGGTGAAGAACAGGCTGTCCCTGTTCTCTAGGGCACAGGCCACTCGGCGGCCCCACCCTGCGCCCTCGGCGCTCCCTACGTGCCGTGCTGAGGGTACCTCGCCGCAGACCTGCCAGATGCCCTGGGCGCGGCCTCTGGCCTCACAGGGAGGCGGTGACACAGTGAGGCCCCAGGCGCAGCGCTCAGTGGGGACAGACGTGCCTGACCCCTCGGCCGAGGCCCCGAGCCTTCCCAGCGGCCGCCACGGGCTCTTCCTCAGCCAGCAACCTGCACACGGCCCTGCGCCGGCTCTGCATCCGGAGAACTGACCCGAGACAGCGACAGGAAGCCCGGGGGCACGGGCGCGCAGCAGCTCCCCTGCCTTCAGAGCTGCTGGGCAGCGGGGGGAAGAGTGGAGGGGAGGAGGCGAGGGCGGAAACTGAGGCCGGGCAGAGGGGAGGCGGCAGCGGGCAGAAAGCGTGGCAGGGGAGGAGGCCAGGGAGGTGGCTGGAGGGAAGGCAGGAAGCAGTGATGCCCAGGAAGCTGACGACACCCGCGGGCGGATCACAGGGCCCCGTCCCGGGTTTAGGAGACAATGGCAGGCTCGCCCCTGCCCCCAGGTTTCCATCGCCCTGCCGACCCCCTCAAAGCATAAAGCGAACACGAAGGGCAAATAAAGCTGTTCAGCACCCACACCTCCCCCAGCACAGACACATGCGGGGCCTGCACATCGCTGGGAGGGGGGGAGCCAGGTGCCTGCGCCCGGGCCACCTGCCCGCAGCGTCAGGAGATGAGGCCCACGGCGCTGAGTCCAAACACGCGAGGAAAGTGCCGGTGTGCCTTGGAGGGCTGTCCCTGCAGGAAACGTGAAGTCCAGCAGGACTAGGAAGCAGCTGGAGGTTACAGCCACCAGGCCAGGAGGCAGCCACACAACAAGGGAAGCCTGTGGCCTTTCTGCCGGCCCTCCAACACTCCCTGCCCTGCTCAGCGCGGCCGCGGGCCAGCGGCCGCATGCCCCGTGTGGAGCCCCGACCCCGGGCTCAGGAGCCAGCAGAGCCATTTCAAAGGTGTGTGTCTGTCCTGGATGGTCTGGCGGTGGCCTAGAGGCCTGACACAAGGTAGTCGCCATGGTTTCCTCCAACAGACTCACCCAGGGCGGAAAGCGTCCCCGAAAAACACCAGGGAGGCAGGTCCCAGCCACCTGGGGGCTGGCAGCGGAGGCCCCAGCACTGCACGTGCGGGAGGGGACGCGGGGAGAGCGTTTCCTTGGGGAATCGGGGGGTCCAGAGGCACCGATGTGTCCTGAAGGATGGAGAGCCAGGAGCAGGCCCAGGGCAGGGTGCGAGCTCAGAAACGTGCTGAGAAGACCCCACGCGTCACCTCTGGCCGACCTCCACGCCCACCTCCAACAGGAAGCGAAGGCTAAGACAGGTTTGCAAACAGACTGGCCAGATCTGAAGGGGTTGCCCCAGCACAGGCTAATCGGCAAAGATGGGAAATTCTTCTCCCTCCCCCCTTTCCTGGCACCCCAGGAAATCTCTGTCAGAGGACCAGCTGAATTCAACCTAGAGAAACTGACTTCAGGGGCCACACGTGACAGAGAACACGGATTTCACGGAAATAGAAGTCACTAAACAAACGGCTACAGCCCGCAACAAGAAAAACCTACTGGGGACAGGAGAGAATCTGATGTCTAGAGGTATTACATTTAATATCATCTCAATAAAGAATTTAGAAAGTGTGACCCATTCACAGAAGAAATGGACAGAAACAGTCCCAGAGAAAGTACGGACCTTGCACTTACTGGACAAAGACTTTAAGTCAGCTTTTAAAAATAGGCTCAAAGAAAACAAAGAACCGAAGGAAACCAGGAGGACAAATGGAGACTACCAACAGAGAGGTAGAAATTATAAAAGAATTATGCAAATTTTGGAACGGAAAAGTATAATGATGGACATGGAGAACTCACTGGGGTTTTATTAGCATATGTGAATGGAGAGAAGAATTGGTGGACCTGAAGCTAGGTCAATTTACACGATCTGATCTGAGGGGCAGAAAGAAAAAAAAATGAGGGAAAAATGAACAGCCCCTCAAATGTCACACCTTCAAATATACCAACATACCCATAGTGGGAACCCCAGAAGGCAAGGCGAGAGAGAGGGGCAGGAAGAACATTGGAGGGAATAACTGCTGACAATCCCCCAGGCTGGATGGAAAACATGACGCTGCCCCTCCGAGGGCCTCCGTGACCTCCAGGAGACAGATTGCAATCATCTTGTTGAAAGATAGAGCCATGACAGGAGTGAGCGTGACTCATCGCACACGGGACGCTCCAGGTTTCGTGTCGGGAAGCACGTAGGCCGAAAGGAGTGTGACTGGATTTGGAAAGTGCTAACGGAGGAGAAACTAAAGAATGCTATGTCTCACAGGATTATCTTCCAAGAATGAAGGAAAAATTACGACATCCCCAGGTGACAATCGCCGAGGGAGTTCATGACCAGTGGACTAGCCCTGCACACAGGGAAGTCCTTCAGGCTGGAGGGAAAGGCCAGCCGAAGGTCACTCAAAGGCACACAAAACAGAATTCCAGCCACAGGTCACTGCCCAGCTCAGCAGGAAGCCAGCATGACCGCAGTTTCAGTCCATAACCCTCTTTGTTCCCTGTACGACTTAGAAGACAGATGCACGAAACAGTACTTATCCACCTGTGTTGCTGGCAGTCCAATGCATAAAAATGCAACGTGGATAATCACACGAGGGGCTGGAGCCCTATAGGAGCCAGTATGCTATTGAAGCTAAGCAGGTAAGAGTTAAAACTAGATTTTGAATAAATTTAGGATGTCAAATGCAATCCTCCTGGCAACCACCTAGAATACACACACACACACACACACACACACACACACAGAATTGAGAAGAGAATCACTATTGCGCACTATTAAAAAAATCATTTCCACGTGAGAGAAGGCAGCAAAGGAAGAAATGAGGAGCCCCACCACCAAAAAAGCACAAGACACACAAAACAGGGCAAAATGTTCAAAGTCCTTACCGATAATTACTTTAAACGTAAATGGGTTAAATTTTCCAACGAAAACACAGAAGTTGGCCGAATGGATTAAAAAAGTATCGGACCCACACTGTCTACCACCTGCTCGTTTCAGACCCAAAGACACAGACTCGGAGGGAAGGCCGGGGAGTGGTTGCCGATGCAAACGGTCCTCACCGGGGCGCTGGGGGGCTACACGAACATCAGGAGAACTAGGTTAAGTAAAAAAAATGGTGACAGGAGAGAAAGGGCAATTGAGAAAAGGATCCATTTTATTCATACAAGTTTACATGGAACAACAAAGCCCCCCAAAACATGAAGCAAATATTGACAGAATCGGAGGGAGAAATAGTCAAACAGTTGGACACGTCAACACCCCACACTCAACAACGGATGGAACAGCCAGACGAGATCAAGCAGGAAGCAGAAGACTGAACTGCTGTACACCAACCAGAACTAACAAACGCCTGGGACCCTCCACCCAACGGCAGCACACACACCCTTCGCGAGTGCATGTGGAATATTTTCCAGGGCAGCTCCCATTCGGCCAGAAAGCAGGACATTTTTAGAAACTAAAATCATACAAAGCATCTTCTCCAACCAAAATGGAATGAGGCTGGGAATCAATAATAGAAGGAAAACTAGAGTTACAAATATGTGGGAATTAACACATGCTTTAAAAACGAGTGGGGCAAAGAAGACATCACAAGAGAAACTTAAAAGTGATTTGGAATAAAGGAAAATGAAAACCACATACCCAGACTTACCGGGCACAGGGAAAGCGGTGCTCACACGCTCCAGATCCCCACAGGAGAGTGGAGAGAGGAGTAGGATAGAACAGAGTCAACTGGACCAGAAGTCGGTTATTGTAAAAGATCAACAAAATCGGCAAACTTTTAGCTAGGACAGTGGTCGGCAAACTCCTTAGTCAACAGAGCCAAATATCAACAGTACAATGATTGAAACTTCTTTAGAGAGCCAAATTTTTAAAACTTAAACTTCTAATGCCACTTCTTTAAAATAGACTCGCCCAGGCCGTGGTATTTTGTGGAAGAGCCACACGCAAGGGGCCAAAGAGCCGCATGTGGCTCGTGAGCCGCAGTTCGCCGACCACGGAGCTAGGACGACTAAGCAAAAACGAGAGAAGATGCAAATAAGGAATTTCATAAATTAGAGTGGGGACATTACAGTGGACTCATGGAAATAAAATAACGCCATGAAAGAATACTATGAACAACTGTACGACAATAAGTCACCCAACCTGGGTGAAACAGACACATTCTTGGTGACACGTGAACTACAAAAACCGCCGTCAAAAATAGAGGTTCTGCACTGAGACCCAGTAGGAAGTTCCCATCCGTTTTCAAGAAGGTCTGAGCGAACAGAAGTCCCACATCTGGCGAATGACACCAACCATTAAGGAAGAGTTAGTCCGAGTCCGGGGCAAGGCAGAGCAGTGGAGACCCTTTGCAACGCCGTCCATGAAGTCACTGTTCCTGACAGCAACGCCAGGCAAGGCCACCCACCACCAGAAGACAGCCAGACCCGGCAGCCCCCGCCGACGCCACCGCCCTCCAGGACACACCGGCGTGCCCGCTCTCCGGGTGTCGTGAAAGGCCCCTGCGTCGGGAGCAAGTGGGATTTATTTCGGACGTGGAAGGGGCCGTTCGCCATGAATAGGACCTTCTCTATAGACGGAGAAAGCACCTGACCACCTTTCAGCACAAACACACACAATTCGGAAGAGAAGGGAGCGCCGTGTGACAACAGCATCGGAGAAGCCCGCCGCTCGCCTCGTCCTCCCCGGTGGGAACGCAAAGCTGCTCCCCGAGCGGAACCAGACGAGGACGCCCATTGGCACCGCGGCCTCTCGACAGCCCCGGGAGCTTCCGCCGGGGCAATTAGGCGAAGGAGCCGGAGCGCTGCCCGCAGAGGAGCAGGAAGGGTCCTTTATGCGCAGGTGAAGTGCTCCTGTGCACAGAAAGGCCCGGGGGAGCCACAAAGGAGCCACTGGAGCTAATGAACAGGCTCGGCAACGCCGCAGGGCACATGTCTGCCGCACAAAAGCCATTTGTGTTTCTCCGCACGGCCAACAACCGGGAAGGGGACAATGGGCCTCCGGGAACAATCCCAGGAAGAAGAAAGGACCCAGGAATGCAGTTAGCCGCGGAGGTGAGAGGCTCCTCTGCTAAACACGGCTGTCGGGAGGTAGAGAGCGAGACGGACAAAGCCGCCGTCCGTCCGTCCGCGCCCGGGCGGGGGAAGAGCCCCAGGTGACCTGAGCCCCAATGGCCGTGTTCGCAGAAGTGGAGACACTGACCCCCAGATGCTTATGGACTTGCTGGAGCGGGGGTGGAGGGGTGGGGGTGGGCTCTGAATCGCTGAAATGATTGGAAAGCACCAAGCTGGAACTCACACTTCCCAGTTTGGAAACTTCCACAGAGCTGAGCATCTGACCCATGCGGCCCTGGCGTCAGGACAGACACACAGACGGAAGCCAATGGGACCGAGGAGAGAACCTGGGAGCAACCCTCACGCACGGCGGGTGGGTTTCCAACAAGGGGGCCCGGGCGATGCACAGCGAGGGCACAGCCTTTTCAACAAACGGTGCTGCGACACCTGGCCGTCCAGGCGAAGGGAGGGAGGCGGCACACGCTCACGCCGCAGAGACAAATGACAGAGCAACCAGCGGCCTAGCACGAGAGCCCACACCACCCGCTCCACAGAGGAAAGCCGGCTCGCTCTTTAGGACTTCGCCGCTGCGATATATCGCGGGATACGGGAGCCCCGTGGCTGCACCAAGCACCACTGAGTTGTGGCTTGAAAACAATTCATCTTGTCACACGGAGCTCACTTTAAAAAATGGGGCACAGAAGCCCTAAAAGTGTCGCAGAAAAAGGCCCAGCAGGAAGTGTCAGAATAGCGACCACCGTCAGCGACAGGCGGCTCCCGCACCTGTGACAAGGAAGGGCGCGAAGGGACGGACCGGACCGGAGGGGCGGCCCCAGTGTCACCCCGGGGGAGGCGCAGGCGTGGAGAGAGGGGGCCGCAGGAAAGGCGAGGAGGGAGAGAGCGGAAGTGAGAATCCTGTGGGACCTCAAGACAGACAAGACCTGCCACTCCGGCCCCCCGGCCCCGGCCCCGGCCCCGAGCCACAGAGGAAAGAAGCTGCGGGAACGGGAACGAGGGAGGGCCTGACGGAGGACCTTGAGTCTGTGGTGAAGACACGGGAGACAGAAACGGGCCAAGAAATAAGAATGCGAAATGGCAACAGGCGATGGAGAGAAGAAAGGCCCGAGAACAGCCGAGATCACAGAGAGAGAGAGAGAGAGAGAGAGACCGAGATCACGGGTCCGCGTGGCCGCAGCTGACGTGGGAGACGGCCAAGGAGGTCACACGCGTGCCCCGAGGCCGTGGAGGAAAGAAAACGAACAGGAATGTGTCAGACCACCTCGAGAAACACATTCCGTACACACAGCGAAGGCTCGCTCACACACAGAGGCCCCGCAGCACGAGGACACGGATCGGGAACGCCAGCGCGGGCACTTCGTGGTCAAACCATCAGACTTTCCCACGGAGACACCTGGGCCTCCCGGGGGAAGCGGGGGCAACTGACGAGGCGCGAGCTTCACGCTGGCCACGGCCGGACAGAGACCAACTGACGAGACGCGAGCTTCACACTGGCCACGGCCGGACAGAGACCACAGCCAGCAGGTGACGGTGGGACAGAGTCTTCAAGAGACTTCAGGACCCAGAAACCGACGGGTTTGACCCGGTCAAGCTGACCTCCACTCAGTGTGGAGGGACAGAGAGACCGCTTACCCAGGTACAGGGGACTGCGCCCAGCAGGCCTTGCGGAAGAACTTACTAGAAGTCAGAAGACGGGGAGCTCGGGCAGAACTGCGGGGGACAGTCTTCGCGTTTCACCCAGAGCCAGAGGAAGCCTGGGATGGAGTCGTGGCTGAGGAGGAATATCCGGACGTCATAGGTGCTGGCAAAGCAGGAAGAAGACAGACCCGAGAGAGGAAGGGGGCGGGAGGAAGCACGCGCTCTCCACGGCGCAGGGGAAGCCGGACGTACACGCATCCCAGGAACACGCAGAGTTACACGTGGCGGCCCAGCATCCAACGTGAAGTAAATGAAATGAATGAAGGACAACACGCTCGGGCAGCCAAAGGGGGCCGCTGGCACGTGCCCGTAGCACCCTGACACACGAGAACACGGCCCGAGGAGGCAGCCGGCGCACGGCCTCGCGCAACTGGAGGTGTGTGATGAGCCCGGGCAGTGCCTGCCACGCGTGACCATGTAACGAAATGAAAACCAAACGTCACTCATTAACACACGGGCGCACAAGCGTGCCTCCCACACAGATATTCACACGGGGCAGCGAGTTAACTCCAACTCTACACAGCAAAAAGCAAGCCAGACTCCCCAGCGGTGACGGGGACGCCTGGCCAGCGCGGCAGCGGGCCGGGACGCAGAGGTCGTGATGCCAATGGCAGGGAAGGAATTTAGTGCTAAAGCATTGAATGAGGCAAATAAGGAGACTTTATAACAAATGCCCAAAGCCACGTTTTGTGATGAAGGGGTAACCGTTGTGAACAATTGCAGCAAACACCACAGCAGCACTCGGCTAGGACGCAGACGCCAGACGAGGGCCGCACGGCAGACCCAGCGGGCGAAGCAGCCGCCAAGAAGGTCTGCGAGCGGCACGGGGCCGAGCGGCCTGCGGAGCCCACCCCCCCGGGGGCGCCCGTGAGGACCGCGTGGGAGAGCTCGGAGAGGCACGGCGTGGAGAGCGCACGAGGAAGGAACGGCGGCGATAAGAGCAGAAAACCAAGAGGCAGAAACCGGGAGAGGAGACCCGTTTGATAACATCAGGACCCTGGTCATCGGGGAAACAGACCAAAGTCCTCTTTCGGGAGCGGAGAGGAAGCACCAACACGCGGAAAGACGCCGGGCGGGGCCCCTGGCTGGGAGGGAGCGCCGACTTCCCGACCGACGGCCGCCCGCGCCTCCGGGGAAAACGGGAGAACACGGCGACATGGGTGCCTTCCTTGCAGGAAGCTGACCTCGTTAGAAACTGAGAGCCTGAACACACTCGTTTCCCCAAAATATAAGTAAACAAAAAATAAATAGGAAACTGGATACAGGAGCCGCCCTCACAGACAGCGCCACGGCCCGTGGGCTCCGCGGGGAGGGTCGGCCCGGCCTCCACGGCCAGGCAATGTGCGCTCCCGGGCGTGGCTTCCCAGCACCGAGCGCGGCGGGCCGGTGAGCCCTGTTCTGAGCACGTGCGAACCGGTACGCCAACCTGACGGGGGAGCGTGGAGAGCAGGCCACCATGGGTCCTGACTGCGGACACAACCCTCTGCCAGCTCTCCCGGGTTCACGGGTTTAAGAATGAACGTGATTGCCCCCAAGACCTCATCCATAGCCCCCGAAACCCCCGTGCGCGTGCGGCGGCGGCTACTCCCGGGGACAGGCACAGGCGCCGGGAGGCGGGAGGGGCCTCTGGATGGCGCCCAGAGGAAGGCCCCCCACGTGTGACCACAGGCCAGGAGCGAGCCGCCCCTCGACGGCAGCCACATGCAAACCGCCCCGCGCACCCCACACAGCGAGAAGGCTCTGGCGCCCGGGAGGCAGCATCGCCAGCAGCAGGCTCGTGGCTGCAACCTCCGCGCACCTCCATGCCCTGCGGGAGCGAGGAGCCACGGTGCCGGACACGCAGGCTCCATGGAGCAGCAGCTCGGAGGGTGATTCACCGCCGTGGCGCTTCCACGTCTGGCGGGGTTTGCAGTTTCTCTCGGAAACCGTCCGTGCCGGCGAGAGCAAAGTCCAGATACCATTTTTTCACTATCAGATCAACAAAAAGCCCAGGTCTCGCTGACATTCCTGCGGCCGCCTGCGTGCGGTCCCGCTGCCCCGGGAACGCCGGGGCCCCATCCCTGCGGAGCGGAATGTGCAGGATTGAACAGAACCAAGGCTGTGTTTGTCTTTCAACCCAGCAGGTCCCGTTCCAGGAATTCACCTTAGGGATCTGCCTCCAAAAAATGTGCAAAAAATAAAATAAAAAAATACCCAAGGTTAAAAAAAAAATAAAGTCCCCCAGGTTACGCAGCCCAGCCTGACACGCGAGGACGAAATGTTAGAGAGAGGCCCGTCACCGGCCACGGGATGGTGTCCACGCGCGCAGAGGACACGGGCTGGGAAGCCCAGCGCACACGTGCACACGCACACTCACGCTCACAACAGGGAACACACACACACACACACACACCCAGGGAAGAGCAGCCACTGGAGGGAAGGGACTGAACTCGGTGAGCGGACACTGCGTGGGCCTGGGGGACACGCTGGGCACGTCTAGAACAAACACTACGTCTGCTGTGACGAGGGAGGGCGATGAGAAAGCAATCACGTCGAGGACACACGGAATCTCACAGATAAGCAAGCAGGACACACGCAAGTTCGTTACCCACGAGGGCGGCGAGGACCGGGCCGGGCGGGCTCTGCTCGGGCACGGCCCTCGGACCCTCTCTGCGGTCGGGACGGAAGTGGGGAAGTGGGCCCGTGGTCTAGAGACACAGAACCACGACTGAGTCGGCAGGACGGCGGACACACCTCTGCCCTGGCGGCCGGGGACCGGGCAGGCTCCCGAGAAAGCAGCCACGACACGAACAACGTGGTCAGAAGCGACCGTGTCAGACGCCAGAAGCAGCCGAAGGCGCAGACACGTTGGAAAGTGCATCCGGGAAAAACCTCCTGGCGCCACCGTGGACACCTCGCTGCGAACAGCAGGGCCCGTGGCGCTGTCTCGTGGCCCGCGCCCCGCCTCCTCCCTCGCTCCGGGCACAGCGGCCTCGCGGACCCTCAGCTCAGCACCTGCACCCACAGACGGGGGCGCGGGGGGTCTGTGCAAACCCCACGCACAACAGGGATCGCTGCGGCAATGACCGGGGAGCTCACGTCACGGCTACTGGAGGGACTTCGAGGGGTGCCTGAGGCCTGGAGGCTGCACACTCCGGGGCGAGGCCAGAGGGGACCCCCGCGGCCCGTCTCTCCTGGCCGCTGTGAGGCCCTGCGCAGCAGGGAGGACAGGCGCGGAGAGACCCGTGAGCTGCTGGGACTCGACCTCTGACCTCACGCACAGCCTCTCGGTACACAGTCGGGGCCCTGCCTCCAGCGTCAAACAAAACCTCTGAGCCACCAGTCTGACCACGAGCCGGGCTGACCCGGTGGTGACACCGAGGAAGCCAGGCCTAAACACACACAAACAAGGATTTAAAGCCCTCGAGCCGACACGTCAGCGGCCGCCCGCGGCAGGAGACGGACTGCAGAGCCAGGCCTGGCGGGGCCGCAAGCAGCGCCCGGGCCTGGAGGGAGGGCGTGAGCCCCAGCTCCCCGGTGACGGCACAGAAGTCGGGGTTTGGTGGTGGCTGTTTATGTTGATTTCAGAGAGAGGAAGGCAGAAGGAGATAGGAATAGAAACATCCAGGATGAGAGAGAAGCACCAAGCAGCTGCCTCCTGCGCGCCCCCTACTGGGGATTGAGCCTGCAACCCGGGCCTGTGCCCTGACTGATTCATGGGCTGACACGCAACCACTGAGCCACACTGGTCGGGCAACCCCCGCATTTTGAGACGCGCAGGGCAGCGGGAGTAGAGCTCACACATGGCGTGAGCAGCAGCCCAGAGACGCGGGGCCCGACCCTCCGCCTCAGAGGCCAAGACTTCAAAGCGGCGAGCACACCCGCGCCGAGGACCTCGCCGGAACAGCGTCTGAAGCGTGAGAGGGAGCGGTGACAGTGACTCGCCGAATGGAGAACATCCACCCAGAGAGACGGGTTATAAAACAAGCCACACGGAATTCCCGGCGCCGGAAAGCACAGACGCTCCGATGGAACCCCGGAGGAGCGACCGGGCAGGGGTGAGGCGGCGGGACAGGAAGGCCGGCGGCCTTGGCGACGGACCCGCCAGGACGGCTCCTTCCTCAGAACAGGGAAGAGGGAATGAAGCGCGTGGGCCGGGCGTCTGCGGCCTGCGGGCGGCATGGCCAGCGACGGCGCGTGTGCCATCAGAGTGTCCGGGCGGAGGAGGGAGAGGGACCGAGACTTCGGGAGGGAGCACGGAGCGGGACCTGAAGCAGCTTGTCTTCGGTTACGGTGTTGACTGCGGTCCCCAGATCACGCTGCTAAGAAAGCAACGTTGCAAAGAAGAAACTAACCCGGGAGTTAGAAGGGATACGGACGCGTCTCTTATTCAGCCCACAGCGGGCGGGAGAGGAGGGGGAGGGGCTCAGAAGAGGCACGAGGCGCCCGGTACAGGAGGAGTGAATGGCGGGCAGATGGAAACCCTACCACGTACCCATAATCGCAGTAACCGTAAGTGAGTTAAACACGCCCCAAAGCAGCAGCGATGGCCAGATTGCCTGGAGCAGGAGCCACGGACGCACGCCCCGCAATGGACACGTTACAGACTCCAAGACACGCACGGGTTCCGGGAACCAGGGTGGGGGAAGGGGACACGCCGCGCCGAGCACAGAGCTGGGGCGGCGGCCACCCCACACGCCGGCGGGAAGGTCCCCAGAGGGACCGATGTCACCAAGACAACGAGGGACGGGGATCATGGCCGGAGGCTCGACGCTTAAGCAACAACGATAAGAACGATCACAAGACGGACGTCACGTACAGGAGTGACAACAGAGCCCGAAAACGCAGGAAACAAAAGCAGAAACAGACGCTCCCCCCGCCGGAGGCAATTCCACATGAAAACAGCACGCCCGGCGAGGAGACGGAGGGACGCTCCCACGTGGCGCCGAGGCGACGCTCCCGGGTCAAGGCGCTGCGTGAAGACAGAGCACGAGGCAGGCTGCGCCCGGACGCATCGCCGGCGTCTGAATACGGGAGACCAGAAAGCGTGCGAACGCCCTGACGCACGGCGGAGAGGGGGGCACGACTTCGAATGATGGCTCACGTCTCGTCAGAAACCGTGGAGACCGGACGGACGTGGCGTAACATTTTCCAAAAACCTGAAGGAAAGGATGGCCGGCTGGGAGTTCTAGAACCAGCGGAGACGCAGGGGAGGAACGCGAGGGAGAGAGGATTCCCGGGGGAGGGGCACGGGGCGGGCAGCAGCGAGCGGCGGTTGAAGAAGGGCAGGTGACCGTCCACCGCCGGCGGGAGCTCAGCGGGCGCGGAGGTGGCGTGGAAGGGACCGCATCTTGAAAGTGGCGAGGACAAAGGACCACGGCGAAAGGGAGGTTTAAACCAGTGGCCCCCACCTTTTCTGGCCACGCCCCACCTGAGCGTCTCTAAAACCCTATGCCCCCTGCGGCACAGAATTCCTCCTATTCCCAAAGCGAACCCCTGTTCACGTGGAGGAAGCCTAAGGGCCATGAACGTGGTCTAAACAAGCCTCCCAGGAACAGGGCATCCACGAAGGAGGAAAATCAAAAACGCCAGGACAGCGGAAGTCCTGAGGAGGAAACCACTGAGAAATGGTTAAAAAAATAGTAATCATATGAAGTGATAGGGAAAATAGCAAATAAAGTTTCAAAACATAAGAGAGACCTGAAATGCATAAATGTGTCACAATGTGTATTTATATTCTGTATACGAGGCCCCTACGGCCCTGAGAAATGCCAAAAATTCACTGTGAGCAGCTCCTTCTCGAATTGCCCCCCTTAAACGTCACATGGCCCCCTGGGGGCGCGCGCCCCACGCCGGGAACCCTGGTTTACACCCTCCACTCAGAGACCAGCAGGCGATGCCAAACCGCAGGTGCACGCGGCCACGCCGGGCAACTCCTCGGGAAATGACACAAAACAACTAAAGTCACTCAAAAGCACTCAACACGGGAGGAATCAGCAGGGAGCCCTGGCCGACGGGGCTCCGCTGGGTGAGCAACGACCTGTCCCCCTGAAGGTCGCGGGTTCAATTCCCGGTCAGGCACATGCCCGGGTGGTGGGTCCGATCGCCGGTAGGGCGTGGATGGGAGGCAGCCGGCTGATGTTTCTCTCTCACACAGAGGTCTCTCCCTCTCTCTCTCTAAAATAAAGACGTCCATCCTAGGATGAGGGTGAACACAGTGAATGCTCAGGGAATACTTCGCACAGCTGCACACACGTCAAGCTGACGGCTTGGGCGAGAGGGGCCGGTGCCGCAGAAAGCACAGACCGCGCCGCGCACGCACGCAGCGGGAAGCCGGGCACTGCATGGCCCCGGGCCTCGCGAGGAAGTTCCGCTGGGATTCAAAGGTTCCTGCTCTTTTCCTCCCCGGCTGCTTGAAGGTCGGCCACCATCGTGAGCGACACGGGGACCATCTGGACCGGGAAGTTCCTGGCCAACCTCAGCGGAAGCAGATGCTCGCTGAGGGCCCTCTCCCGGGGCCGGCTCCGGAACTCGGGGCAGAAGTTTGGGGGAAACGGGCCAAGCGCACACGTCCAAGCGGACGGCATCCTCGGGTCCGGATTCCGAGCCGCTGTGGGCGGCGGCCGGGCCGCGGGGGGTACGGTTCCTGGGGCTCCAGACACAGACGCGCACGACGGGGCCCCGTGAGGAGACCCCGACCTCGCGGACACAGAGGAGGGAGCGCGGGACCGGGTGGAGCCGGGCGGGTGCGGGCGGAGGGCGGGGAGGACTGAGCGGAGGCTTTGTCTCACCCGCGGCGTCGGCAGCGGCCACGGGGCGTTCCGAAGCGGGGACTGTGGTGGGGAGACTTCCCGAGAAGGACTTGGCTGGCCCAGGTGGTTTTCCTCCCAAACCTTTAGGGGAAAAGGATGATAACGGCACAGCACCCCTCCCGGGAGATGGGAGAGGGGTCTACTTCCACCTCGTTCTATGAGAATAGGATTCCCCGATCGAAAAACCGGACGAGGGCAGTACAAAAACCTGCACACATAGATGCGAAAGCCTTCAACACACGGACAGGCACCTCGCTCCCTGGTTTCCCACGGGACGGGGCTGCACAGGAGCAGACACCCAGCTCCGTGGCAGGGAGAGAGGGCCCAGCAGTGACCCCACGCCTCGCTGGCCGAGGAGCTAGGGCCAAGGAGCCCCGCGGACACAGGGACGAAGGGCGGTCTCTTCCGGAAAGGGTGCTGGTGCGGACACCCCCGATACGCACGTCGGGGTGACCAGTGCTGCCGGCAGCTCGTGAGACCGGATCCCCTCGGGCCACACGGAGGGACTCCGGGGGGCAGGCCCCGGCCCACAGGCCAGCGGCGGGCAGGTGGCGGGTCCCCTCGCTGCTGGTCTGCAGGTCATTCTCCCTCCCCCTCCGGTGGCTTCTCCAGCCAGACCTGCCGCCTCCGACCAGCTCGTCTCTGTGGGGGTGCAGGCTCGGACGCAGACCCAGAAAGGTTGGCCCGGCCGGTGAGGCTCAGGGGTTGAGCGTCGATCTGTGAACCAGGTCAGGGTTTGGTTCCGGCCAGGGCACAGGCTCCAGCCCCCGGGTGGGGTGTACGGGAGGCAGCCGAGCCATGATTCTCATCATTGATGTTTCTCTCTCTCCCTCTCCCTGCCTCTCTGAAACCAATAAAACAATATATTTCTTTAAGAGAGAGAGGAAGGGCAGGCGGCCGTGCGGAATGAAGCCACGTGAGCTCGGACCCGCCGGGCACTCTTCGCGCTCCGTCCCGGCCGCCCCGGCCTCTGGGGCCACCGACCTTTGCTGAACGCGGCCACGGGGGAAGGTGGGCCGCCGAGAGGGGGGCTCTTTCTCTGATGGTGTCGCACCCCAGCCCGAGCCCCCTGGGGCTCCCCTCTGCCTGCGTCACAAGCCCAAGTCCTTATCTCGGTCTCGCAGCCCCGGAGCCGGGCTCCCGCGGAGCCTGCGTGTGCCCCTTCCGAGCACGTGACCGCGGGAAGGCCTTTGATGGCTCGGCCCGGCTTCCTCTGCCGGCCGGTGAGATAAACAGCCTCGGACCTCGCCGGGCACGTCTCCTGTGCTGAACCAGATTCTGCCCAGCACTCACCAGGCACATGCCCAGAGCGCCGTCTCCCCCGCCCCCTCCTCACCGGGACGGAGTGCCCACTGGCGGGGCGTGGGCCCGGGCGTCCATCTCCAGGGGCCGCCCGCAGCCCAGAAGTGGGGGAGCTCGTGCACCAGCTGATGTTTCTCTCCCACACACATGTCTCTCCCCGTCTCTCCCTAAAATAAAGACGTCTATCCGAGGATGAGGATGAAAACAACGAACGTGATGTCAATACCCGTGTTTTCCGATGGTCTGAGGCTCTACAGCAGCGGTTCTCACCCTGTGGGTCGCCTAAGACCATCGGAAAACACAGATATTTACATTGCGATTCGTAACAGTAGCAAAATTACAGTGATGAAGTAGCAACGAAAATAATTTTATGGCTGGGGGCCACCACAACATGAGGAACTGTATGAAAGGGTCGCGGCATCAGGAAGGTTGAGGACCACTGGCCTAGAGATACAAAGTTTCGTTTTTAAAAATGGACGAAGCCCTGGCCGGTTTGGCTCAGTGGTTAGAGCGTCGACCCACGGGCTGAAGGGTCACGGGTTTGATCTCCGGTCAAGGGCACGTACCGTGGTTGCAGCTTTGATCCCGGCGGGAAGCAACCAATCGATGTGCCTCCCATTCAGATCCCTCCCTCCCTCCCTCCCTCACTCCCTCCCTCCCTCCCTCGCTCCCTCCCACTGTCCAGAAGGCGGTGGAGAAAACACCCTCGGGTGAGGAGTAAAAGGAGAAGGAGAGCCGGGTGGGGCCGTGGTGGGGCCACAGGTCCCGTGGAGGAGAGGGCCGCGGAGAGCAGAGCCCTGCCAGCCGTGAGCGCCCCAGCGCCCCAACTTAGGTTCCCAATGAGCTCATCCCCCACTTAAAGGCCCGGGGCCCCGGGCACGGCCTGTGTGCAGGGCTGGGCCGAGCGGGTATAGCACGAGCCTGAGCCACGGGGCACCGGGACAGAGAGAAACCCTAAAACAGGGGCCGTGAGCCCGCGTGGGGGGCTCTCCCGCCCCCCGCCACGCCCGGGCCACCCGAGGTGCCGTCACGAAGGGGCCAAGGGTGAGGACAGCGTCCACAGGACGCACGGCAGAGAGGAACCGATAGGAGGGACCGCGGGCGGAGGCTCTTCCCCAGCCCGGCTCTCCTGCCGACGGTCCTGTCCGCAGGCGGTGCCAGGGCCCGGAGCTGCTCAGCCTTCGTCACCATCACCAGGCCCGGCCGCCTCACCGGGGCCTCGCCGGGAGCCCTCACGGGCGCTGTGTGCGGAGGAGCAGGTATCTGCGCGCCTCGGAGCACCTCGCCTCGCCCGCTTCCTGGTTACCAGGCCCAACGGCGGGTCGGCCCCGCGGGACCCAGGACGGGGTGCGGCGGGGGTCAGAGAAACACCTGCAGCGTGAGATGGCATCGGGGGCCTGGCGGTGACTCCGAGAAGCACCCCTGGTCACGCGGCCGACGCTCAGGCTCCAGGTCACCACCAGGAAACCTCAGTCGGGCCCGCCGCCGAGTGGGGGGCGGGGGGGGGGACCCTTTGAAATGTCAATGCCGCAAAGACGGAGCCGGGCCGTGTCCGGCTTAGAAGGGGATCAGGAGACGTGGGGGTGGAAGGCGACCCGGCCCTGGGCTGGATCCGCGCCGGAGGCCGCCGCCGCGCCAGGGCCGTCGCCACGCCAACGGGCCGGGAGCAGGTGGGGGCCGGGGGTCGGGTGAGCACTCCCCGCCGGGGGGAGGACGGCGCTGCCTGCGTTTTCTAGCAAACACAGCGCAGCGGTTCGGGGCCACGTCCTCTCCGAACACCAGGGTCTGGGGTGCACAGACGGGGGTCAGTGGGAAAGCAGTGGGGGCAGGGGTCACCGTGAGCGAAGCACATCCGGTCACATTCTTCTCCGAGTTCAACATTACTCCCAAGAAACCCTGCACCCCAAATCTCCAAACCCTGCCCGGCGGCGTGGCTCCGTGGCTGAGCGTCGACCCAGGAACAGGGAGGTCACGGTTCGATTCCCGGTCAGGGCACGTGCCCAGGTTGCAGGCTCCATCCCCAGTGTGGGGCGTGCAGGAGGCAGCCGATCCATGATTCTCTCTCATCGCTGATGTTTCTCTCTCTCTCCCTCTCTCTCTCCCTTCCTCTCTGAAGTCAATAAAAATAATATATTTAAAACCCCCAAACCCTGGGGTATCCGTTTAGCCCAGTGGTTATCACCTGGGGGTTCCCCCGCCCCCCGCCAGGGACATTGAGTGATGCCTGGAGACAGGTTAGTTGTCATAACCTGAGGGGGGGGGGTGTTGCCGGGACCCTGACGGGCTTGCAATGCTGCTGAACAGCCTACGACCCACCGGCAGCCCCTCGGCAACGGCCGACGTGGCCCCGAACATCGCTGGTGCCCAGAGGCCCCGCCCACGGGCTGACGAGACAAGACCATGGATGGCGCAGAGGAGCCAGGGAGGGCCTCACCCGGTGTGACTGGGGTCCTTGTACGAAGAGAGGACAGGACACACACACACACACACACAGGGACCGCGTGTGGACACAGGACGGGCGGGGCCTCAGGAGGAGCCGCCGGTGACCCCGGTCTCGGACCCCAGCCTCCATCACGTCTGTCAGGCCACGCAGCGGAGAACTCCGTCAGGACGGCCCGAGCAAACGCGTGCCTCCGGGAAATGGTCCCCAGAAATGAACGGACGTGTCGTAGGGACGCGGGCGCACGGAGGCGCTTAGAAAACCGCCCGGAACCGGGCGCCGAGCGGGTTTGCCGCCACAGAGCGCGGCGCGCCGTGCACAGAGGGAAACCCATAACCTCGAGATGCCTTTTGGAAGAAAGACGTCCAGTGAACGGACGAAGCATCGCTCTGAATGAAGTTGAAGGACAAAGTTCCCGGGAAGAGGGGATTGACCAACAGAAGGCCACGTCGGGGGAACAGAAAACAAGACCGCCGAGAAGAACCGAACCGTTTGGAATGAGCGGCTCCAGTGTGCGTGGAGGGACGCCACACGGTCACGGAACGGGGGAGGGCAACATGCAGACAGCACGTGTCCAACGGCCCCGTGTGTTTGGACGTGAACGCCGAGCCCCCGTTCGATGGCGCGCGTTGAGTTCATCGCGTCCCGTGAGCCCCGGGACCAGTGTGAGGACAGGGACAGCTCAGAGGGAGGCCGGGCAAACGAAGGACGACACAAAACACACGGCCCCACACCTGCAGAGTGAGGCGTGTGCGCCTTACCTGGTCATGTCACTTTAAGGAAGCTTTCGAGAGAGACCCGCCCTGCCCTAGCTGGCGTGGCTCAGTGGATAGAGCGTCGGCCTGCAGACCGAAGAGTCCCGGGTTCGATTCCGGTCAAGGGCATGAACCTTGGCTGCAGGCTCCTCCCCGGCCCGGGCCCTGGTCGGGGCTCATGCAGAGTGACCAGGCACGTGTCTCTCTCACATCGATATCTCTGTCTCTCCGTCTCCCTCCCACTCTCTCTAAAAACCAATGGGAAAACGGCCTCAGGAGAGGACTAACAACAACAAAAACAGAGAGAGACCAGCCCTGAGACGCGTGACATAGGGAGCTGGTGGCGTGTGGGCTGTTGGGCGGGGGGGGGGGGGGGGAGTGGAGGGGAGGTCAGAGCAGAAGAGGGGGACAGGGGGGTGCAGGCGCCGCACAGACCTGGGGCCGAGGCGTGTGGATTCACTCCGTCAACACGACAGTCCCCGGAAGCGGCCCTGCCGGGATCTCCGCTTCGCGGATAGAGACACGGAGGCACAGAGAGGGCAGACGCTTGCCCGGAGTCACACCGGAGAAGGGGTAGAGCCGGGCTTCTGCCCGGGGGCTGTGCCCCAAACCGCCCCCACGCCCGCCACGGGACGCCTGGACACGGAACTGTAAAGGCGGGGTTTTGTCTTCCTGGTCCCGAATTCGGCAGCAGGTACATTGGATAAAAAGAATGGTCGTCATAAGGAGGGTTGGAGCCGATCCGAGGGATGCAGTGAGTAAACATGTGCATCTGTGCACGAATAATCGTCTCACGCATTTGCGCGTCCCTGCTCCATGCACTTGGCCTGTACATGCCAATAACCGTTGGTGTTCCACCAAGAGAGACCACGCCTTCCCCGCGTCCGTCCACGAACACTCACGGACGTAAGGATGCTATTTTTGCCCTTGGACACCAAGCACGCCTTCCTTTTCCAAAGCGATGTCACAGGCCACACGCTCTCCCCGCAAGCCAGTTAAATCAGAAATAAATAACAGCGATAAAACGCGGACTGCTTGGCCGTTAAGAAAACATCTCTTAAAAGAACCACAGATCAAAGAGGAAAATCAAAACACGAAATAAAAACTGCCGAGAAAGCCATGAAAAGGGACGTATTTCATGGTGAGGTCTGTGTCACAGCTAAGGCTGCAATCAGAGGAAAATTTATAGCCTGGAGGTGCCTTTTGGAAGGAAGACTTCACATAAATGAACTGAGTATCACTCCGAATTAAGTCTAAAGAAAGGATGGAGTTGCCCAGGAAGAGGGAACGGATAAACATAAAGGCCACGTCGGGGGACTCGGAAACAAGACGAAAGAGGCGGCGTCTGACAAGAGACCGAATGCCTGATAAAACATAAATCTCTCGTGAGTTTGGTGTGGTGTTTTTTTTTTTCTTTTTTTTTTTAAATAAAAGCAAAACAATAAAGCTCGAAGGAGGGAAAAGAGAGGCAACAGCTACAGGAGGACATAAAATCATCAAGGGGAGACGTGCGTCTACCAAGTGGTGACACCCCCGAACCCCTGGAGGAACGGATCCGCCATGAATAAATTACCCAGAGGCACGGCGAACGGATTCGGAACGCACGACCGTAAAACAGACCAAAGAGAGCCTGGGGTCCTTGAAGACGGGCTCAGGCTCAGGGGACTGACGGCTTCCTCCTGACATTTCACCTTCGAGGGGGCGGCTCCCCGTTCTCGGGTCTGTACCGGGCCACAGAGGGGCCGGCGGACCCCCTTCTGTCAACACCCCGCTCGCACACGCCTGAGGACAGGGCCCTGATCCCCCGCCCCCGGGCGCTGTCGTTTCGGGGGCCAGACATCTGGGGTGGCCTTCCCCAGGCAGAGGAAACGGTGCGGCTTTAATGCTGTGGAGCAGACGGACTTGCAAGGCGGGCGTGGCGGGCGTGCGGGGGGGGGGGGGGCGGGGGGGGGGACGGCTGGCTCATGTCTGCTGTTGAACGCGCACCCACGTCGGTGTCCGGGTAACAGACCCTGAGCAAACGTGTGATGTCGGTGCAGGCCTGCTTCTGGCGGGGTCGAAGGGCGCCCGAGCCTTTAACGTCCACGGAAGAGGCCGCGCCGGTCTCCGGGGAGGCCGCCGTCCGTGAGCTCTTTCCCACAGGAGCGCCTGGGGTGCGCCCACCCGGAGGGCGCGATCAGATGCCTTCGTCCTGAGCGATCAGATAAGCAAAGAACTCCAGCGCCTTAATTTGTATTCCTCTTATCATAATGCAGCTTATCAGCATCTTTTCATCCCTCAGACGGATGGTATTTCCTTTCCTGGGGACTGCTTTTTACAGACGTAAGCCTTTCCCCTCATGATTTACAGGAGCTGTGCGGCACGGCGATAACGCGGGCCCTGGGCCTTTGAAACCAGCGGCCACGCTGTTCCCAGAGGTATTTCTCGTTATTTTCTCGCTTTGCAAAACATCTTTGCTTTGTACGTGTCTCTCCTTGAGGCAGAACGGACACGCCGTGAACTGCATGTGTGTCTGACGTGTGCGATTTGGTCACACTTTTGACACACGAGGAGACCATCGCCGTAGTCAAGGTCAATGGACGTACCACCCCCCCCACTCGAGTTTCCTGAGTCCCGTGGACGCCCCCCCAAAACTGTCCCCAGGCTCCCCCCATCCATAGGCGGCCACTGAATGTATCCCTCTACGGCGGTCTGCATTTTCTGGGTTTTATAGAGGTAAAATAGGACAGTTTGTGCTCTTTTTTTTTTTTTTGTCCTGGCTTTTCTCACTCATAATTATTCGGAGCCCTGCCGCTGCTCAGCCGGTCAGAGCACGTCCCGATTCACCAAGGTTGCGGGTCTGATCCCCCGTCAGGGCGCATACAAGAATCAATCAATGAATGAATGCATCAATACGTGGAACAAACCTCTCTCTCTCTCTCTCTCTCTCATCAATAAAAAATAATGATTACTATTTTGAGATTCACCCAGGCTATTCTGCACATTAACAGTTTATTTCTTTTTTTTTTAAATATATTTTTATTGATTTCAGAGAGGAAGGGAGAGGGAGAGAGAGAGAGAGAGACATCAATGATGAAGAATCACTGATCGGCTGCCTCCTGCACGCCCCGCCCTGGGATCGAGCCCGCAACCAGGGCCTGTGCCCTGACCGGGACCCTTCAGTCCGCAGGCCGACGCTCTATCCACGGAGCCACGCCAGCAGGGCCATGAAGAGTCTACTCCTTTGTTTCTGAGCACACTCCATTGCACGGATAGGCTACAACTTTAAAAAACGTTCCAAGCTGCTGGCTTGTGGGTTTCCAGTTTCCCTAAACCTGCCACGCGCTCCTGTGAGGGGTGGGGGCGTGCGTCTCCTCGCTCCCCGGCCAGCCGAGTGCGGGAGGGGGTGGTGTCAGCCTGACCTCCCGTCCGCTCGCCCACAGTGCACCTGCCAGGCTCAGACGGGGGCCTGGGCCAAGCAGGGCTGCGGGCGCCGCACGGGGAGCTGGGGCCGCACCCTTCCCCCCACGCCAGGCTCTCCACGCCACGCCCTGGGCAACCCTCGGGGCGAGGCTCGACGCCGAGGGCCGCTGACGGTCGGCCTCGCTGGGGAAGAGGACCGGCCGGGCAGAGCCGCACGCCAGGCGCCGACCTCCCGGGCACGGGCGCCTCATCAGCATTCGGTGGGCGCGCCGTGCGCTGGGCAACGCACGGCTGAATGGACGCAGCGCCGGCTCCGCAGTCGGCCGGCGGAGGAGGCCTCTCCCCGCGCCCAACCTGCCCATTAGCATCCGCAGAAAGCCCCCATTTGCATCCCAACAATGGCCCTGCCCCCAAGCCCAGCCGCGGGGCACCGGGCATCTGTGGGCACAATCGTCCTTTGTGCCCGCTCCGGCAGCAGCGGGAGCACGTCCCGGCCTCACCGGCGACGCGGCTGGGCCAGAGCCACAGCCAGAGGCACGTGACGCGGCCACGGCAGCCTGGGGCCCCGCGGGGTGGGTGCCCGGCTCCGTCCTGCCCGCCTGACTCCCAGGACGACTCCCACGGGGCAGTGCCCCTCCCCCGGCACAGCGGCTGAGCCCCCCCCCACCCCCCCCAGCGCACTGCCAGCCTCCTGCCAGGGACAATCACGAGGTACAGAGGACACAGCGGGTCCTCTGCCCGTGAGCCCAGTGCTGGTGGGCCGGGCACGGCGCCCGTGGGTGCGGAGGGTGAAGGACAGGCTCGGCCACGCTGGGACAATGGCCCCGTCCTCACGCAGGGCCTCGGCGCCCCGGCTGGAAGCAGGGGCAGGACTCTGAGGCGACGTCGGGCCAGCAGGCCAGTGCCAGGCCCTGGGACCCCTGAGCCCACCCGGCGACCGCAGGGTCCTGGGCAGGAGTGGGCAGGGGTCCGAGCCGCGCCCGGGCCCCGCGCAGCCTCCCGGGAGGGGCTCACCGGCACTGTCGTAGCCGTCCGCCGAGAAGGGGTCCAGCCGCCGCTCCTCCGAGGCGAGGTCACACGTGATCTGAGGGACCGTGAGCGTCTTCTCTCCCGGACTCAGCCCGTTGTCCTTGTCCAGTTTGAACTTTTTTTTCTTTACCTAAAAAACCAACAACAAAAACCACGCAGACAATAAATGGGCGGCTCATGGGAGTCTCCCGCCAGCCTCAGAACGCCGGGCCAGGGCCCCGGCCCCAGCACCCTCCCACCCACAGGGCTCGGCCCAGTCTCAGCCCTGAGAGCTCACTCCGGGGGCGGGTGGACGGACAGACGGAGAGGCACACGCCAGGGCCTGGGGACCAGGGCTGGGGCCCCAGGAGGCTCGAGCACGTGAGGGGGGATCTACGGGGCCTTGTGCCGGCGGAAGGAAGGCCGCAGGCCGCGTGGGGCCCTGGGAGAAGGTTCTGGCCGAGGGACGGCGGTGCAGACGCTGCAGAGGGAGCTGGACACTGAGGCGGGTCCCCCAGGGAGGGCGTGGGCCGCAGCGGGGCCACCCACCCGCCGCCCCCCACTGCAGCCAAACCTGCCCGGAGCCCCCCCCCCCCCCCCCCCCCCCCGCTATCCTGGCTGTGACCTCAGCCCAACACCGGGGCCCCTCAAGGGCCTTCTCCCACAGCTGTCCCGCCTGGGGACCCCCTCTGGCCCGCCCGCCGTGGCCTTGAGTCTGGGGACACGGGTGGCGGGGTCGAGCATGGATGTCCCCCCAGTGCCCGGGGCTGACCCGCACAGTCCCCGCCTGCCGGCGCTGGCCCGTCCTGGGAGGGGGGAGGGGGGGCGGGTACCATGGCCGACTTCTTGGGCCGGGGGCTGGGGGAGAGCAGCGCGTGGCTGTGGCCGCGGGGCAGCTTCCGCACGTAGATCTTCCAGGTGGCGGAATCGGGGTTCTCGGCCGCGTAGCACCTCCACGCCGTCTGGAACCGGAGGGAGAGGCTGTCACCTGCCGAACCGTCCGCGGGGGGGCGGGGGGGGGCACTGCGGAAGCTGCAGCCCCGATCCCGCCATGCCCCCACCCACACCTCCCTTGCCAGGCCCTCGCCTCCCCAGCCCCCCAGGCGGCGGGCAGACGCCTCGCACCGGGGCTGCAGCCCAGACCAGAGGCCTTGGCTGTGGCTGCGTCTCCCTGAGGTGGCACAGTGAGGGCAGGGGCGGGGCGGGCAGAGCCGAACGGCTGGGCTCCCTCCCGCGAGGATGCCGGGGGCTGTGGGCACCAGGCAGGGCAGGAGGAGCGGCCCGGGGCCGGCGGGAGGCGGGCTGAGTGGCCAGGAGGCAGAGCCCCTGAGGCCCCGGTGCCCACTCTGGACGGGACGACGCGTAGGAGGGCGGCCACGGGAGCCTGTGGGGGGGATGAGGTGGGCGGTGCTGGCTGGGGGGGTCCTGGGGCAGGGACACCACCTGTGGGGGGACCCCACGCCCACTGGCACTCAGCACCGTGCCTGCGGGGACGGCCGACACGCTGAGGCCGCGGAGCCCCGGGCCCTGACCCCCGGGCGCCGGGCGGCACTCACCTGGATGAGCGAGGCCGCCGCCGGGATCTGCCGGTTGAAGTGCTTCTGCCGCTGCTTCTGCTGCACCTTCAGGGCGAACCCGGAGCCGAGGATCCCCTGGGAGACGGGCCGCTCAGCCGCGTGGTGCCGGCCCCGCGGAGGGGACACCCAGGAGGGGGACACCCAGGAGGAGGAGGACACCCAGGAGGGGGACACCCAGGAGGGGGACACCCAGGAGGGGGACACCCAGGAGAAGGACACCCAGGAGGAGGAGGACACCCAGGAGGGGGACACCCAGGAGGGGAACACCCAGGAGGAGGGGGACACCCAGGAGGGGGACACCCACGAGGGGGACACCCACGAGGGGAACACCCAGGAGGATACCCAGGAGGAGGACACCCAGGAGGACACCCAGGAGGACACCCAGGAGGACACCCAGGAGGGGTACACCCAGGAGGAGGACACCCAGGAGGACACCCAGGAGGACACCCAGGAGGGGGACACCCAGGAGGGGGACACCCAGGAGGGGGACACCCAGGAGGAGGACACCCAGGAGGAGGACACCCAGGAGGAGGGGGACACCCAGGAGGGGGACACCCAGGAGGGGGACACCCAGGAGGGGGACACCCAGGAGGAGGGGGACACCCAGGAGGGGGACACCCAGGAGGGGGACACCCAGGAGGATACCCAGGAGGAGGACACCCAGGAGGACACCCAGGAGGGGGACACCCAGGAGGGGGACACCCAGGAGGGGGACACCCACGAGGGGAACACCCAGGAGGATACCCAGGAGGAGGACACCCAGGAGGACACCCAGGAGGACACCCAGGAGGGGGACACCCAGGAGGGGTACACCCAGGAGGAGGACACCAGGAGGACACCCAGGAGGACACCCAGGAGGGGGACACCCAGGAGGGGGACACCCAGGAGGGGGACACCCAGGAGGAGGACACCCAGGAGGAGGGGGACACCCAGGAGGGGGACACCCAGGAGGGGGACACCCAGGAGGAGGACACCCAGGAGGAGGACACCCAGGAGGAGGGGGACACCCAGGAGGGGGACACCCAGGAGGGGGACACCCAGGAGGGGGACACCCAGGAGGAGGGGGACACCCAGGAGGGGGACACCCAGGAGGGGGACACCCAGGAGGATACCCAGGAGGAGGACACCCAGGAGGACACCCAGGAGGACACCCAGGAGGACACCCAGGAGGGGGACACCCAGGAGGGGGACACCCAGGAGGAGGACACCCAGGAGGAGGACACCCAGGAGGAGGGGGACACCCAGGAGGGGGACACCCAGGAGGGGGACACCCAGGAGGGGGACACCCAGGAGGAGGGGGACACCCAGGAGGGGGACACCCAGGAGGGGGACACCCAGGAGGACACCCAGGAGGGGTACACCCAGGAGGGGGACACCCAGGAGGGGGACACCCAGGAGGGGGACACCCAGGAGGGGGACACCCAGGAGGGCAGACGGCAGGGACCGGCTCCTCACGCGGGGAGCCCCCGTCTGCAGAGGGTCCAGGCGTACGAGACACGTGCACACACACAACACTGCACTGTGGCTGTGACGTGTGCGCTCCATGTACAGCATCCACAACACACACGCAATGCGTGTGCACCACATACACACAGGACACAGGTACAGACACAACATGTGCCGGGCGCAAAGCATATGCAAATACACACGATGCATGCACCCGTGAGACACACATACACACACATTCCACATGCACACCCCACACGGTACACACACCACACAGTGTGCACGCACACATACGCACACACGCGTGCACACGCAGCATGCACCCGATTTACCCCTGGGCTGTGGGTCTGGGAAGGATGTGGACCCCTCCCAGGCCACAGTGCAGGGCCACGAGCTCCCTCACCAGGTACCCAAAGGGCAGCCGCGATTGGGGTTCACCCTACCCGTTGGGGACTGAATAAGCAGGCTGCACCCCAGGGTGCGGGGAAAGGCCCTCTCCAGCCGCCTCTCCACTGGGGCCGGGCAGGAAGCTGGGCTTCTCGTGTTTTCCCCACTAAGCAGTCTGCTCACAGCAGGACCTCGCACACAGTGGGGACCCCGCACACAGTAGGGCCCTGCACACAGTGGGACCCCTACACACAGCAGGGACCCTACACACAGTGGGGCCCTGCACACAGTGGGACCCCTACACACAGTGGGGACACAGCACACAGTGGGGCCCCACACACAGTGGGGACCCTGCACACAGTGGGGACCCTGCACACAGTGGGGATCCTATACACAGTGGGGATCCTGCACACAGCAGGGGACGTACACACAGCAGGGACCCTACACACAGTGGGGCCCTGCACACAGTGGGGCCCCCGCACACAGTGGGGATCCTATACACAGTGGGGATCCTGCACACAGTGGGGCCCCTGCACACAGTGGGGATCCTATACACAGTGGGGATCCTGCACACAGTGGGGCCCCCGCACACAGTGGGGCCCTGCACACAGTGGGGCCCTACACACAGCAGGGACCCTACACACAGTGGGGCCCCTACACACAGTGGGGCCCTGCACACAGTGGGGCCCTACACACAGCAGGGACCCTACACACAGTGGGGCCCCTACACACAGTGGGGCCCTGCACACAGTGGGGACACAGCACACAGTGGGGCCCCCGCACACAGTGGGGCCCTGCACACAGTGGGGATCCTGCACACAGTGGGGATCCTACACACAGTGGGCCCCCGCACACAGTGGGGCCCTGCACACAGTGCGGCCCTGCACACAGTGGGGATCCTACACACAGTGGGGCCCCCGCACACAGTGGGGCCCTGCACACAGTGGGGCCCGCACACAGTGGGGCCCTGCTGGCCGGGAGCCCGGGGGAGGCTGGGGAGCAGCGGCGACGCCCGTGCGGAGCACCTACCGCTGGGAGCGCGAAGAAGGAGATGGCGAAGACGGAGAAGCAGGAGGCGATGGTCTTCCCGACCCACGTCTGGGGCACCTTGTCCCCGTAGCCGATGGTGGTGACCGTGACCTGTGCGGGAGGTGGGGGCGACAGTGGTCAGCGGTCCAGGCCCCAGAATCCAGACACGGGCATCTGTCTCCCTACACCACCTCCACCCCACGGGCAGGGGCAGGCGGTCTCTGCCGGACTCCTCGTGTGCTGCCCTACTAAGTGGTCTGCTCACAGTGGGGACCCTGCCTGGCCAGTGCACACGGGGTGGTCGGGATCTCCACGCCGCTCCTGGGCCCGCTCACCGGGTGGGCACGGGGCCTGGCGCCAATGGACACGCAGGCCTCCCGCCTCCCGCCCGCGCCTGCCTCATCCTGGGGAGGCTGCCCCAGGCCACCTACGTCGCTGAGCACGGCCCCCCGGAGGCCGGCCCGCGACAGAGCCGGACGGATGACACGCACTTCCTGACGCCACCAGCACCACATGTTTCTGGGTCCTTTCCTCCCCGAGAAGCAGCCGCAGCCCCGTCCTCCCGTCTGGGGGCCTCCGTCCCCATCCCAGGCTGCGGAGTGACAGCGGGCTGGGGCTCCCCCCCTGCGGCCAGCCTCCTGCTGCCACCTGAGTCCCCCGCCCCCCCGCCTGGGCTCCAGCGTGAGCTGACGGTGACGTGCTGTAGGGACTCCGGAGCCCACCCGCCCAGGCCCGAGCTGCCCCCCGAGTCTGGGATTTCCAGGACCTGGCTCGAGCCTGGCCAGGAGACCGAGGATGCCCCAGCACCCACTGCCCGGCGGGCACAGCTCACACCTGCACGCAGGACAGCAGGCTCGGGGCCCAGTGTCCCTGCGGCTCCGGGGCCGTGGGAGACCCCCTGGCCGGCCCTGTCGCCCGTGGACCAGCCGGCCTGTGCCTGGGCAGCGGCTTCTCCCTGTGGGAGGCCAGGCCAGCAAGCGGCCTCCACAGCCTGAGGTCCGCGGGGACCTCCCTTCCATCCGGGCCCCGCCCCCGCCTCCCGCCCAGGCCGTGTGGGAGCGGGGACATGGAGGCAGGGCCTGGCAGGCCCCTGAGCAGCCTCTGTCCGCCTGAAGGTGAGGCCCTCACAGGCCCATGTGGCACCGTGACTGCGCAGAACCGCGGGAGCGAGGCGAGGCCGGCAGGAACCGGGGCTGGGGGAGGCTGGGCCTCGGAAGACATGGCACGTCCCAGGCCAGCCCGGCGCTGGCCCTGCAGGCCCCTCGCGCGCACTCGCAAACCTTCCTACGCAGGCGGACATCACGCACGTGCAGAGCGGTGCAAGGGCCTGGCGTGCAGGACGGCCACACGGCACACACGTGCATGCCTAGCACACACACACGCACACACGGCATGGCAAGGTCACACAGAGCGGCTGCTGCCAGGTCGAGCCTGACACCCGGGCACGCTCAGACCCAGGCCCTCGCACCCATGTCGCATGCGCACGCACCTCGCACCTCGCACCTCGAGCAGGGCCCGGGGGCCTCAGGGCGGAGACAGACCGGCTGAGGGCGGGTGGCAGATAAGGGGACCCTGGGGGAGCCCAGGCCCCAGGCCCCCTTGTCGGCGGGGTGTCCTCCCGGGAGGGCCTGGGCCCCACGTGGGACGCCTGGGCCGCAGCTGCCTCTCCAGGGCCGGGCACTGGGAGCAAAGGCAGCTTTGGGGCTGCAAACGGGCCGCCCCCCCGCCCCCCGCCCCCCGGCACTGCCCCGCCCGCTCTGGGAGGCGAGGCCGCTCTCAGGAGTTGGTTTTATTACGCAAACAGATGCTATTAGCGTGTAAGGAGCGTCTCTTACTTTAGTGAGTTACTACGGAGGCATTTAACAGTTCCTCAGTTTCCCTCTGTGCTCAGGCCAACGGATAGAACCCGCGTGCGCACACGTCCTGGGGGGACTTCGATCGCTAAGAGTAAAAAGCTCCGACTAGGGCTGCACGGCAGGGGACCTAGGCGACGAGGCTGCAGGGAGCCCGGTGGTGGGGGGACACCCACACCTGGGCACAAAGGTTGGGGGCGCCCGGAGACTCAAAAACATGTAACACAACCTTCGAAACGACCAAAATTCCTGCAAAAACCCACAGGGAAGGAGGGGAGGGAGGGAGGGAGGGCTATGGGGGCAGCGGGAGCGGGTGGCGGGCGAGGGGCCTGAGACCACCCCCCCACCCACCACCCCGAGCAGAGAGAGCCCGGCTGGGCCCTCGTGCAGGTCCCGCCCAGGCCGGGCCCACGCCGTCCGCGAGGTGCAGGGGCTGCCTGCTGGCTGGTCAGCACAGGTTGGGGTGCCCGGGCCGGGGGTCCCCCAGCCCCCACGGAGAGCACAGGCCCAGAGCTGGGGACGCGGGGCCCTCGGCCCCTGTCACAGACCCTCTTTGTCAAGTTAACGACGTCCTCCCGCCTCTGAGGAAACGGCCGTCCCCACGGCTGTTTGTTTTTCCGGAGCTCGCAGACACAGGCAGCTCAGGAATGGGCCCTCCAGCCGCCTGCTCGGGGCTCGCCCCCTACGCGGCACGCTAGAATGCAGATCGGCACGTCCGCGCGGCCCACAGACCCGGGGCGGGGGGGGGGGGGGGGGGGACACGGTACGGCCACCGCGGCCTCGCACGGGCGCCGGGCCGCTCAGACGTGGCCGCACGGACCCGGCAGGCCCGTCCTGGGGCCGCGTCCTCCCACGAGCTTCTGCTGCTCCGCTTCCCTCTCGAAGGACGGGACGCGAGAGGCCGGCCGGCCCCACCCGCGCCCCACGCGCTCCGCTGAGGCCGCCCTCCTGGGCCCGAAACCTGGACCCCGCCGGGCGGGAGGTCGGCCCGCGGCCACCCCACGGGCCGGATGCATCTGGGACTGGCACGGCCATCTTCCCGGGGGGAGGGGTGGCCAAGAGCAGGGCCCTTCGGGGCTCCCACGGGTGGCACGTCCACGCGACAAACTGGCGCCGATGCCCTGAGTGAGGGGAAACTGAGGCCGGGGGGCAGGCTCACCGCGGGGAAGTGACTGAGCGGGCGTGACCGAGGCCGGCCCAGCCCCAGACGCCACACCCGGATGCCAGGAAGGCCGGGCAGCAGAGCGGAGGCCAGCGGCCGCCCCCCTCCCAGTCCAGCCTCACCCAGCCTGCAGCCCCCCACCTGCCCAGAGGAGGCGGGGGGGGGGCAGGACCCTCAGGCCAGAGGGCGAGGGAGTGTGATTGGACCCTGGCAGCCACAGACACGTCCGTGTGAGTTAGCTTGCTTTGGGCCCATCCTGAGCGTCTGGCTTCGGGCCCGGCCAGAGGAGCTGGGACGGGTAACGGCCCCCTAAGCGTACAACCAGCCGTTACCGCGTCCTCGCTGGGCGCCCGGTGCCCCAGCCTCTCTGAGCTCTCCCTCACGTCGCTCTCCGACGGGTGCATCTTATACCCATTTCACAGATGGGCCCAGAGAGGGGGCGTGAGCCGCCAAGGCCACACAGCGGGTCCGCGGTGGAGCTCAGATGCCGCCCCGCGTCTGGCGTCGGCCCCAGGCTCCTGCCCACGCGGTCACGGCGCCGCTTCCTGTCTCGCTGTCTCCTGGTGCCGCCATCGCCCCTTCCCCTCGCTGCCACGTGCTGACCCCGCCCCAAAGAGAACCAACCCCGCGTGCCACCCTCCCTGCGCCCCCGGTGTCCGCAGGGGCAGGAGAGGAAGCGCCTTGTAAACTCCTACCCATCCTGCAAAACCCGGCTGCAAAAGCCCTTCCTGGGGGCGGGCTCTCTGGCGAGGCTCCCAGAATCCACAGGGACCTCCCACTAGACGGTCCACAGGCACAGGGTGTGCGGGGCCCACACGTCCTCCCAGGCTCCCCCAGAGCCGCGGCCGGCAAACTGCGGCTCGCGAGCCACAGGCGGCTCTTTGGCCCCTTGAGTGTGGCTCTCCCACAAAACACCACGGCCTGGGCGAGTCTATGTTGAAGAGGTGGCGTTAGAAGAAGTCTAAGTTTAAAAAATGTGGCTCTCAAAAGAAGTGTCAGTCGTCGTGCTGTTGCTATTTGGCTCTGTGGACGAATGAGTTTGCCGACCGCGGCCCCAGAGGAAGGGCCCTGGATGGGGGGCTCTGAGCGCGGGGGTGGGGGCCTGGGGCCTCCGTTTCCCCAGCTCCAAGGAGGTCCTGACCCTGGCCCCACCCAGGGCTTATGGGTGAGTGTCTGGGGGGCCCTGTCCTCACGCAGGCGCCCACTCGGCTCCAGAGCCCTCTGACCTCCCCCCCCCCCGCCCCCCCCCCCCCCCGCCCCCGCCAGGATGCAAGGCAGCCCGTGAGGCCGGAGCCTGCGGGAGCCGCGGTGGAGGAGGGCGGGCAGGGAGTCAGACCGGTGGAAATGGCGGCCGAGAGGCAGGCGGCTGCCCGCGCTTCCACGCTGGACTCTAAATTTAGATCCGGGAAACCAGAGCCCAGCGGCCTCCGACCGGAGACCCCGGGGCACGGAACAGAGGCGCCGTGTGTCAGAGCCGTCCCCGCCGCCCCGGCTTGAACACACACACTCGCGTTTTGTTCCAGGGGCAGAGGGAAAAGTCTCCCACCCTCCCACACCCAGCGGCCGGGCGTGGGGCGCCGCACGTGGTGGGGGGCGGGGAGCGCTCGCACCACAGGGGCGTCCCCACCTCAGAGGGGGGACGGGGGGCCCCTTCGCTGCAGTGTGGGAACTCGGGGGGGGGGGCGGGCAGCACCGTCCCAGGAAGTCCACGGGACGCCTGCTGTCCGTCCTGGCTGAACAGTGACCCCGAAACGTGTGTCCGCCCGAACCCGCGGCGTGTGAGCGCCCCTGGGAACAGGGCCCTTGTCCGGGAGGCTAAGGAAGGGGGACCCCGTGACCCCGACCAAAGGTGAGCGTCCCCGTAGGAGACAAAATGTGGCCACATGCCCAGAGGGTCCTGGAGAGCATGCGGCTGCTGTGTAAGACCCCGTGGGGGACCCCGGGACTCCGGGAGACCAACACCCCACTGCCCGATGCCAGGCAGAGCCCCCCCGAGGCACCGGCTCATTCATTCATTCGTTCACCCAGCTATCACCAGGGCTGACGGCCCGCGGGGACCACGCGGCCTCCTGGCTCCAGAGGAGATGCAGTGCACAGCCCTCCCCAGGCCCTGTTGTTGGGTCTGCCCCCCACGCCTGAGCAGCCGGTCTGGCTCCTGGGCGGCCCCAGCCTGCAGATCAGAAATGGCCCGGCCGGTGATCCTCGCCCTGTCCGGGGTCTGGGGGCCTCACTACCCATTGGGTCGGAGCCCCCCCCCCCGCCCCCCCGTCTCTCAGGGCTGGGCAGGGGGAGGAGGTGCCGGCACGCACGGGGGGTGGACGCAGCCGGGACACAGGAAACCGATGCGCAGCAACTGCGCGGCCACAGATGCCGCTGGCCGGGAGCCCCAGCCAGGCCGCGCTGTTTGTCCGAGACGCGCCAGGAACACAGCCCATAACTCAAGCCGCGGGGGCACCCGGACAGCTGCAGGGGCAGCCGCTGCGATGAATGGGAGCCGTTTGCCCCCGGGCCCGGGGTGTCAGGGGCCCAGGCGGCCCAGGGCCCAGCGGGAACAATGGCCAGGCCAGGGCCCACGGTGGCCGAGGCTGGGGCTGCAGCTGACGGCGAGGCCCGGGGCACCGGTGCCAAGCCGGGCACAAAGGGGCCGTTTTCCTGGCCGGCGGGCGGATGTTTGCACAGGTGTGGGAGTGGGCGCGCCGCCGTGCCGAGGGCGGGGGCAGGGGGGCCGCGCTGCCCGCAGCTCCAGGAGCCGGGAGGAGGTGGGGGCAGCACCACGCCGGGCGCCCGGGTCGGCCGAGCCTCGGCCTTCGCCCACGTGCTGCTGGCCCTGGGAACCCTCTACTCCTCACCAAGCTGGTGGCCCTCGGCCCACCGCAGGCCAGCTCGCTGCTGAGGGCGAAGCCCCCACCAAGCCTGCGGGGGCTGCCCCCCTGGACCTGGGGGGCACAGACCTAAGGGAGGGAGGGCAGCCAGGGCCGGAACCGGGGCCGTGCCCACCCAGAGCCGGGTCAGCATGCCCTTGCCTTCGCTGAGCAGCCTGGCCTGTTGGAAGCTTCCAGAAAACACACCGATTCGACCGATGTCAGGAGCCCTGTCTGGGAGCCCGGCCTCATGGGTGGGGACCCGGGAGCAGCAAAGGGGCGTGCCTGCCTGGAACCAAGAGCGCCCTCTGCCCCCCGGACCATCTGAGAGGGGCGCCCGCTGGGGGGGAGGGTGGGGAGCCCTGGAGAGCGGGGGCCCTCCTTCTTGGAAGGAGAAACACGTGGGGGCTGGCACAGGCCCTGCCCCTGCCCAGTGCCCCTGGGACCTGTGCTGTCCCCAAGGCCTGGGCCCACCTCCTGCAGGCTGCCACCCTCCCGTCTCCCTGGTCCGACCAGGCCTGGGCACCCCCTCCCCCCCCCCCCCCCCGCCAGCTCAGGGGCTCCCGCTCGGCCACAAGCCTCCTAGGCCGCGAGCTCATGTGGCCCCAGAGTGCTGTGCCCCGGGGAAGGGGTGTGGGAGACCCGGCTGCACCCCTGGCCCCCGCAGCGGGTGGCCGGCTGGCCCTCACACGCACAGCCATGCGCAGACGGCGTTTCCGGCTTTGGGGCCGGAGTCCCCATCAATGAGGCGTCGAGTCTTGAGAAACCAGGCCCCGGGGGGGGGGGGCGCGGGGGGAGCAGAGGCCGTGCAGCCCCCACCACACAGACCGCCCGCCCGAGCCCCACCTACCACGCCCCACCACAGGGCATCGGCGTAGCTGCCAAACTCCACGCGGCCCGCCTCGTTCACGGCGTCCTTCTCGGCCAGGTACACGAAGTAGGAGGAGAAGATGAGGCCCAGGAAGCCGATGTACAGGGTGGTGATCAGCTCCTGGGGGAGAGGGGCGGGTCAGCGGGCAGCGCGGGCGGCGGCGGGCCGGGGAGGGTGCCGCACGCCGGCCGCCAGGCCCCACGGCACCCAGACAGGGACACGCCATCTCCGCCACGTCTCCCACGCGGACCCTGCACTGCTCAACGGCTATTTCTCACAACTCTGGTCCAAGACCGCTGTGGGGCCCTCCCCCAGGAGCTGGGCAGGCCCCGCCACCGCCTGGGCACACGGTCTGGGCGGCACGGGCTTCCCTGACGCCCGGTTCTCCTCCTGTGGCTCCGAGGGCCAGGCGGGGACACGGGAGCAGCAATGGTACGCGCCTGCCTGGAACCGCGAGCCCCCGGACCTTCCCCACGTGGCCCGTCTCCCTCTCCTCGGCCCGACAGCCCCTTGTCCCCACCCGGGAGGAATGTGGGCGCCTCATCAGACTGGCAGGCCCGGATGCCAGCCACAGGCCACTGCCCCGCCCCACCCCCGCCCCGCCCCGGCCCACCTGGCGGTGGATGAAGACCACGGAGCCCAGCAGCCTCCAGGTGCCGCCCTGGCGGTCCACGTGCAGCATCCGCAGGATCTGGAGGAAGCGGATGCCCCTGCGAAGGAGAAGCCTGTGTCCCCGCCGGGCAGGTCCCCGCCGGCCGCGCCCCACAGCCCCCGGGCGCCTCCCTCCAACCTGGCCGTGAGCCCGCCACTCACCGCAGTCCACCCCCTGGCCCCTCGCCCTTCCTCGAGCCCGGGCCAGACCTGCACGGTCCTCCCCTCCCCCCCCAGGCCGCCTCCGGCCGGACCCCTCCAGTTGATGGAGGAGCAGACTGAGGTCCCGGCAGCGAGTGAGAGCCCGGGCCGGGCCGGGATCCCTAACTCAGCTCAGGGGGGGCCCGATCCCGGCCGAGCGCCTGCAGCCGGCATACCTGATGGCCGAGGTGGCGAACACCTGCCCCTTGGAGCCCACGCAGAGGACCACCATGGAGGCCACGACCACGATGAGGTCTGCGGGCGGAGAGTTCCCGCGTCACAGCCCGGCCGCTGGCCCCGCGGAAAGAGCCGGTGGCTGGTGGGACCGGGTCCCACAAAGGGACTGTCCCAGGCACCTGCCGAGCCCACCGCCCACCCCAGGCCGGCCCGCAGGCTGCTGAGGGCAGCAGGCAGGCACCCTGCTGTGCCGAGCGCGCCCCGAACCCCTGTCCCGGGAGCAGCGCCTGAGGGCGGGGGGGGGGGGGGGCTGGGCGCTGAGGCCGGCCCCTGTGCTGGGGGACCTGGAGGGCACCCGCTGGCCTCGGGTCCTGCCTGTCGGGGCCGTGGAGCCCGGGGACTCCCCCGGAGGCGCTCAGGATGGGGGTCTGCCCGGCCCGACCCGCCCTTCCTGGGGCGCTGGCCTGGAATCTCGGGGTGATGCTCCCGTGGGGACAGCGTGACTCACCGATGATGGAGATGGGCTTCCTGGCGAAGCGCAGCCGCCCCCAGACGCCCACGTACTTGCTGCGGCAGCCGGCGGACCAGAGGCGAACCACGTACTCCGTCCCGAAGAACACGACCAGCACGATCTCCTGTGGGGAGGAGGCCCGTGAGCGCCCCGCCGGGCTCCGCCGCCCGTTCCGCCGTCGCGCCCGGCCTGCCCGGCCCAGGCCGCTGGCAGTGGGCGCCCTGCTCTGCAGACCAGGCCCTCCAGGCCCAGGGGGCGTGCCCGCAGGGCTCGGGGTGGCTCTGGGTCGGGAAAATGCCCTGGCCTGGCCCGGGAAACATGGTGCCAGGGGCCGCCGTCTCCGGCCAGCGCTCGTGTAACGTGTGGAGCCCCAACGCTCAGGCCACGCAGCATCCAGGGTCCCTCAGCCGCCTCGGGCCGGGGGGCTGGGCCGCAGCAGGAAGAGCCCAGTGGGGTCAGAGGGCATCACGGACCCCGGCCCGGGAGGAGGGGCAGGTTCACTGTCGGCTGTGACTGCCACGTGGGAGACCCTGCCATCGCCCGGGCGCCGAGAAAGGCTGTGCCCCATGTCAGCCTGCAGCCGGGGACCTGGGCGAAGCCAGGGCCGAGGCGAGCGTCTGAGTGACAGCGGATGGACGCACAGTGGACAGACGGCCGATGGGGGGTGGAGGGAGAGGGGGTGGAGGGGGCGACAAGTGAAGACGGGCGGGTGAGACTCCGGTTCAGAAGGCCAGCGCCTAGGCCACCGCACCGGCCAGTCGGGTGAAGTGGGCCGATTCCTAGAAGCACAAAACCTCCCACGACTCAACCGGGAGGAAGCAGGAGCGTGCCTGTAAGGGGTCCGGAGATGGAGGCAGAAATCAACACCCCCCGCCCCCCGCCGGGAAGGGAGAGCCCTGGGCCCCCCGCTTTGCTGGTGAGGTCCACCCAGCACTGAAAGAACCAGCACCAATCCGCCGCAGACTTTCCCCAAAATCTGAGGAGGAGGGGACACGTTCCAGCTCATTCGGTGAGGCCGGCATCACCCCGATACCGAAGCCACACAAAGTCACTCCCAGGAAAAAAGAAAGAAAGAAAGAAAGAAAAAACCAACCCAGAGCCGTATCTCTCCGGAACATCGATGAAAAAAACCCTCCATAAAACCCAGGCACGCGGACGCTGCCGCATATTGAACAGATTAGGCGCGATGACCAAGAGGGATTTATTCTTGGAATGCAAGGACGGTTCAGCATGTGAGTATCAATCAATACAATACCTCACCCCAACGGAATGAGGGGAAAAAGCATGATCTCAACCGGCTCAGAAAAAGCGTTTGACAAAATTCAACACCCTTTCAGGGTAAAACACCCCACGCACCGGGAAGGGAGGGAGCTGCCTCCCGGGGATAAACGTCTCCGGAGAACCCCACCCCAAACAGCGTCTGCATGGGGAGAGAGGAAAGCTTCCCCTCTGCGACCAGGAACGAGACGGGGTGCCCCCTCCCCCCACTTCGACTCAACGCAGCCCCGACGTTCCAGCCGGAGCCGCGAGGCGGGGACGGGCAGTGAGGGGCGCCCTGGAAAAGAAGAATGAGACCCTCTCAGCTGGCAGGTGGTATGAACTCATCTGGGGGAACCCTCACGGTCCCCCCAAACCCTGCGAGGCCCAATCCACGGGTCTGGCAAAGTGGGGTACGGAGTCGCACACAGGCATCGGTGGCCTTGCTGTAACGGTTGCGTTGTTCCGGCCAACAGTGGGCCACCCGGAAGGGAGTCGCCAGCGCAGTTCTGTGTACGCTGGCGTCCAACAAAGCGTACACACTAGGCGCTCACTCAGCCACGGAGCGGGGCGGCCTGCGCGGCGCATGCAGCTGGAGAAGGCTGCGGGCAGCGGCGAGAGGAGACACAGATCAATGCGAGCGCACCCGCCACCGTGGCCTGGGAGAGGGCCGCCGCCGTGGCCTGGGAGAGGGCCGTGGCCGAGCCGGCGAGGCGGCGCCACGGGGACTGCGATTCGGTGCGAACCCTCTGGGACCCCGGGATGTGTTTTTTTGCCAAAACAGAAGAAAGGCGTCCTCCATGCTTACGGCATCCCGGCAGCCCAGACACTCCGTGGCACAGCCACCCCACGGCATCGCGCTCGGCCTCAGAGGAAGCGCATCCTGACGCCGGCTCCCGCGTGGACGGGCCTGGAGGACGTTGTGCTCAACAAGACGAGCCGATCGGGGGTCAGGCCACCGACAGCTGGCTCCCTGCCCCATGCCCACCCCAGGACCCGGCGTCTGCTCCCACGCCCGGTGTCTGCCCTCCCGCCACGGAGCCCAGCACAGGGGCACGGGGCGCTGCCGGCTGGCACGCACGTGCTGTGCATCAGGGCGATGTGATGCCTATACCACCCAGCTGGTGTGTGGGGCCCGCCTGCGGGAACACGGGGAGACGGTGGCAGGGCAAACGGGCGCGGACTCTGCGGCCTCATGGCGGGCACCGTCCCTCCTCTCTCCTCAGCTTCGGGGCAGCGGCCCCGGCTGGGAGCTGGCTGAGCCCACAGGGCAGGGGGCACGTTCAGCTGTCCACCCCGTGGCCCCAGCCCCGGTGGGCACTTGACACAGACACACTGAGTGAAGAAGGGAGGAGGATCGGACGCGCGGACGGGCCAACCGACGAGCCGGCAGGCACTGAGTCTCGTTCTTGTGTCCCGAGAATGTCCCCGATAGCACGGGCTGGCCGTCCCGTTAGCAGGCGTCTTTCTCGTTTCGGAGCGTTTTTAAGTCACTAAACTCGTCGGCCGCTTCCTCGGCAGATCTGGAGCGACAGGCGTCTGAGCCGAGACCTCAAAGGAATGACCGTCGCGAGCCTCCGCCGACCCCCGGTTCATCCGGCCTCCGCTCCGGGGACCCGGCGGCCCCTGCCTTCGGGGGCACCGGCTGAGACGCGGGACCCCTCCGGAGGGTGAGGTGTAGGAATAATTTTAAACAATGCTAATCCCCAAATCCTGTTTGAGTCTGGAATGCAGAGCCGACCGCTGGCCGCTGGGCTCACCGTATCTAAGTGGCCCGGGCCCCCAGCTCGGCGACACGGCGGCCGGCTTGCTGGGAAGGGACGGGAGGGAGCCCGGCCTGTGACCTCCACCCGCCTCAGGCGCCCGGCAGCATAGCCACGGCCAGGCTGGACCTCAGAGCAGGCGCCCTCAGCGGGGTCCTGGGGCTCCCGTGGCCGACGTCCCGGCCAGTCCAGTCCAGGCATCGCCGGCTCATGGTGCCACCCTACTTCCGGGAACACCCCTCCTCGCTGTGGATTTAGGGGGGCAGCCGCCGGCCTCAGGGCCCACCCTCCATGCCCGGGGGTCTCTGTCCTGGGAGGAACGGGCCCCAGCGAGCCCTGGGTGTGCGCCTGGTCACCGTGGAGATGGCCCTGAACTCTGCCCCGAAGGCGGGAGGACAGGGGCCTCGCCGTGTCGGGGTGAGACACGGGCCCCCCCCTTCCCCCCCCCCCCCCCGCACTGACCAAGCAAACCTGCCTCCTGGCTGCTGGCTTCACGGATGGGCCCCGGCCGGTCTGGGCGCCGGGACTGGGTACAGACGGAGCATGGCCGGCTGCCAGAGGCCCCCGGACCCGAGACACAGGGACGTGCAGGGTCCGAGCAGCCACCTCACCCCATCCCCGCCGAGGCGAGGGCGGGTGCTGGGTGGCTCTCAGCGGGTGACGTGTATCATTCAGAATTATCACTAAGGACAACGTTCCCACAGACGCCCCGTTAAAACACGCCAACGGCCAGCGAGCCCACGGAGGCCTCGTCGCCAGGGAAACGCAGGCCAGACCTCGGGAGGCGCTCCTCACGCCCACCAGGGCGGCTCCATCAGAAAGAAAAGAAACAGCCCGGCTGGCGGGCTCAGGGCTGAGCGTCCACCTCGGAACCAGGAGGTCAGGGTTCGACTCCCGGTCGGGGCACGTGCCCGGGTTGTGGGCCCGATCCCCAGTGTGGGGCCTGCAGGAGGCAGCCGGTCCATGATTCTCTCTCCTCATGGATGTTTCTCTCTCTCTCCCTCAATCTTCCTCTCTGAAGTCAATAAAAATATATTTTAAAAAAAGAAAAAGAAAGAAAGAAACAGACAATAAGTGTTGGCGAGGATGTGGCGAAACCGGAGCCCTAGGCGCTGAGCTGGGAACGCCCGGCCCCGCTCTGGGCGGGTCTCGGCACCAGACCCTCCGGGCACACCTCAGGCAGCAGCACCCCAAGCCCTGATGGCCACCGTGGCCAGGAGTGTCCCCCGCAGTCCCCTCAGGCCGCACCCCTCACCGTCAGGCACCATCAGCTCAGCGGTCAAGGAACCACCGAGCTCAGGCCACGGGCTGCAGCCACGACACGGGGACCGGAGCACAGAGGACGGCTGCGGTGTGGAAGGGGCGAGGGATCCCCACAGCGCGGCCCCCACGGAGCGACCCCACGCCGGCCCCGAGACCTCCTCCTCACGCGGAGCCTTGCCGTCCGGCAGGCGCACACCCGGCCACAGTCACGAGTGAGGAGCTGGGCCAGGCAGGCACGCAGGCCCCGGGGTCAGGGCACGCAGCGGTGATCTGGGAACCCCAGGAGTCGAGATAAAGACTTAGAAAGGCAGGTGCTCGTCGGGGCTCACCCTCCGGGCGCCGAGGGGAGCTGGCGATGGCTCAAGGGTTTCGAAACTCGTGGGGATGAGGGTGGCGGCCGCCTTATCTGCCACTTCGCCCCCATCAGCCTCGTCCCGGGGGGACTTCGGAGCCCGGCGTCCAGGGCTCCCCTGCGGCCCCGGTGCCTGAGCTGCTCGCACGGGACCAGCGGGGCCGAGGCCACACCTGCGGGGCCGGGCAGCCGGCGCCCCGACCTCTGGAATGAAAGCTTTCGTTTCGGGGTTCTTGCTGTGCAGCAAAGGCAGCCCCCCGATTCCTGCCTGGCGCCCCGCTCCGTCAGAGGAAGGGTCACCTTTCGGGGGGGGGACGGGGGGGGGCCGAGGCACAGCAGGCCTGGGGTCAGGGCTGACCCAAAGCGGGAATCGGGGTCCAGGACAAACGTCACCGCGGACCCTGGCGGCCTGTGGGTGCCTGGCGTGGCCGCCTCGGACCCGGCCGGGGACCTTCGCCAGGGCGCCAGGTCCCCTCGAAGGCCTCTGGGCGTGGGGCCTGCCCAGCCACCTACCGGCCAGGGGTGCGCTGCCGGGGCGAGGGACTGCCTCTCCCACGGGCTCGCAGACCCGGGGGCCGGAGGGTCCCCACAGCCGGCGGCCGGCTCGGGGCAGCTGTTCCTTCCACGTGGGCCCCGCTAAGCCGCAGAGGGAGCGGGCCCGGCGTTCCGGGGGTCAGCTGGCCGGACGGTGCGAGGCAGGCGCGAGGGCTGCTCAAAGCGCCCTTTGTTCAGGGTCCCGCCTGCGGGCAGCTGCTACGGCCGCGCCCCCGAGAGGCTCCTGGGCCCCCCGACATGTGCTGGGCACAGCTGGGCCTCCGTGCACGCCGCCTCCCGCCCCGCCACGGCGTCGCCTGGCGTGGGGCAGGGCCGGGGGCGCCCCGCGGAGCGGGCAGAGGTGGGAGGTGGAGCAGGGCCGGCTGCTGGGACCACACTGGGAACTGACCTCCCGGCTCCCCGTCCGCCTCCTCCTCAGCCCTGCGCTCGGCCGCTTCCCTGCCCACAGCCCCCCACCGCCTTGGCCTGAGGTCCTGGCTGCCCCCCGTGACCCCGAGTGTCTGTCCCTGCTGCACGTGACCTCTGACCTGCCCACGGGCGCTGGGAGTGGTGGGAGGGGTGACCTTGGTGGTGAATGGCCCCAAGAGAGAAGCGACCGGAGGAAGGAAGGAGGACCGGGTCCCAGCACAGGCGGGCGGGGGGAGGGCCTCGGCCAGACCTGTCTCGGGGCCCCCTGCCATCGGGACCCCCTGCCACCCACAACACAGAAGACGCCCTGATCTGACACCTGAGCGCCTAGGACACACCTCAAACCCTTCACACCACCCCAGCCCAGCCTTCTCTCCCTGGCCGGCCTCTCTCTGGCCCAGGCGGTGGGACTCGGCCCAACCCAGGGGACCCGTCCCCACCTCCCAGCATCCCCCAGGTCGGGTCTGCCTTTCCCACTCGACCCGGCCCAGCACGGACCCCCAGCCCAGCGCCCGCCCCTCGTGGGAAATTCCGGGGGACACGCCCGCTCCTCCCCAGCCCTCGCGCGGGCCTGTGCTGCCTTCGGCAGGCTCCGTGGCCACCTGGACCAAGCCTTGCGAGCCCCCCACGTGGGCATCCGGGGACTCCTCGGCGGCGCTGACAGCCGTTCAGGAAGCACTAAACCGTGAGGGTGCGCCTTGAGCAAACCCGTCCTGCAGCGGAGCTCAGGCGGCCCCTGCTCCAGCCCCACACGCTTCTCCACCCCGTCATGCCGGTGCCTCCTGGCGCTTGTCACCAGCTCTGCGCCCAGGTCCGAGCCGCTCGGAGACACGAGACTCAGCGTCCTGGCAGGTGCTTGGCCCCTACCATGAGCCAAAGTCATCCCAGACCGCAGGCTCCGGCTCAGCCTCCAGATACAGACGGCCACGTGGCGTGGCAGCGAGGGGCCCCTCAGCCACGTTGAGTTCCTGTGGACTGACTGACGGTGCCACCGGCCGACTAACGGCACTGACTGTTGGCGGCTCTGGCGGGGCCCCGCCCCAGGCCCTGCTCGCGGCACCGAGGGGTCCCGGGCACAGCGGCCCCCGGCGCCTGGCTGGGTCAGGGAGGCAGACGTGGTCCTCTCTGCGTGCGGGACTGGGCTGACCCGCTGGTTCTGAGGACACAAAGGCCACACGGCCCCCCAGACACCCCGCCGAGACGGCAGGCCCGGGAGGCGCCTGACAATAGGCGTCTACGTGTTGATGCACAGATGACGTGTATTTTCTATGTTAGCATTTGCTTCTAACGTCGGAACGTCAACCCGTGTGGGGAGCCAGTGCTCGCAAACCCAGCGAAAACCCCAGCCAGCCGTGTGGGCCCGGTGTGAGCGTCGCCCGTTGTCAGGCAGCTGGGGTGGAGGGTGGGGGACACACAGCGCCGTGCTGCCACGCACAGGGCCACACCCCAGCTCTCCACGTGGCCGGCACGCTCGTCCCCATTCGAGAGAAATGCAGGCCGTTCGCATTTAGTGCAAAACCAGATCCATCAGGTTCCTTCCCATCTTCCCCCATTGGCTGTTTCACAGTGCGGCTTCTTCCGTGTGGCTGTTTCACGGTGCGGCTTCTTCCATGTGGCTGTTTCACGGTGCGGCTTTTTCCGTGTGGCTTCTTCCGTGTGGCTATTTCACGGCGTGGCTTCTTCCGTGTGGCTTGTGGTTTCTGAGCTGATCGCTCCCTTCTTCCTCAGGAAGGCGGGCGCTTCCCCAACCTCCTCCACCACCGAGACCCTGCTAGGCCTTAACCGCGGAGCCGAGCCTGCTCTGAGCTGGGGAGCTCCCGCCCCAGCGTCCTGAGACTGCGTGTGTCTCACTTAATTTCTTCCCTCTCCCTTCACCCTCGACAGCCTCGTGGGTGAATAAAGCAGTGTCTCCAACATCACTTCCATAGGCTCACGGGAACCCGTGTAGCATGAGGTGTGGATATAGATTGGATATAGATATAGATATGGATGTGGATATAGATGTGGATATGGATATGGATATAGATATAGATATGGATGTGGATATAGATGTGGATGTGGATATAGATATGGATGTGGATATAGATTGGATATAGATATAGATAGATATGGATATGGATATGGATATGGATATGGATATGGATATGGATGTGGATGTGGATGTAGATATGGATGTGGATATGGATATGGATGTGGATATGGATATGGATATGATGTGGATGTGGATATAGATATAGATATGGATATGGATATAGATGTGCATATAGATATAGATGTAGATGTAGATATGGATATGGATATAGATATGGATGTGGATATAGATGTGGATATAGATATAGATATGGACATGGATATAGATGTGGATGTGGATATGAATGTGGATATAGATATGGATGTGGATATGGATGTGGATGTGGATATGGATGTGGATATGGACATGGATATGGATATGGATATAGATATAGATATGGGTATGGATGTGGATGTGGATATAGATTGGATATAGATATGCATGTGGATATGGATGTGGATATAGATATAGATATGGATGTGGATATGGATGTGGATGTGGATGTGGATATAGATATGGATATAGATATAGATGTGGATATAGATATGGATATGGATATAGATATGGATATGGATATGGATGTGGATATAGATTGGATATAGATATGGATATGGATGTGGATGTGGATATAGATATAGATATGGATGTGGATGTGGATATAGAAATAGAGAGAGAGAGGGGGGGGTATAGATAGTATGGATATATAGACACGGATATAGGTAGATTACTTATTTTTTTGCAAGCAGCCTGCGCGTGGGGGCGTCCTGTCTCCTGGGCGGCCCCTGGCCCTAGCGCCCCACACCCGGCAGGAGTCCGAGTACAACAGGTGATGCCCTGGCCGCTCGCCTCGGGCCCCAGAGCGGCACGGGTCAGCGTGAACCCCAACGTCCCTCGCTCCGCAGGCCCACGCGGCGCCCACGCCCTGCCCCGCTCAGGGGAGCTGTGCCGATTCATGTGCTGAGGTCCTGAGCCCGGGGCCCGTGGGCGGGACTTGGAACCGGGGTTTCTGCGGACGCACCCAATCCCGATGGGATACCGACGCGCACACAGGCGGGGACCCCACTGAACGTGAGGGCTGACGGGTGTGGCTTCTGGGGCGCAGGGAGCCCACCGGTCACCGCGAACCAGCAAAGGGGGGGGCCTGGATCCGACGCCTCCTCACGCCGGAGGGACCCCCGCCACTTCCGGCTGAGCCGGCAGCCCTGGCCCTGGGGCTCCCGGGTGTCTCCGAGCTCAGGCCAAGGCCGGCGAGGGTCCCCGGGGATGCCCAGGCCGCGGGCTCTGAAGCTGTTCTCCTGGGAGGGTCCCGCGGGCCCGGGGAGACGGGGCCCCCTTTTTCCTCTCAGGAAAGCACCGCCCGCCCCTCCCCGCTCCATGGGACGACCCGGCTCTGAAGGCAGAGCTCAGCACGCGAGGGCATTCCCGGGAGAGGAGCCGCCGCGCCCGGGCTGGGGCAGGAAACTCCGGGGACGGGGGCCGGGGGGCGGGCGCCCAGGACTCTCAACAGTAAGAACCCCCCGAGCCCCACTGCACGGCCTCGGGGCCGAGACTCCCCGAGAATCACACACGGGGCCTCGCGCACAGGAGGGGCCGGCGGCCGCCCTGCAATTAGTGGTGGGAGCGGGAGGCCCGCGCGCCCGTGCCCGCGGCCAGCTTTACGCACATTTAAAGCAGCCCCCGTCCCCCCCGCCCCCCCCCCCGCCAGGCTATTTCCGTCCGCAGGCCGGCGACGTGGGGAACCCCACTACGGTGGGCTGTTAACCCCAAAAGCAGTCCCACCCTGTGGCCGCTCCCCACCGGGGGCTGGGGCAGGCGACGGGCGGTGGGATGTCATTGCCGAGAGCCTGAGCTTCTAGAAAGTTCTACTGAAGAATTCACCCAGAACTAGACGCGCACCGAACCGAGAGCCTCCGGTGAACGGCCGTTCTAACCGTCTGGCCGAGGTGCCGGGAAGCCGTGCGTGGCCGTGGGTGCGAGTGGGGTTTCCTGCAGCCGAACCGAGGGCGCCCGGGACCCAGGGACCCAGGCTGGAGGTCGGGAGGGAGGGCCTGTGTGTGCGGGGAGCGTGCCCGTGTGGAGCGGGTGCCGTGAGTGCACGCGGTGCACATGTGTGTGCGCCAGGCCGCGCCGGGTGCCCGCCGGGCCCTTGCTGGCACCCAGGGTGCGGGACAGGCGGTGCCGCAAACGGTGTTTCCCTTCAGGGACGCTTCGGGGCGGAGCGGGAGCGTGCTCAGACCCCGCTGTCCCAGGGCTCCGACGGGCACCGCTCCGGGCCGTGTGCTGTTTTCAGGCTGGAGTCACAGAGCGCGAGTGTGAGGCCGCGCGGGCTGGCTGGGCGCGGAGGGCGTGCCCCGCATTTCGTGCCTGAGGAGGGGCTGCACCCCCAGAGCGCAGCTGGAGGGAACGGCCAGGGGCGGCCTCCCGCGTCCCCCCACCCAGCTGCCCGGCCCCAGAGCGCGGTGCGGGGCGCCCGCTGGCCGGCCGGCCGCACAGGGACGGGGGCGGGGGGCCCAGCCCCGTCCCCGCTCCAGGCAGGGAGGAGCCCCTGCATCCGGACAGCTGCATGCGGACGCGGCAAACCCCACGGTCCCCAGGCCCCCGGGCTGACATCCATCACGAGGGGCCTCGCTCCCCCAGCTGGCGCGGCTCCGGCTCCGGGGAAACGTGGGAACAAGCACCTCCAAAGACACAGCCTCAGGAGCGGCTCGGGGGTCGGGGGGCCCCGAGGGCCGGGGTCCAGGAAAGAAACGGGGTTCCCACAAAGACGGCCGGGGGCTCCGCAGAGTCCGCCCACCGTCCCGGGAAGCGGGGCAGCCATCGCTCAGGACGCCCCCACCTCCGCCGGCCCCTCGCCCGGCGCCAAGAGCAACGCGGCCCCGGGAACACGAGCCCGGCAGCTCCCTCGTGACTGCAGATGCGGAGCCGGCCCGCCCAGCGCCGAGCTTGTGGAAAATGCATGCTGGCCCGGCGGGCCGGGTGTGAGGTCAGCGAGGGGACACCTGCACGCGCGGCCGCAGCGATGGGCGAGGACGGGAGGAACGGGGAGAGAGGTCGGAGCCGGGGGACGCGTGGAAGGCCGCGGCCGGGCGCCATGTTAACCAGCTAAGGACGAAAAGACGTGGCCCGCTCCATCGGCGCCGGGAAACCGTTTACAAAACCCAGCAGCCTGCTCGCGGCCCACTCCCGCCGGGAAGGGCACCTCTGAAACCCACAGGCACACCCGCCGCTCGGCGAGGGGCCGCGGCCTCCCGGCCAGAACAGACAAAAGGCAGAGCCGGCCGGCGGGGCCCAGGGGCTGAGCGTCGACCTGTGAACCAGGAGGTCACGGTTCCATCCCCGGTCGGGGCCCAGGCCTGGGTGGTGGGCTCGATCCCGGGTGGGGGGCGTGCAGGAGGCAGCCGATCCGTGATTCTCTCTCATCATTGATGTTTCTCTCTCTCCCTCTCCCTTCCTCTCTGAGGTCAATAAAAACATCTTTAAAAAACAAATAAGCGACACCACAAAAAGCAGAGATGGAAAAGGAGGAAATAAAAGTGAATGTTTGGGTCAACGGGGTCGTCAGCACAGAAAACCCTGAGCCAGGAAGAAAGAAATTAAAAAAGAAAGAGGCTTCGAGAGCGAGGGAGCTGAGCCGCCGGGCGCCAGGCCGGCCCACGAGCAACCAACAACCGAAATGGAGCTGAGAGACACGCCAGTCCGCGGCCCAACACACGCACTGCTGGGTGACACATCGCACACGTCACACGTGAGGTCCGCGCACTCGCCGTGAGAGAGGCTGGACATGTCTAGTGAAGCGTGGAGACACGCCGGGCTCGCGGGCCAGGACACGCAGCCCTGTGGGACGCCCAAGGTCACGGCGCCGGTCGGCGCGAGGTCCCCGCAGCGTCTCGGGGGAGAAACGAACAAACCGATTCTCGGGTTCACCTGGAAGCACGGCGCCTCACCGGAGCAGGGGCCTCGGTCGGCAGCCCCGGCTTGCCCATCGCTGTAGCCGCGCGTGCATATGTGGACGCCAGATTGGACACGCGGAGGTAAAGTCACGGTGAAAGGACCAACTTAATCCACACGGAGAACGATTAGGACCAAGACGGGAGTTAGAAACCCCCCCCCCTTCCGAGGTCAGATAAATACGTCGACACAATCCCGATGCTGCACGCTAACAATGAACCGTCAGAGGTCAAAGTTCACCACCACCACTGACATCAGCATGAGAATATGAACCAGGTCTCTGACCCAAAAAAAAAAAAAAAAAAGATGCGCAAGACCTTTACACTGGATGCCACGTCGTCCGACAGAAATAAAAGTCACGATCAACAGAGAGACAGCGTTCGTGGGTCAGAGGCTCAATGTCGGCGCGAGATTCATTCTCTCCCCACGGGCCCCTGGGTTCAGTGGGATCCCAGGGAGAATGCCCCCAGCCTCTTCGTAAAAATTGGCAAGCAGCTTCTACAATCCCATTGAATAGAGAGAGAATATGCTAATTTACTGTCACACCCTCACAAGATGGCAGCGCACACAGCCAATAAAGCGAGAATATGCTAATTGTGGTCACACCCTCATAAGATGGCAGCCACAGCCAACAAAGAGAGAATATGATAATTCACTGTCACGCCCTCATAAGATGGCAGCGCACACAGCCACAAGATGGCGGCGCCCAGTCCCCTCAGCCCTGCCACATCCAGCCAGAGTCCCCTAGTCCCCTCAGCCCCGCAGGGGAAGGCAGTTGGGGGCAATCGGGCCGGCAGGGGAGCAGTTAGGTGTCAATCAGGCCAGCAGAGAGTGGTTAGGGGGCGATCAGACAGGCAGGCAAGCGAGTGGTTAGGAGCCAGCAGTCCCGGATTGTGAGAGGGATGTCCGACTGTGGGATCGGGCCTAAACCGGCAGTCGGACATCCCCCAAGGGGCCCCAGATTGGAGAGGGTGCAGGCTGGGCTGAGGGACAACCCCCTAAGTGCACAAATTTCGTGCACCGGGCCTCTAGTTTGTACATAAAATGCAAAGGACCCGGACTCAGCACAGCAACGCGACAGAGAAGCTTGAGGTCGGGTGACTTAACTTGTCTCAAGGCGATTGATAAAGCCGCGCCCTCGGGACCGTGCGGCATGGGCACGAGGACAGACTCACAGACCCGCGGGCCGAACAGAGTCCCGGAGTCGGCCCGACCTCCGTGGAGAGCTGAGCTTTTGGGAAGGGGTCACGGTGACTCGACGGGCAAGGGCCACTCTTTCCGACACGTGGCAGCGGGACAATCGGACGTTCACATACGTGGCTCACCTCAACCTTCACTGACAGGGTTTGCAAAAAGTAACCGCCGATCGAAATGTAAGCTTCGAATTAGAGCTGCAAACTAAAGCGACCAGAATGGACCCGTGCTGAATAAGTGCAACACCTCCCTCTCCCTCCCTCTCAATCAATCAATCAATCAATCAATGGAAAAAATAAAACTACCGAAGAACAAACACAATAGAAGAAAATCTCAGTAATCACGTGTTTGGCAGAGATTTCTGAAATGTGACATAAAAACTGCACAAAACACATAAAAACGGAAAAAGCAATACATTTTACTTCATGAAAATGGATCACGTTTCATCTTTTTTTAAAAATATATATTTTATTGATTTTTTTACAGAGAGGAAGGGAGAAGGATAGAGAGTTTTAAACATCGATGAGAGAGAAACATCGATCAGCTGCCTCCTGCACACCCCCCACTGGGGATGTGCCCGCCACCAAGGTACATGCCCTTGACCGGAATCGAACCCGGGACCCTTCAGTCCGCAGGCCGACGCTCTATCCACTGAGCCACACCGGTCAGGGCCACTTTTCGTCTTTAAAGGACACCATTAAATGAACGAGAAGGAGCGCCGCGGGCGGGGGCACGGGGGGGGGGGGCGTAATCTGTAAAACGCGCAGCCCGGTGCCCAAAGGACAGACGGCACCACTGGAAACAGGCAGGGACCCAAAACCGCTCATCAGAGACGCCACACGGAGGGGGGGACGCGTGGGAGAGGGTCGCATCGGCGGTCACGAGGAGGGAACATTAGAACACGACACCGCTCCCCGGCCACGGGGTGGGCTCACGTGAGAAGACGCCCGCGTGTGGGTGAGGGCGGGAGGCACGGATGCTCACGGAGGCGGGAATGCAGGTCGGCGCGGTCGGGTTCTTAAGGAGTAAAACCCAGCCCGGCCGGCGGGGCTCAGCGGTGGAGCATCGGCCTGGGAACCAGGAGGTCAGGGTTCGATTCCCGGTCAGGGCACAGGCCCGGGTTGCGGGCTCGATCCCCGGTGGGGGACGTGCGGGAGGCAGCCGGTCCATGATTCTCTCTCATCACGGATGTTTCTCTCTCCCTCCCTCTCCCTTCCGCTCTGAAGTCAATAAAAACGTATTTAAAGAGACAAAAGAAGTAAAATCCACACCGACTCAGCGATGGGCCGTTCCACTCCTCTGTATTCATCCACGAAAAAGACACGCAAGTCCTTCCCAAGATGCGGACACACGTGTATTCACGGTAGCTCACGACTGGGGACGACCCAAATGTCACTGAGCATGTGACAGACATGCAGGAACACGCTAGGTCATGAAAAAGAACAGACCATCGACACGCCACAGCCCGGAGGGACCGCGCACGGCCACGCCCAGTGAAGGAGCCACACGGGTAATAGCGAGTGAGCCCGAGGACGGAAAACCGGAAAGTGCAGCCCAACCCACACGGACAGGGACAGGCCAGCGGCCCCCTCCCGAGTGGGGGGCGGGGGCAGGGGGTCCCCAGGTCACGAGGACACTTTGGGGGTCAGGGATGTGCTCGCTGTCCTGATGGTGGCGATGGTCTCGGGGTGCCCGCAGATGCCAGCGTTTACACCCCTAAAGCGGGTTTGGGTGTAAGTGGGCAGACTTCATACCCCAGTGGCCACGCACCCTGTGCAGACCCGGGCGCGTGGGTCTGTCTGTCCGTCCGTCCGTCCGTCCGTCCGTCCCTCCCCCTTGGGTTTCAGGAGAACGTCAGGTCTGCAAACTCCCGATCGATCCCCCAGATCCCGCCGCCCCCGCCCCCCAGCGCCCGGCCCCTGCTTCATCCTGCCGGGGGAGCCCACTCTCTCCTCAGCCCTGGAGGCCGTGGGCTCAGGACTGAGCCCTCCCGCCCCGCGTGCCCACCGCCGCAGTCCAGGCCCAAGGCCCCCGACGCCCCCCGAGTGTGACATTCAAGGAGACCCAGGTCGGGGAGGGTGGTGACACGTGTGAGGGTCTGGACGCCCCCCTCCCGGAGCCTGTCTGTCTGTGTGGTCCGGGCGCCTGGGGCCTCGGAGAGCCACGCCCTCAGCAGGCCTCCCACAAGCCAGGCAGCCCGGGCCCCCGGCGCCGCCCCGCGCCGCCCCTGCTGCCCGCCGAGCCCCTCGGAGGCCACTCCACGGCCGGCGGTGGGACTGAGGGGCTCTCTCTCTGACACGGGGAGAAGCGGGGCGTCGCACACCTTCCCCGGCGGAGGCGCCCCCCGGCCCGGAGCCCCGGGTCCCACAGATGTGCTCACTGCAGGGAGCAACCCCCCTGAGGCCAGGGGGTGCTGGGGAGGGGGGCCCGGCCGGACGCAGCCCTGCTCACAGGCCTGGGGTCCAGCTCAGGCCTCCCCGCCATCGCCTGCCCGCGACCTCCCGGGGTCGGTGCCGCCGGGGAAGGGCTGACACGGGGCCCCAGGGTCGGAGAAGGGCCACAGGCCCCGCTCGCGAAGCTGGACACGACGTGGAGAGGCCGCCCGCCCCCGGCGCCCCCGACCGGCTCTGAGCGCTCAGATGCTTCCCGGCGCCTCGAGCTCGAAACCGACCAGATCGGCGCCCCCAGGAGGGGCCGGGCCGCAGCTTCACATGGTGTTCCCGCCGCTGCCCGTGTGACAGCCCCTGACTCAATGCGCGGAACGCGGCCCCGAGGGTCTCTCCTGGCCGCCCGCTCCAGGCCGGCGTGCACGTGCGCACAGACACGGGTGTGGTGCCTCCACACGTGTGTGTGTGTGTGTGTGTGTGTGTGTGTGTGTGTATCTGTGTGATGGTGCGTGTCTGTCCGCTGTGTCTGTGTGTCTGCCTCCACGTGTGTGCCTGTGCGCAGGGGCCTCTTCCCAACCGGCCACGTCTACCAGCCTCGCCCTCGCCCTCGCCCTCGCCCTCGCCCTCCTCGTCCTCGTCCTCGTCCTCGGGCACCGCCGTCCGGTCACGCCCGTGGCCCGGGGCCAGCACAAGGGGCTTTCCTGCCCAGCCGTGGTTGGGTCCACGTGACCAGGCAGGGTGCCCCTCGCCACGAGCCCCGGGCTGGGGCCTTGGCCCTGACGCTGCCCCCCCCCCTGGGAAGGGGAGCTGCCACGGCCCACGGCCACACGTGCTTCCCGGGGCCAGAAGCCCGGCAGGACCTGCACGCGGTGGGGGAGGGGCGTCGCCCGTTCCTACGGCCCCGGGGACGCTGCGGGCTCCTCGGCCTCCCAGCACGGACGGACGGCGCCATCGGGGTCTCGGGAGCCCGCCTGCTCGCCTGGACCCTGAGGTCGCCGGTGGGCAGTGCTCTGGGCACCTGGGCTGGACCTGGTCACGGGCATCTGCCCCCGGTTACCGCACAGGCTGCCCACAGCCCCGGCCCCGGGCCCCCCCCCCCCGCTCCCTGTAGGCCTGGCTGTCCCTCGGCTCCACAGTGTGGCTGCCGCGCCGGTTCTGAGGCCAGTTTGTGAGGCAGCGGCTGAGGCTGGGGTCTGGGGGCTGGGGGCTGGACTGGGGTTGGGGGCTGGGATTGGGGGCTGGGACTGGGGGCCGGGATTGGGGGCTGGGGTTGGGGGCTGGGGGCTGGACTGGGGTTGGGGGCTGGGACTGGGGGCCGGGATTGGGGGCTGGGACTGGGGGCCGGGATTGGGGGCTGGGGTTGGGGGCTGGGGCTGGGGTTGGAGGTTGGGACTGGGGCTGGGGGCTGGGAGTGGGGGCTGGGGTCTGGGCTGGGGTTGGGACTGGGGTTGGGGCTGGGGGCTGGGTTCTGGGCTGGGATTGGGGCTGGGGCTGGGGTTGGGACTGGGGCTGGGGCTGGGGTCTGGGCTGGGGCTGGGGCTGGGGCTGGGGTCTGGGCTGGGGCTGGGGTCTGGGCTGGGGCTGGGGGCTGGGGGCTGGGGTTGGGACTGGGGCTGGGGCTGGGGCTGGGGCTGGGGGCTGGGGTTGGGGTTGGGGCCTGGGGCTGGGGCTGGGGGCTGGGGTTGGGGCCTGGGGCTGGGGTTGGGGGCTGGGAGTGGGGCTGGGGTCTGGGGGTGCTGGGGCCCAAGCTCCCTTCCTCCTGCCGCCGAGTTGCCCGGTGACCAGAGAAGCGGTCGATGGCGCCCTGGGGGCCTGGCTCTCGGTGGGACCGGGAGGCGGGCGTGGCTGCGGCCCCTCTGAGTGGCATGCGGCCATTCTGCACCTGCACAGCTGGGCCCCCCTTTCGCCCAGCCCCCCGGGCAGCCCCCTTGTGGGGCAACAGCTGGCGGCCCGCGCCGCACCCCACGGCTCATCCCATTATCCCGCCGATCCCAGGCCGCCCCGCAGCCCCCGTGCGGCTTGGTGCCCGGCCCCCGCCTGCGCCCCGAGCCCCGTTATGTTGTGTCAGCTGCTGCCCGCGCTCTCAGGAGGCGCTCCAGCTGGCCGGGGTCAGATGTGAAAACAAGGCCCGAACAAAACCGGCCTCGGCTGCCCCGCGCGGACCCCCCTGAATGTGGCACTAATGACCGGCGCCCCGGCCCGGCCGAGCATAAAGGAAGCACCTGTCCCAGGACGACGGCCCCTCTAATCCCCCTAAATCCCCGCGGCCCCGGCTCTGACTCGGGTCCGTGCCTCGGGAGAGGCCGGAGGAGCGCACGGGAAGCCGGGCCTCGCGGGGCGGCCGGGGCGCAGGCGAACGAGACACCCTCTGGGCAGGTGTCGCCTCCTGGGAGGGTGGGAGGGGCCTGCTGCCCCCCAAGGCCCTCCCGCCCACGCTGAGCTGGGGCTGGGCTGGGCTCCCCGTCCGAGCAGAGCCAGCGGGGCCCCCACCCGCCTGCACCCCAACCCGGGAGGCTCCGTCTCTGGTTACCGACCAACCTGGAGCTGAGTCATCAATTTCTGAAAAGAGGAAAAGAGGGGGGTCGTGGGGGGAGGTGGGGGAAGAGACCACCCAGACGCCGGGCTGTGCAGGGAGAGAGACCTGGAAACCACGCACACGCAGACACACACAGGCACATGCAGACACACAGGCACACACACGGACACGCATGCACGCAGGCACACACATGCAATACAGACACACAGGCACACACATGGACACACACAAATGCACATACAGGCACTCACACACGCACCCACACGCGCACACACATGCACACAGACACACACAGAGACACAGGCACACACACAGGCATATGAAGACACACGCAGACATACGCACACGCCCGGTGCCGGCCAGGGGGCCTGCTGAGTGGGCACCTGAGTGGTGATGGGCCCTGGTCAGCCCCCGAGGGGATGAGGCCCAGAGCTCCTGCCTCCCCCGGACCAGCGGGGTGGCCCCACGGAGGAGGGTGGCCCCACGGAGGAGGGTGGCCCGCGGGCCCAGGGGCTCCGGGCAAGGACGCCCCCGGAAGGAAGGTCTCAGGTGCCAGGCCTCCCCTTGCAGCACCCGGTGTGAAGGCTGGAAAACAGGAAATGCTATGGAGACACGCAGGCCCGGCTCGCCGTTCCCACACTGGGGGGAACCCCCCGCCTGGCCGGCCTCGGGCCCCCGGGGCCCCCAGTGGACCCCGTGGGGTCTCCCCAAGATCCAACAGGACCCAGCACCAGGCATAAGCCGAGGGCCCCTCCCCTCTCCCTCCAGGGGCCAGCTGAGCATGCAGGGCCCAGAGGTGCCTGTGGGGAGGGAGGGTGGAGGGCCGGGAGGGGCAGGTGGACGTGCTGGGCCGATCCCTCCCTCCCTCTCTCCCTCTCTCCCTCCTGGGACTCTCGCCGGCCAGGACCGTCCACCTGACTCAGACCCTTCGCCAAGGCTCGGGTTACGTGTTTTTCGGGAACGTTCCAAACGTTTCCCACAGCTTCCTCTCCCCCCGGCCCCCACCCCCCGTTCCGAATGGTCGTGATCGATAGGACAACTCTGGCAGCGAGGCCGTGGGGCCCGGCCGGGGGCCGCACAGAGCCCGTCTTTGTTACAGAACAGACACGCAGGACACCCCGCCCAGGGCAGGGTCCTCCAAGAAGGTTCTGGTTACAGCGTGATCCCCGTTTTCACGCTCTCCGAGGCCCCGCGCGAAGGAATGCCAGCTGTCCCCCCGGCAGCTGCCTCCACCGGAGCGCGGCCAGCCAGCCTGTGCCCACCGGGCGGGGCCGGGAGGGGCCATCGAGGGCCTCTCTCTCCAGCTCGGCCCTCCCGCTTGGACACCCTCGGACCAGAACACGGACCCCCTCACACGTGGGACTCGCCCCTCTGGGCGACCAGGACGGGAGGGGCGAGTCTGCTCCAGGTCCAGGCACCCAAACCAGTGACAACCACGTGCAAGGAGAAAAAAATGGCCGCAGCCCAGTCGGCGGGGCCCAGGGGCTGAGCGTCGACCTAGGAACCAGGAGGTCAGGGTTCGATTCCCGGTCGGGGCACAGGCCCGGGTGGTGGGCTCGATCCCCAGTGGGGGGCGTGCAGGAGGCAGCCGATCCATGATTCTCTCTCGTCATGGATGTTTCTCTCTCCCTCTCCCTCTCCCTTCCTCTCTGAGATCAATAAGAATATTATTTTTTTTTTTTTAAAGAAGAAGTTGCTGCAAACACTGGGCTGGCAATGGCCCGTGAACAGGGCACCCATCAGGGTCAGGGGTCAGGGAGCCGAATGCCCTGCCTCGGGGACGTGGGAGGTGGCTTGGGTTGTGTCCCCAGAACCCCCCAGGGCGGGGTTCTCATTCTTGAGGTCCCTGAAGCCTCTGCTTACGGTCTCACGCAGGGACCCCGACCCCACCTGGTACCGCCCCCACCTGACAGGCAGCCTCCGGCCCAGCCCTGGACCCCACTCCCTCCCTCACCCCTCCCGGCCCCAGAGGCCCTCGCCCCCCGCCCTCGTCCCTGGGGTGGGCACCAGGGGGCTCCGATGAGGAGTGAGCAGTGGCCGTGGGCCCCAGGCCTCGGAGCGGCACTGGGCACCGAGGTGCAGCCGCGCCGCGGCCCTCCCGGCAGACAGCAGGAGCGCGGGCTGCGGGCGCCTCCTCCAGCTTTCAGCGTTCCTCCCCGAACGGCGAGCCCCCCGGTTTGCCGCGGAAAGCGGGCTGCCACGCAGCGGGTCAGCCGGCGGCGGCCGAGCGCCCCACACGTGTGCCCGCACACAGACTCACACGCGGGAGGCCACATGCCCGCCGCCTCTGGCTCCCGGGAGCTGAGGGTCGGCCCCGCCCGGGCAGGACGCCCTCCTCCGGGCCCCAGGGTGAGGGCCGGGGTGCAGGCATGAAGCCGGGGTGCCGGCTGAGTGAGGGGGCAAGGACCCACAGCCAGGCGCGGCGGCTGCACTCCGGGCAGAGCCGCCGGGAAGGCCTGGGCTGCGGGAACATCTCAGCCAGCGGCTCCCAGGGGCCGGGACGGAGACAAAGGAGCCGAGGCCGAGGGTCCAGGAGGGGCGAGGGGGTCCTCCCGGGCACCCCGAGGTCCGGGGACAGCAGGCAGGCACCCCAGAGGCCACCTATAAAATGAGGCGCTCGCCGAGCAGAGGTGAGGGCTGAGGGGGCCCCCACGCAGGAGGCGAAGGAGAGAATAAGACCTTGGGGTTCTTAATGGAAACGCAGGGCGGACCTGGGGCAGGAGTGACCTCAGCCCTGGGACTCACCCCTCCAGCGAGAGAGGGGCGCGCAGGGCGGGGGCACGGGGACCTGCCCCCGCCGAGCCCCCTCCTGGCAGTGAAGGGTGCGGGGAGGACAGCCGGGACCTCGCCCCCGGGCCGGACCCGCGGGAGGTGGCGAGGGGCCGCAGAGCCCGCCGGGCCTCCGGGGCAGCTGGGAAACGCGAGGGCCCCGGGTCTCCCGGGCTGGGGAGGGGGATGCAGCTGGCGGGAGGCAGCCACCGGAGGGGCCGGGGCGCCAGCAGCAGCAGGAAGCCACAGCGATGACCTCATCCCCGGCCTCCGGGCCGCGCGGGCTTCGGCCTGGGCCCTGACCGTCCGGCTCCCCAGGCAGTTACCTGTTTGCTGGCTTTGGGGAGCTGTGCGTGGGGTTTGGAGAAAAGCAGAAAGGAGCGTGTTTTAGAGACAAAGCCAGCCTCTCCCCGCCGGGAGCGTCTCCCCGAGAGCGGGGGTTCTGCCCCAGCAGCAGGACAGGGAGGGGCGCAGAGAGCCCCCCAACCCTGGGACCCCTTCCCGGGGTGCGCCCGGAAACGCGGGCACAGAGCATGGACACGCGTGTGCCCCCAGCACCGTGCACGAGCAGGCACACGGTACACACACACACACACGTACACACACACGTGTACACACACACACACGTGTGCACACACACGTAGGTGTGCCGGGGCCTGGGGTTGAGGTCTCCACGCGCGGGGACCGTGCTGAGCGTGGCCGCAGCCCCAGAGGCGGCCCCCGCCCCAGAAACCACGAACAGAGCTCGGAGCTGCAACGTGGCGGCGCGCAGGCCCCGGACAGACCCCGGGCAGAGACGCGATTCCAACAAAATGGCTTTTTCAGGCCCGAATATCCCTGGCTCAGCAGAACGCTAATCCCCGGAGGCCGGGGCCGCCTTCCCGGCTGAGATAACAGCGTTCTGGCACCGTAAACGCGGAGCCTCGGAAAAAGGAAGAAATATGGGCTCTCTGGGAAAACACAGCGCCGAGCGCATTTTTTCCCATTTTTTTCCACCGCCGGAGCCTCGCCGCCCGAGCCCCTCGCTGAGCCCACCCCGCCCTCCGCGCAGCCTGAGGTCTGGCTCTGCGCGCTGGGCCCCCGCCAGCAGCCGCCCCATTTTGCTGACAACAGCGCCACCTGGTGTCCGGGGCCGGGATCCGTGCGGACGCGGGCGGGGGCTGCACCCTCGGCTTCCCGGCCCCCTCCCCACGCCCTGCCTCTGGGTGGGGTCGGCGCCCCGCGGACCGAAGCCCCCCAGGCAGTCCCCCGACTCCCACTGCCCCGGGAGCCCCCGGGCCCACCCTGGAGACTGTGAGCTGGGGGGCCCTCCTGCCTGGGCCTCCCCCCAGCACCGCGTGCACCCTCCCGCCAATGCCCTTCGCAGGTGACCCCCTCCAGGGCGCCCTCACGTCCTGGCCGCAGTCTCCCTTCAACTCGCACCCCCTTCCCGGCCAGTCCCCACGACACTCACATCTGCCCCCCCCCCCCGTGGGGGACCCAGGGCTGACCCATCCCCTGTCCCCCCAGCATCCCCCACACCCTGGCCCTGACTCAGCCGGCTCCTGAGACCCAGCAAGGCCTTGGCCGAGGCCGTCCCGCCCACCCCTCCCCTCACAGGTGGGGAAACTGAGGCCCAGGACCCCTCAGCCGCTCGGCTTGTCCTACGGGGTCGCTCGGGGTGCGTGGGCTTGAGGCGGGAGCGGCAGACCCAGGGAGGCCACGCTGGGCTCGCGGGTGAGCACCCCTGGGCCTGGCCTCCAGGAGCGGGAGGGGCACTGAGCCACCCCAGCCCCCAGCACACGGGTCTGAGAGCAGGGGCGAGGGAGGGTGGCAGGGACCCCACGGAGGGCAGGGACCCCACGGAGGGCAGGGACCCCACAGAGGGCAGGGACCCACGGAGGGCAGGGACCCCACAGAGGGCAGGGACCCCACGGAGGGCAGGGACCCCACGGAGGGCAGGGACTCCATGGAGGGCAGGGACCCCACAGAGGGCAGGGACCCCATGGAGGGCAGGGACCCCACGGAGGGCAGGGACCTCATGGAGGGCAGGTTAGGAGGGCAGGGGCCCACGGGGGGAAGGTTAGGAGAGCAGGGACCCCACGGGGGGCAGGGACCCCACGGGGGGCAGGTTAGGAGGGCAGGGACCCCACGGGGGGCAGGGACCCCACGGAGGGCAGGGACCCCACGGGGGAGCAGGAACCCCATGGAGGGCAGGGACCCCACGGAGGGCAGGGACCTCATGGAGGGCAGGGACCCACGGAGGGCAGGGACCCCACAGGGGAGCAGGGACACCATTGAGAACAGGGACCTCTTGGAGGGCAGGGATCCACAGGGGGCAGGTTAGGAGAGCAGGGACCCCATTGAGAGTAGGGCCCCACGGGGGGCAGGTTTGGAGGGTAGGGACCCCAAGGAGGGCAGGGACCCCACGGAGGGCAGGTTAGGAGGGCAGGGACCCCACGGGGGGCAGGGACCCCATGGGGGGCAGGTTAGGAGGGCAGGGACCCCATGGAGGGCAGGTTAGGAGAGCAGGGACCCCATGGAGGGCAGGTTAGGAGGGCTCATGGAGGCCCGGACAGCCAGGCTGCGCTGGGAAGGGGCTGAGAAGCGGTGCTGTGACTTGCCGGTGGGGGAACAGCCGGGCCCACGGGGAGTGTCCGGTCAGCGAGAGTGCACTGCGCAGGGGAGCATGGGGAGGGCGGGCGGGCGGGCGGGGTGCCTGGCTGAAGAGCACCCTGGGGCCCGAGAGGCCAAGCGTGTCCTACATGTGCGGGAGCTTCTGGAGCGATCAGGTCTTTTCTAAACACGCGTGTTGTACTGACTTCAGAGAGGAAGGGCGAGGGGGAGAGAGAGACCTCAGTGATGAGAGTCACAGATCGGCTGCCTCCTGCACGCCCACCCAGGATGGAGCCCGCAACCCGGGCCTGTGCCCTGACCGGGAATCGACCGTGACCTCCTGGTTCCTAGGTCGTCGCTCAACCGCTGAGCCACGCCGTCCAGACGATCAAATTTTTTAAAGGAAGACCGGTACCCCCCTCTTCCCCATGCACACGCGTGCACACGTACACACACGCCAGGCCTGCTGTGCGCAGAGGGTGCCTGGGGGCAGGAGGGCAGCAGGGGGTGCCCACAGGAGAGAAGAGGGGACCAGGGGGGAAGGGAGGTGGAACCAAAGTGGGAAGGGGCTCTGTGCTCAGGGCACACCCCCTCTCTGGGCAGCCCAGGCCCAGTCCCCATCCTCAGGGAGGACACTGTGCCCACAGTTCAGAGATAGGCCACCAGGGGGCAGGCAGACCTCAGAAATGTGAGGAGGGAGGAGGAGGCGCCAGGAAGGAAGCTGGCAGCAGGCAAGGGACGGGGGCAGCGGGCAGGGAGCAGGGGACAGGGGACAGGGGACAGGGAGCAGGGGACAGGGAGCAGGGGACAGGGAGCAGGGGGCAGGGAGCAGGGGACAGGGGACAGGGGGCAGGGGGCAGGGAGCAGGGGACAGGAGACAGGGGGCAGGGGACAGGGAGCAGGGGACAGGGAGCAGGGGGCAGGGAGCAGGGGACAGGAGACAGGGGGCAGGGGACAGGGAGCAGGGGGCAGGGAGCAGGGGGCAGGGGACAGGGGGCAGGGAGCTGGAGACAGGGGGACAGGGGGCAGCGGGACCCCAACACGCTGTCCCTCGCGGGCATGGTGGCCATCCAACTTTGTGGCCGCCTGTCCCTACTTTCACGTGAGCAGCGACAGAGCCGAGTGCAGGGCAGTAACCAGCTGCCGGGACCCGGGGCGGGCGGCCCCAGGAAAGCGAGGGATCCCCGTGGGGTCAGCCACGACAGCCACCCCCACGCGGCCAGCGAGATGCGCGTGGGCACCTGCGTGAAGCCCCGGCTCACGGACGCCAGGCCCTGCCCCCAGGCCAGGAGTTCCCCACGGAGCCGGCACGGCCCACGGACGAGTCCCCACGGCCAGGCCGCTCCCAGGCCGCATGCACCCGCTCGCCCGTGCGCGTCCAGAAGCCACGGCAGGACCAGCGGGTCGGCCACCGCCCACGGAAAGGGCGCTCGGGGGACAGAGGCCCGGCCACGGAGCAGCAAATCCCGGCCCCGGGCGGAGGGAGACGCCGTCTGGCTGGTCCCTGGTGGTCGCGGCCATTGCAGTTCCCAACAGACGTGACCCAGCGGCGCCTCGGAGCCCCGCCCGCAGAGCCGCCAGCCCCCCGACACAGGCACCACGCTCACAGACGGGCGTCCCCCACGCTCACGGACGGGCACCCCCACGCTCACGGACGGGCACCCCCACACCAGACACTCAGGCCCCCACGCTCAGCAGAGGCATCGGGGTTTCCGGGGGCCGGACGGGTGTTGGCGGGGTCCCTGGGAAGAGCCAGCGGGGGGACTGGAGAGCCGGGCAGGGAACCAACCAGAAGAAACGGACTCGGCCGCGTGTCCGCGCAGCAGGCGGCCCTGGGACGTGAGGTCGCTCAGACCCGGCCCAGAACAGGGCCCCGGAGCGGCCGCTGGCCCCGGACACCCGGTGACGGTGAACACGCCACCCCGCGTCCGGGCCCGTGGCCCATGGGTGGCGCGGCGCCCGTGCACCGGAAGGTGGCGGTTTGATTCCCGGTCGGGGCACACGCCCCGTGTCGGACGGTCAGGCAGCCGCCCGGGGACCGGGCCGCCCCGCGTCCCACCACCCTGGACGCCAGCCGCACAGAGGGGTCCCCTTGGAGGTGCCCCGCCCCGGGGCCAGCGCTTCCGGCACCGGCCGAGGCCCTGCCCGCGGGGTCATCGCTGGTGGGAGAGGACCCCTGAGGCCGGGGACAGGCGGGGCCGGAGGGCCGGGCCGTGTCGGCCATTTTCCTGTGCTCACAGCGCGGAGGCCCTCTGTGGGGGCGGAGACCTGGGCATGAGGGTGAGAGCTCGCAGGGCAGTGGGAGGGGTGTCCAGGGAGAGGGGAGGGGTGGGGGGGAGGGGCTGGGACAGCTGCCGGGTCTGTGTGTCCCGTCACAACCCAGGTCAAGAGTCACCCAGACAAGGGCCCAAGTGCAGGCCGGGGCGAGTCCCTCTGACCACAACCCCGGGTCCCCGTGGCCCCGTCCTCCTGTCCTTCCCTCCGGGCCCAGCTCAGAAGACGCCTCCTCCAGGAGGCCCTCCCAGACCACCCGCCTCAGGCCTGCCGTCTCACTGCTCCCATCCTGCTCGTACCAGAGCTGGGGATGGGGTCCCCCACTCCTCCGGTCCCCGACATCGAGGCAAGACCACAGCCGCTGGCCAGCAGCGGGGGGACCGGTCCAGGGGCTCCATGCAGGCGGGAGAAGCCAGGGGCGGCTCCCACGGCGGGGAGACGGGGCCCCAGGCGGCGCTGACGGCTGTTGGTACGTACCATCCAGAAGAGGGTCCCCGTGGCCAGGGCGACGTACTGCTCGATGGTGGACAGCACGCTGAAGATGAGGCAGACCAGCACGATGAGGAAGCTGCGAGACAGGGGACAGCGGTCAGCCGGGGGCGGCTCCCGTGGCCACCTGCCCCCCCGCACAGCCGCCCCCCCACACACAGGCACCGTGCCCCTCCCCAGCCCCCAGCGCCCACCAGCCATGAACCAGGCGGTGAGGGCTGCCCGGCCAGCCAGCGGGTGGGAGCTGACCCCCCGCCAGGGACACGCCTTCAGCCAGACAGTGAGGAGCAGGAGCCGGGGACCCCCGGTCCCTGAAGTGTCCCCATGGGCACTCCCCAAGGACAGACGGACGGACAGACCGCTGCTGCCGGGCAGTGGGTGAGGCTTTCCTTCTGGGCCGCGACCTTTCTCAGCCCTGAAGCCGTCCTGAGGCCCCGGGACCGGACCGCGGACGCCGCCCCCCCCCGCCCCCGCACCTCCCAGACCCCGGGCGCTGCCCCCCGACCGCGGGCCCAGGGAGGTGCCTGCCTCCTGCCCCGCCCGCCCGGCCGTGGGGACACGCCGTCCCTCTCGGGGCCTCAGGAAGCGCCGCCTCGTCCCGGCCACCAGCACTACACGCAGCGCTGCCCCCCACGCACGTCACGGACAGGGGGCCGAGGCCTGGCTCTCCTGAGGCCCCGAGAGTCAGCGGGGGGGGGGGGGGACGGGGCTGTGGCCGGGCCTGAGGAGGGGCAGCGAGGACAGCAGCTGGTCTCCCCTCCCCACCCCGACCTCTGACCCCATCAGGGTACCCGTGACGACCGTGGGGGCCGCAGGGGGACCCGGGGGGTCCGTTATCCCGGGGACGCCTTCCCGCGCCCCACCTGAGGCCCCTCTGCCATGACGGTCACTGTCCCAGGATCAGGGGTCGGGACCCGGATCCTCGGGGCCATCGCTCCGCTGACCGAGCCCCAGCAGCACGCCGCCCGCACCTGGTCACCTGTCAGGCACACACCTCACGCCGCTGCCCCCAGCCTGCACGCCAACCCCGGCCCCAGGCTCCAGCCCCGTCCCCGCTCCGGGGGCGTCGGCACCGGCGGCCCGCCTGCCCGGCTGTGACGGGGGCCGCAGCGGGAGCATCTCTCTGCACACGGCAGACACGGCGCCGCTCTCGCCCACGTCTGCGCATCCTCGTCTGTCTCTCCCCCGCCGAGACCGGCTGGCGATCTGGTTACGGCCACGGTCGGGGCAACCTCAGCCTCGGGGCTGGGCCGGCGACCTTGAGGTGCGGGGCTGGCGACCTTGAGGTGCGGGGACGGCTCCAGGCCCCGCGTGTGGCTCCGATGTTGGAAGGCGTCGTGCTAATGGCAGGCAGAACCCGCGGGGCTCGGAGACCGAGGGGCGTGGCGCCCCATCCTGCTGGTGCAGGGCGAGCCCGGCCCGCTGTCCCAGCCGAGGCCCCAGGCTCTGAGACCAGGCAGCCAGACCCTAAGAGCGGGGACACGGAGCCCAGGGTACGAGGGGCTCGGACCCATTCCCCAGGCGGGGCGTGGGGAGAGGCGCCGGGAGGAAGGATGGCCCCAGGCTGCCCGACCCAACCCCAGGAGGGCGCGTGAGCGTCGGCAGGAGGAGGCCCTGCCGGGGGCGAGGGTGGCCCTGGGCCCGGAACAATGCCCTGCCTGTGCCCAGCGGCCGAGCCACCTCCCAGCCGTGACCGCAGCCCGGCCCCAGGGACGTCCGGGCTTATCGGACATCGCGCGCCGCCCGCAGCCGCCAGGTGACCCGGAGCACGTGGGAGCCCGGAGCCCTGCCAGGGGCGAGGCTCCGCGGAGGGCACTCCAGGCCAGCCCTCCTCCCGCCCGCGGCCGGCCCCGAGGGGCACCCACACGGGCCGGGGGGGCTCAGGTGACCCAACCACCGAACCCAGGCCCGGCTGGTCTCCCGGGAGAGGCAGGGGACAGCCCGGAACCCCGGGGAAGCCCCTGAATCCACGCTGACAGCGTCCCCCACCCACAGGCGGTTTCCCGGTGACAAGGACACACGTCGCCTGCAGGGGAAACACGGCTGTTGCAGGGGCCTCAGGACCCGTGGCTGGCGGACCCGGGGCGTGGGCTGGAATGCCAGGCCCCACAGGAAGCACCGGACACCTCGGAGGATGTTAACTCACTGAATGATACAATGTATCACTTTCATCATACATTCTAACTATGGACGATACAATGTATCACATTCGTTATACATTCTAACTATGGACGATACAATGTATCACATTTGTTATACATTCTAACTATGGACGATACAATGTATCACATTTGTTATACATTCTAACTATGGACGATACAATGTATCACATTCGTTATACATTCTAACTATGGACGATACGATGTATCACGTTCGTTATACATTCTAACTATGGACGATACAATGTATCACATTCGTCATACATTCTAACTATGGACGATACAATGTATCACATTCGTCATACATTCTAACTATGGACGATACAATGTATCACGTTCATCATACATTCTAACTATGGACGATACGATGTATCACGTTCGTTATACATTCTAACTATGGACGATACGATGTATCACATTCGTTATACATTCTAACTATGGACGATACGATGTATCACATTCATCATACATTCTAACTATGGACGATACGATGTATCACGTTCGTTATACATTCTAACTATGGACGATACGATGTATCACATTCGTTATACATTCTAACTATGGACGATACGATGTATCACATTCGTTATACATTCTAACTATGGACGATACAATGTATCACATTCGTTATACATTCTAACTATGGACGATACAATGTATCACATTCATTATACATTCTAACTATGCGCGATACAATGTATCACGTTCGTTATACATTCTAACTATGGACGATACAATGTGTCGCTTACTGACGGGTCAGTGCGGACGTGACGAGGCTGGCTGGCGCAGAAGCCGTGGTCCGCATCCACAGAGGGCGCTGTGCCCCTGGAGGAAGCGTCTGGGGTGCATCTGGGTGGGGGCGCACGTGCCGTTCCGTAGGGATCACTCCCTCGGAACACGACAGCACGTCCAAGGGCCAGGCTGGGGGGCCGACCTCGGGCCCGGGCCCCGGCCCCAGGCGCTTTCTCCATGTTCGTCAGACCCAGCGAGGCCCCCCCGCGGAGCTGGGACCCCATCTGCTCTCCTGTCGGGCCCCGTGGAGGCCCCAGTGCCTGGCGGGTCCGAGGCCCCGGAGAGGCAGGCAGGTGGGAACGAGCCGCGCATGAGCCCACTTCCTGTTCACGCCCCCTCACGCGAAGCCTGTCCCTCATCGCAGGAGAAGGGGGGGCTCAGAGAGGGTGAGTGACCGCCCGGAGTCACACAGCACCAAGCGCCAGTCAGCCGAGGACCAGACTCCAGCCCTGGCCCCGCCCACCAACCGAGACCGGTGCCTCTGAGAAGCCAGCAGCCAGGGGCAGCCAGGAGTGGGCCCTCCGCCTTCCCTGCCCCCTGGGAGGCTGCGGGGGGGGGGCTGGCAGGAGGGGGAGGACAGGCCCGGAGGCTTCAGGGGGGCCCAGCCCTCGGGGTCCCACAGCCGTGCTTCGAGCCGGAGGTGGAGGCAGGGCCGGCCGCTCCGTCCCCCAGTTCCCCTACCCACGCCTGGCTGCACGGCGGCCGCGATAAGAAGCCCTCACCGGGTATATTTAGAAGGTGCCGGAGAACAGACTAGAGGGACCTCGCAGACAGGGCCTTCTCTGCCAGGGAGGCACCACGTCTCCCCTGAGGGGTCCTGGCCGGGCGGGAGGGCCCCGCAGCCTCGCAGATGCGCCTGCACCCGTCACTCCCCTGTCAGGCCTGCATCTCGGGCGGAGGGTGGCCTGGGGCTGTGGCCTGGGGCTGTGGCCTGGGGCTGTGGCCTGGGGCGGTGGCCTGGGGCTGTGGCCTGGGGCGGTGGCCTGGGGCTGTGACCTGGGGCTATGGCCAGGGGCTGGCCTCCAGGGGGAGGGGTGGGCAGGGCCGGCCAGCACTCAGCGCTGAGGGCCGGGCGTCTGTGCAGGGGAGGGTCCGAGGGACAGGTGTCTGGTGCGAGGCAGCTACTTGACACTGGGCTTCCCTGGTCATCCAGGGACAAGGCAGTCCTGCCCACTCGAGCCGCCACGTGTGAGGGGTCAGCGTGTCCAGGAAGCGCCTGCTTCCTCCCTGCCCGGCTGCTGGGGACACAGCCCTGGCCTGGGCGCCTCCTCCGCTCCGTCTCCCGTTCTCATCTGTGCCCTTCGCCCCAAAAACACACTCGGGCCCCCACGTGTGTGCGCGAGGCCGGGCCCAGGTGCAGGCGCTCTGCGGGCTGGACCCAGCGGCCACCCGGGCCTGAGCCCGCCTCCCCTGCGGAGCGGCTGTGGCCGAGGGAGGAAGCGGCTGCGTGCGGCGGCCGGCAGCCTCGGCGCTCCCCTCGGGGCAGGCTGCGATTGCGCCATGCCGGATGCAATTAGCCGTTTTATTTCGGGCTCAGCATCCTCGTCCCCCCAGATGGCAGCCCGGCTCTAACCCCAGGGGCGGGTCACCACCCCGCCCGGCGCTGCCGGCCGAGCGAGGGCACGAAGACAGGCCTCTGTCACCGCCGCCCGCCGCCCGGCCCCAAGGGAGAACCCCAGGCCCGAGGGACCAGGACTCAGGAAAGCCAGGCCTCACCCGCCGGAGCCACGCTGACCCTGTGGAGGTTTCAGAGACGGGAACCCGTCGGCGCCACTCGGCCCCCCAGGAAGCCCCCGTGGCACCCGGGCACTCAGAACAAAACACACACCCATGCCCCGCCCGCGAGGCCGTGGGGTCTGTCCCTCACGCCCACGCCAGCAGGGAAGCACCCACTATGTGCCTGGCACCATGCTAGGCTCCAGGGACAAGGCAGACATGGGGGGAAGATAATAAACCAGAAAACCTATGCACAGACCGTGACTGCTGCTGGGAGCGGTCGCAGTGAGTGACAGGGCGGGGGGCTGTCAGTCACAGTGAGTGACAGGGCGGGGGGCTGTCAGTCACAGTGAGTGACAGGGCGGGGGCTGTCAGTCACAGTGAGTGACAGGGCGGGGGGCTGTCAGTCACAGTGAGTGACAGGGCGGGGGGGCTGTCAGTCACAGTGAGTGACAGGGCGGGGGGCTGTCAGTCACAGTGAGTGACAGGGCGGGGGGGCTGTCAGTCACAGTGAGTGACAGGGCGGGGGCTGTCAGTCACAGTGAGTGACAGGGCGGGGGGCTGTCAGTCACAGTGAGTGACAGGGAGGGGGGCTGCTCTAGGAGGTAACATATGAGCTCAGGCTGAGGATGGATACTCCAGGCAGAGGACACTGCCATGCAAAGGCCCTGCGGCAGGGTTGGCAGCTGGAGGCCAGGAGCTGAGAGCAGGACGAGGACCTGGGGGCCGGCAGCGATGAGGTCCGAGGCAGGCCAGGCCCGGAGACCTTGCAGGCGGAGGACGGGCATCTCTGAGCACCACGCCCCCTGGAACCAGCGGACACAGGCTCTGGGCTGGGACCTGCCGACTGTCAGCCGAGCTCCTGGCCGGGGCCCCAGAGACCCAAGCAGACGTCAGCACCGCTCCTCTTCCGTCTACACCGGCCACAGAGGCCGGAGAAAACACCCGGCGCTCTGAACCCCAGGAAACCGGAGTCGGATGCCGGACGCGTCCCAGCAGAAGGGGACGTCAGCAGCGGGTCCGTCCCAGCCCTCACACGTCACCGCGGCGGGCGCCTCCCCACAGGGCTGCCGGCCCCGAGAGCCGGGGTCCAGCTCCGTCACAGGCCGTCTCCTGGCCCAGGGCCAGGGAGCCGCAGCCAGGAGGAAGCAGAGCAGAGGAAGGGGAGCCGCTGAGGACGGGCCAGGCCTCGGGGCCGGGAACCCTGACACCCCCGCCGGCAGGAGCCACGCCTCCCGCTGTCCTGTCCTCGGACCGGCCACCTCCTGCCGCCCCCAGAACACAGACATCCTCGCGCAGTCCCCCGGGACCCTGGCCTGCCGCCCCCAGAACACAGACATCCTCGAGCAGCCCCCCCGGGACCCTGGCCTGCCGCCACCTGCCCCGCGCAGACCCCGCCTGGTCGCTCAGCTCCCCACGTACGCGGCCCGCCGTCCGGGCCTGGCCCCTCAAGGGGGTCGGGGTCGGGGCCAGGGGTCCTGGGAGCAGAGGCGGGAATAGGGCTGGGAGCGAATGGTCAGGCGGCGAGGACGGTGGGAACACTGTTTACAGCTGGAAGTTCATAACCGGTGCGGCGAGCGGGACGCGCAGGGAGTGGCTGCTGAGAGAACAGAAGGGGGTATTCTCGCCACACCGGGCACATGGGGGGGGGACCCGTTAACTCGCCGGGGACCCGCCACGAGGCCACGTCCCCCGTGTGCGCTTTGCTATCTTTCCATCTTGTCGGCCAATCAGAGCGCCTAACGCTGACCCTACCCGGCACCGGACTCGGATCCACGTGTCTCGGAAGGAGGCGCGGCGAAGGGCCAGCAGCCGGTGACGAGGCCCCGCATCACCGATCACCAGGGAGACGCGGCGAGGGGCCCGCCCTCCGGACGGCTCTGTCCGCAGCAACAGAGGGTGACAAGCGTGGCGTGGACCTGGGGCCACGGGAAGCCTGGGCGTCGGGGGAGGGGAGACGGCGCAGCTGCGGTAAAACCGGGCGGCACGCCCTCCAAAGACTTACAGAGAAAGCGCCCGCACGGCCCGGCAATCCCACTTCGGGGAACGGAGCCGCAGCGCGGCAGGCAGGGCCGGGGGGACGGCGGCCCGTGCTCAGCGGCCTCGGTCGCACAGCCCGGGAGAGGGAGCCCACGCCCATCCGTGGGCGAGGGGACAACACGCGTGTCACGAAGGCCGTGGGCGTCGCTCTGACGCCTGCCACAGGCGGACGCGCCCGAGGGAAACGCGCCGGCACACGGCCAAGGCTTCCGCTCCCACGGGGACCGTGGCGTCGTCAAACCACAGACGGGGAGACGCGGTGGGGCCGGGGCCGGGGCCGGGGCTGGGGGTGGGGGGGTAACGGGGACAGAACGTCAGTCTGGGGCGACGGAAAGTTCTGGAGACGGTGGTGGTGACGGCGGCGCAACGCGAACCTGCTTCACGCCTGAGCCGTGCACGTGGCGGTGGCTACGGTGGTCAGTTCTATGTTGTGTGTTTCACCACAATTAGCAATTTCACGCTTCCCTTCTTGTCAAAAGGGTGATTGATTGGGAAAAAAAAAAAAGACTTAAAATTAAAAATGAAGAAAATAAAAAGGGCCATTGACAAGGCAGGTGGGCCCGGCTGGTGGGGCTCAGCGGCTGAGCGTCGACCTAGGAACCAGGAGGTCACAGCCCGATTCCCGGGAGGTCAGGGCACAGGCCCGGGTTGCGGGCTCGATCCCCAGTGTGAGGCGTGCAGGAGGCAGCCGATCCGTGATGCTCTCTCATCATGGATGTCTCTCTCTCCCTCTCCCTCTCCCTTCCTCTCTGAAATCAATATAAACATATTTTATAAAAGAAAGCGATGGCCCTGACCGGTGTGGCTCAGTGGATAGAGCGTCGGCCTGTGGACTGAAGGGTCCCGGGTTCGATTCCGGTCAAGGGCATGTACCTTGGTTGCGGGCACATCCCCAGTGGGGGGTGTGCAGGAGGCAGCTGATCGATGTTTCTCTCTCATCGATGTTTCTGGCTTTCTATCCCTCTCTCTTCCTCTCTGTAAAAAATCAATAAAATATATATTTTAAAAAAATGCTGAAGAGTTTACAAAGAAATATGGGGAAAAGCGACCCGTGGACTAAAATCTGCCACGATTGATTCCAGCGAGTGTGAGCAGAGACCCCGGGCAGTGCAGACACCCCACAAAGCAGGACTCTGGAAAATTGACACGGGCCACCACCTGGCGTTTGCTTGTGGCAGTTACTAACTTTCTACAGTTTTCTTAACCAAAAGTGGTCTTAGGTAACCTGTAAAGAAAGGATTAAAAATGCAAGATGTTCTAAAAAACAAACAAATAAACAAAAACACACACATGGGTGCGCACACAAACACACACACACGTGTGTGCACTCACGTACATACATGTGTGCAGTCACGCACACATGCACACATATAGGCGTGCACACGCTGCCCTGGAAGGCACGGACAGCAGGCACTCCCGGGCGGGGGTGGAGTCGTTTAATCGTCTGCAGAATGTCTGAAAGTTCTCCGCTCAGCTTGTCTGAGATTCACCGTCAGAACGACGCACCTCCTGGCCGCATGTCCCCGTGGTGGCGGGACAGGGGCCGTGAGCAGCGACCGCAGAGGCGGGGGGGGGGGGGGGGGGGCGGCGGGGAGGGACTGCCCACGCGGTGGGACAGGAAGCCAGAGCGGCGGTCACTTCTCCTTCGTGCGGTTGAATCTCGGGCGCTCGGAGCAGCTGCAGGAACTCCCGCCCTTTGCCCAGATTCACCAGCGGCCCCCACTTCCTGCGTCCGCACCCCGGCCCCTGGCCCCTCGGCGGGCTTTCTGGGGGACAGCCTGCCTGCTCGCGGCCCCCCGCGGCCGAGGGTGCTCCTCGGGACAAGGGCGTCTGACAGGCACGGGACTCGGGCGTGTCCGCGCCGGACACTCCACGCCGCCCCTGGCCCAGCACTCGCCCGGTCCCGCCAGCACGCCTTCCCCGTGACGGCGACGGAACCGGCTCCCCACGGCGGCCCCGTCTCGCGGCCCCTGCGCCTGAACTGCTGACCTTGACATTTCCAAGCGCTCAGCGCGCTGCCCCGTGTCCTTCGGCGCGGCCTTATCTGCTCCTCCGCGATTAGACGCAGGCCTGTGTCTGGCCAGAACGCGGCAGCCGGGGACAGCCGCGGGCTCCCTGGCGTGGGTCTGCCCGTTCCTGCAGGGGGGACGCTGCCCGCCCGGGCCAGGCAGGAGCGGCGGGTGCCGTCCCCCGAAAGGGGCCTTCCCTCGTCAGGAACCGGCCCCGGGGGAGGCTCTGAGCCCGGACGGCAGCCGCCTCCAACCAGGGGCGCCCCGACCCCCACAGACACGCAGGTGGTCCGAGGGCAGGCGGGCCTTGAGTTCACGATCTAGACCCGTGGTCGGCAAACCGCGGCTCGCGAGCCACATGCGGCTCTTTGGCCCCTTGAGTGTGGCTCTTCCACAAAATACCATGGCCTGGGCGAGTCTATGTTGAAGAAGTGGCGTTAGAAGAAGTTTAAGTTTATGCCGAAACCGGTTTGGCTCAGTGGATAGAGCATCGGTCTGCGGACTGGAAGGTCCCGGGTTCGATTCCGGTCGAGGGCATGTACATTGGTTGCGGGCACACCCCCGGTAGGGGGCGTGCAGGAGGCAGCTGGTCGATGTTTCTCTCTCATCGATGTTTCTAGCTCTCTATCCCTCTCCCTTCCTCTCTGTGAAAAACAAATAAAATATATTTAAAAAAAAAAAGAAATGTCAATCGTCCTGTTGACATTTGGCTGTGACTAAGGAGTTTGCCGACCACGGCCGTAGACCGCTCCCACCACGTCTCTGCTCCTGGATTCGCTCCTGTCCCGCCTGCTGGCGCACATGCTGGTGGGCAGTTTTCTTTCTTACTTTCTTTTTAAAATATGTTTTTATTGATCGAAGGGAGAAGGGAGAGGGAGAGAGAGAGAAACATCAGTGATAAGAGAGAATCACGGATCGGCTGCCCCCTGCACGCCCCACACGGGGGATGGAGCCCGCAACCCGGGCCTGTGCCCCGACCGGGAATCGAACCCTGACCACCCGGTTCCTGGGTGTTACTTTTCAACGCTCACCCCTGGGCCACGCGGGCCAGCGGGCGGCAGTGTTCACTGTATCTCGGCGAGGTGTTCACGTCAGCACTGTGCCCACAAGGTGAAGCTGGCCGCTCGCCCGTGGAGGGGCAGGGAGGGGAGAGGGGGAGGGGATGGGGGAGGGCAGTGAGGACGGAGGAGAGAGGAGACCTCCGCCATCCTCAGGGGCAGCGCCTCCCGGGCCTGTGCTGGGCACACCCTGGCCCTGCCTGCAGCCGTGGGGACCACAGTGTGGCTCCGCCCGGCACAGGCTGCACCTGGGGCCCGCGGCGGGGCTCCGGCGACAGGAGTGGTGGGCGCACACCAGGCGCAGGGAGGAGCTTGGCCCTGGCGGAGCCGGTGCCCGTGTGACGAGTCCAGGTGGGCAGGGAGCGGCAGTGGGAGGGCTTCATCCAGGGCCAGGGTTGGGGGACGGGAAGGGGCCCCCAGGGGAAGGCCCTGCTGCAGGGAGGGCCCATGGGCGGTGCTGACCGGCAGCCCCATGCCCACAACCACCCCGGGGTGGGCACCCAAGGATCCAAACCAGGTGTTCAAACGAAACCCCGCGGCTGGATGGCAGCCGCGGCTCACAGACGCCCGGGAGGCCACCGAGGGTCCAGCGCCCGTGAGCGGACCATCGAAGGTCACTCGGCTTCAGGGCAGTGGGACCGGCACCCGCCTCCCTGGAGGAGGACTCCCCGTCAGGTCCCGGCCAGGAGTCCAGACAGAGGGTGGACACGGGGTGGAGGGGGTGGGGGGGCGGGGACAGGGGCGGGCACTGGAGGGGCGGGGCATCAGAGGGGGCGGGGTCACGGAAGGGCACGGGGCGGGGCATATGGAGGGCGGGGCGCTGGGTGGGCGGGGCATATGAGGGGCGGGGCGCCAGGTGGGCGGGGCAGGGACAGCCCTGCCAGCACCTGGAGCTGGAAGTTGGGGAGCCCCGTGCTCAGGCCCGACGCAGAAGTGACCCCCAGGCCGCCTGGGCCTAAACGAAAAAAACAAACGACACAACTTCTCGGGGGAAACGGAGAAGCGTGTGCCCCGGTTCGGCGGAGGGTCCTCAGACATTCCGGGAGCCACAGCCCCCCCACTCCCTCCCCCCAAGAGCAAGTGGAACATCCCCGCCAGGAACGTGAAAGCCTCTCTCTGACCACAGATTGGGGGGGGGGAGGGGTGGCCGGAGGCGGGGGAGGGGGGGCGGGGGGATGGGGCGGCCGGGGGGGGGTGTGAGGGCGGGGGGGGGGGACAGGGTCCCGTCCGGAAGTGACCGGAAGCTCCCGGAGTCCCCATCAGAGGAGGTCGCAGGGCAGGTGCGGGTGAAAGACAGGGCGTCGCGGTCGTCAGGGAAACGCGATCAAGTCCCGGGCCGCACCCCCGGGGCCTCCCACGGGGGGAGGGGCAGCTCCCAGGTCGACCGGTGCCACCTGCGCCCTCCTCCCTGCGGGCGCCTTGCCAGGCGGGGACGGCCCAGCCCCACCCGCTGAGGGAGCCCCCGCCCAGCCCCGCGCCCCGGGGGGATCTGCAGGGCACGGAGGTGGGGTCTGGGCCCAGGGTGTTTGCACCCACCAGCACCCTGTCCAGGCTGGAGGCTGGCCCAGGCGCCACCCCCCCCCCCCCGAAGGCCCCGTCTCTGGTCGAGGCCTCGGTGTCCCCAGCGCTCGGACGGGCAGCGAGGCCAGAACGTGTCCCAGTCTCCTCAGCTGGAGGGCACGGCCCGGCCTGCGGGCCACACGTCGTGGGCAGAGGCCTCGGGAGGCGCTGGGTGGTTCCCGCTCGCCTGGGTGGCCTGCGACGGCTGCCCTTGGCCGGGACAGGAGGGAGTGCCCTCACGCCAGCCTGGGGCACCCCCCCCCCCCGGGGCCGGGGGCACCAGCGTTCTCCGCTCCCTGGGGAAACAGGTCAAATTACCAGCCAGGCAGGTGGCACCAGGACTGTCCAAAGCCAGAGCCACCCGGCGAGGCTCAGCGCCTGCCACCGCCAGCCGGGCCGGCGATGCCCTTCCCGGCTCTCAGAGGCACCGTGGTGAGCAGTTGGGCCATCCCCCCCTGCCCCCCGCCCCCCGCTCCCCCGGCTGTGCCGGCTCAGGGCACGCTGTCCCCACCCACACAGTGAGCCCTGGGCTGCAGGTGAGCCTGGCCAAGGTGCGTGCTGGTCTCGCCCGCCCGGTCCATCGGGAGGCCATGGAGAGAGCGCCCGAGGCCATCCCTCCCCAGCCTCCCACAGGCCTCCGGGCAGGACCCTCCCGGGGGAGCCCAACTGCCCTTCCTCCTGCCCCTCTGCCCGCCCACCCACCCCAGGCAGCCGGGCCTGGACTTGCCCAGACAGTAGCCTGGGGCTCAGAGGTGCCACCCTGGGGACACCAGCCAAAGGGAGAGGCCCTGCCTGGGTCTAGGGAGGGACCACTGGCCGGCACAGAGCCCTGAGCGGCCCCCCAGCCCCAGCCCAGGGCCCCGAGGACACGGCCTGCCCGGGCCCACGGTGTGAGCAGGCACGGGGTGGGCGAGTGCCGCGTCCTCGGCCTGACCTGCTGCGTGAGCTGCCGCGGCTCTGGCGGCTGACTCCCTCGGATCAGACCCCGCCGGGCCTGGCCGTGGAGCAGGCGTGGGCGGAGGGCCGAAGCCTCGGGGAGGGCCCTGGGCCTCCGCCACGTAGGTGGGGGCCACGGGGCCAGCTGTGAGCCTGGTGTCGGGGGTGAGCCTGGTGTTGGGGCCCCGTCTGGAGACAAGGGGCCCTCCTGCCGGACACTCTGTTCGGCCCCCTCGGGACAAGCCGCCCGGGTGACCCCCCAGGGGGCGGGGGCACGGCCTGGGGTCATCTCATCACTCGTGTTATAAAAACAACCGTCTACCGTTTTTAAACAGCCAACGTTTTTAAAGTAGAAAGTTCATATTAGGCAAAAGTTTAAAAACGGCCACACAGAACCCACACCAGGGCCCCCGGCAAACCCCCCCCCCCCCCAGCCTGGAATTACCCTGCAAATCACCCGGGAGGTCCGGGGGCCGTGCTGGGTGCTGGGTTTGGTTTATTCAAAGTGGCCAGGACAGGGCCCCGTGGAAAACAGATCGTGCGAGACGCGCAGGCCAGGCCACTGGGGGCTGCGGGACAATCACCGCCGGCCGGCCGGATGGACGGACAGACGGACGGACGGACGGACAGGGCCTGCTGACGCGGGACACGGCGCCCCCAGCAGCCACTGCGCACCGGGGCCGAGACGCAGCCAGGAAAGGTCCTGCCGAAAGTGGGGTCTCGGGGAGCGAGAGGCGGGGTTCAGAGCTCGGCTCTGCCCCTCTGGGAGCTCCCTGAGCGCGAGTCCCCAGATGACCGCACCCCAAGGCCGTCTGGGGGGGCGGAAGGGCCCGGACGCCCCTGGGCAGCGTGACTTTGAGGTGGCCGGAGCTTGGCAGCGAGGAGGACGCGATAAGAGTGCAGGAGGCGGGGCCTGCCCGGGGACCAGCCAGCCAGGCCGCAGAGCCCCCAGCCGCCCATCCCCCGGGCCAAGGGCAGCCAGAACATTCCAGCGCTGCCCAGGAGGGGCCTGGAGGTGCTCACCTCCTCGGAGCTCACGCAGGGACCTTGAGCGGCCTCTGCTCCGGGGAGACTCGGGCAGGAATCAGCCCCCGTCCCGGGCTGTGGGCCTTCAGTGCCCATGTCCCCATGTCCCGGTGTGTCCCCGCCCGGCGAGGTAGGGGTGGGCCTCCCCAGAGACCAGGGAGGCCAGCCGGTCTCCCCAGGGTGCCCAGCAGCTGGGGGACAGCCGGGCAGGGCAACATGTCGGGGTCCCCACTCACCACAGACACGCCGGGGCCTCCTGGACCCAACCCGCTCCCCCGGCCCCAAAAGGCCCCCCATAGCCGCTCGCCCACCCCCACCCAGCAGCTCCAGAGGCTCAAACCAGGTCGGGACCCCGGCCCTAAGACGCTCGGTGGCTGTTTGGTGCCTCGGCGGAAACCTGGCCTCCTGGCTGGGCTGCAGGGCCCCGCTGAGCCCCCCTGCCACCTGCGGCTGCGACGGGTCCGGCTCTTGCACCTGAAACAGCCGCCCTCTGTCTACTGTCCATCCATCTGTCCACCCCCCGCGGCCTCCGCGGTGGCCGGTCCCCTCCAGCCCCTCGCCCTGGGCCCGGCTTCCCAGCTGCTTGATTCTCTGGGGGTCACCAAGGAGCCCCACCCCGCAGGGTCCCGAGCCCCACAAGGCCCGAGCGCACCCCTCCTGCTCGCCCTGCGCCCAAGGACCTGGAGGCGGGCAGGGAGTAGAAAGGACCCCGTGCACGTGAGCGCTGGTCCGCCGCTCGGTAACGGCGGGTCCCGAGGGCTGGACGGCTGCCGCCGATCAGAACCGCCCCTCACAGCTCCCACCAGGCCCCCGCTCAGCACCTTCTGGACCCCGAGGCCTTCGCTGGGAGCCCGGGCAGGAGGGAGGCTCAGGACCAGATGGGCCAGAGGGAGGAGGGAGTTGTGAGTCTGAGGGAGGGCAGAGACCGAGGCCCCAACACTGGCCACACTGGCCGTCCACCCGCGGGGCCAGAGGGCCTGCACCTCGTGCCGTGACGTTGGCCTCGGGGACGTACGGCAGCCACCCGCCACGGATCCGGGGCCCAGGCCGGCGGCTCACACGCCCTCGGAAAGGGGCAGGGCGGCCCCTGGAACGGAGGAGCCTCGCCTTCTAAGTCTCGGGCGTCGGCTCGCTGGCCCCGGACACACAGAAAAGTTCCGTCGCCGGGACAGACCACGGGACGGACCACGGGACAGACCACGGGACGGACCACGGGACGGACCACGGGACGGACCACGGGACAGTGACCCCCCCCAGCCAGCCGGGGGCAAGGCTGGCCAGAGCCGCAGCGACCCTCTCCAGAGCCCCCTCTGAGGTCAGTGTGCCCGGGGGGCTGGGATGGCGTGCAGCCGTCCGATGCTCCGTGCACCTGGCCATCCCTCCACCCACTCGCCTGTCCACCCACCCACCTGTCCATCCTTACTTCCTCCTGTCCATCCGCCCCCACCCACCCGTGCATCTACCCATCACCTCTCCATCTGTCTGTCTGTCCACCCACCTACACGCCCACCCAGACAAGACCTTCTCCTGCTCTGCGGCGGCCGCGGCCTCACGCTGGAGAGCTGTGCTCACAGGAGCTGAGCCCTGGAACCCCGACCCCGTGAGCAGGGCGCCCGCATGCACGCGGCGCCGCGGCACAGGGGACTATGCAGCCGGGAGAGGGCACGGGGCCTGCCCCCACGCCGCCGACATCGGTGCTGCGAGGGCGCCCCTCCTCAGCCCATCATGCTCCGGCGTCCGCATCACAGAGAAGCCCCTTCGGGTGGTGAGCCGTCTGTGCTGGGCCTCGGCCACGTCGTGGCTGTCGGATCCTTGGTGCGCCCGCCCCCCCCCCCGTGACTCAGTCTCCCCCTCCGCAACAGTGCCCCCGAGGTCAGCGTCCACCATGGTCAGGAGGCCCGTGGAGCTCGGGCCCGGGATAGTGGAGAAAGACAGCCCATCCTCGGACCAGGGCCCGCGCCCTCCGTGCCCTCACTGCCCCCTGCCCCCTCCTGCAGGGTCTGAGAGTGGCAGGAGCCTCCAGCCAGGTGGGCACCAGGAGCCACCGCGTGGGGCACATGGCCCGTCTGCTGGCCTTCACTCTGGGAAAGGCGGGCGGGCTTCCAGCCCGTCAATGATTAACACCATGAAGGTGCCGCCGAAGCCGCCGGAAAGTCCTTGGGCCAGGCAGGGGCGGAGGGCAGGGCGGGTGGCACCGCGCCAGGCCCGAGAGCCGCCCGGGTCCTCATCCTGGGACCCTCCTGCAACCCCCTCCTCTCAGCCGCCCGGGCTCTCCAAGCTGCTCCAGATCAGGGGGCAGAGACACGGGCCCGGGTCACACAGCCGCCTCGGGGCATCCCTTCCCGCTCCCCCCATCCCCCAGGGAAGCCACCCTGCTCGCCAGATCCTGGGAGGCTGGGCGAAGGCAGCGTCTGCTGAGCGAACTTCCGAGAGCCGAACAATCGGAACCAGGAAGAAAACACAAGGGCAAGCGGAGACTTCCTCTGGGGCGGGCCGGCCCTCTTCCTCCCCAGGCACCGCCGGGGCCAGGGCCCGGCCACGCTCCCCGCGGGCCCGCGTCCCAGGGCGCCAACCCGCGGGCTGTCTGGGGGCCCCTCGCCCTGGGGGACCTCTGGTCGGGGGCACGCAGCACTACCCGGCAGCCCTGTGCCCACACCCCCTGCCCCTGCTGGGAGCTGGCACCACGGGACGGGGAGGCAGCTGGGCAGGGGCCCCTCCAGGCCCCACCCCCGGCCTCAAGGAGTTTGGGCCCAGCAGGTGAGGGCGGGGAGGGACCTCGGGTGCAGGTGACCCCACCCGCCCTGCGCTGGCTGGGTGCTTGCAGAGCGGCGCTGCTCGGGAGGGGTCCCTTGAGGTCACTGCACATGACACCCCGAGACCAGCCGCTGGGCCCTGGCGGGGGGGGGGGGGGGCAGGGGCTTGAAGGCCGGGCCCCCTGCCTTTGGGGACCTGGCTCTCCGTCCCCGCTGCCATGGAGGGGCTGCCAGCCCAGCATGAGGGCAGCAAGCCTGGTACCACCCGCACCCCCAGACCCGAGGGGAGAGGCCGGGCTGCCTGGCCCCACCTGCCTCACCTGCCCCGACGAAGCTCCAGCGGCCGGGCCCGGCCCTGCTGCCCCTCGGCCCGCTGGGAGAAAACGGGGCTCTGGACGCCCCAGCTGGTCCCCTAGCCCCGGGCCCGAGAGGCAGCGGGTCTAAGCAGGGACCGTGGGAAGCCAGAGGAGGCCGGCACGGCACGGCTGAGTGAAGGCTCACAGGACAGAATGGAGGCTGGCACCGGACCAAGGGCACCTGGCGGGGCCGCCCAGCGCCAGGGCCACCGCGGGGCGGCGGTGGGGCAGGCTCCGGCGGGCAGCACGGAGGGTGGCCCCGAGGCCTGAACTTCCTGGTGCCCCGTCCCTGAGCAATGGGGCGCCCTGCCCTGCCCCTGGCAGGCATGCCACCCCGCGGCCTGGAGCCACCTGTAACGGCAGGGCAGGTGCTGCTGGGAGGGCCCCCTTTCTCCCCCCACGGCTTCCGGGGACTGACACCCTGGGCCGTCCCGCGGCACCACGCGCCCCCTCAGTCTCTCTGCTTCGGTCCAGGTTCTCCTGAGCTGGACCAGGTGTGAACACTCCGCCCCGACCCAACGCTGAGCCTCAGGGAACACCACCAGGCCCGCGCCCTGCAGGGCACCCGCTGGGCAGGACCACCCCAGGGGCATGTGGGGTCTGGGGGGACTAGGGGGTCTGGGACACTGTGGCAGGGGCGCCGCCCCCTCCGGGGCTCCTGAGCCGAGGCATTCTCTCCCTGGCACCCAAGGGCGCGCTCCCTGGCACAGGTCCCTTCCCAGAATGATTAACACCTGGAGTCCCTCCCGGGCTGGGCCCCCCTCCCCAGCCGGCTCCCCCCACGCACAGGCCTGGGCAGGGCCAGTGGGGGACTCCCCGGCTCAGCCAGGGTGTCCCTCATCCCTCCCGGGGTCAGACCCAAGGTCCCTGGACTTCAAGGCGCCGGCTCGCGTGGTTCCCGTGGTTCCCGTTTCCCCCGCTCCCCCTCCTCCCCTCCCAGCGCCCGGGGGCGGGCGGCGCGGGGACCGCAGGTGGCGCGGGCCGCGCGCGCCCAGGCTCCTCCCCGGAGGCGGCGGCGGGAGGAGCCCCCCGGAGCGCGGAGGGCGGGCGGGGAGGGGGCGCCGGGCACTCACACGGCGAAGTGGTAGACGAAGCACTTCCAGCCGGTGGGGCGCTCGAGGAAGTTGTAGACGCGGCCCTGGACGTGGGTGCGCGCGAGCAGCGGGCGGCGCGCGCTGTAGATGGAGACGCGCGGGTCGAGGCTCACGGGCGGCCGCGGGCCCAGGTCGGCGGCGGGCGGCGCGCCGGGCGCATAGAGCGCGCCCCCCGCCGGGCGCTCCTCCGCCAGCTCCAGCGAGAAGGGCGCCTTCCTGGCCAGGCCCGCGCTGCCCCTCCGCGCGCCCGGCAGGCGGCCCCAGCCCCAGCGCTTCCTCTCGGCTCGGGGCGGGGAGGAGGCCGCGGCCATGGCCGGGGAGGGCCCGCGCGGGCCGGCCGGGCAGCGGCTGCGGGAGCTGCAGCCAAGGCGGGCGTCGGGGCACGGAGCGGGCGGCCTCTGGTGCCAGCCCCGCCGCGGGGCCGGTGCCCGCCCGCCGGGCGTGGGGGCGGGGCCGGGAGGGGGCGGCGGCCACGGGCCGGTCCCCGGGGATGGCGCGCCCCGCCCCGGGCCAGACGCCCCGCCCCTGCCAACCGGCGCACGGGGCGCCCTGGCCTGTGGCGAACCTCGCTCACCTGCCTGGTCCCGCCCCGCCTCTGCCCACCTGTTGGGCCCGCCCCTTTCGCATTCACCTGTTTGCCCTGCTCTCGCCCTGCCCTCGCCCCACGCCTCCCTGCTCGGCTCCGCCTGCGCCCACCTGCTCCCCATTCGCACCTGTTCAGGCCCACCTGCGCCCACGTGCTCGCTCCCACGCCCACCTGCTGCGCCCGGGGCCAGCCTAGCTGAACCGGGAAGGAAGGCGCAGCAGGTGCAGGGACAGGCAGAGCACGGGTTAGGGCCCGGGCACCCCATCACCCTCTCTGAGTGGCTCCCGGGAAGCGTCGAGGGGGGAGCTGGAAGGAGGCTCTCGGGACCCTCTTGGCACCGGAGGGGCCATGTGTGAGTCCCTGAACATCTGAGCTGCCCTGGGTGCTGGGAACACCTGCTGGGGGTGGGGGGGGGGGGAGGCGGCAAGGAGGTGCAGTGGGACCCAGGAGGCCAGGGGCCAGGGAAGGTCAGGGATGGCCCGGGGAGCGCTGGGGGTGGGGGTGGGGGCCTGCGGGGAGGGCAAGGATGGGGTCTGGGCGGGATCTGACAGGCGGGCATGGTGGGCGCGGCTGTCTGGGCAGAGAGAGGATGCCACTTGCACGACCTTAGGGGCGTGGAGAATGGGTGCTGTGTCCTCCTGCCCCGCGGGGTTCCCTGGTTGGGGTGGGTGTGTTGCGGGGTGATGGGGTCAGAAGGTTGGCTAAGGCCCCCACACTGCCCCTGGCCACCGCTGCATTGAGGTTTGGGGGGCTCCCTGCACGTGGAATGGTCGCCAGGGTGGGAGGAGGATGGGGTGACCAGAAGACAGCCTCTCTCCGGATGTGGCCATGGGCCTGGGGACAACTGACACCCCCCCCCACTCCGCGCAGGTCAGGGCCCCGTAACTCATGAGACTCCCAAGGTCTTCACTGAGCACGGCTGATGTATGGAATGTGCCCCCCAGGAAGGCAGCTCTTGATTTTTGTTAATTCTCACCAGAGGGTATTTTTTTCCGTTGCTTTTCAGAGAGGGAGGGAGGGGGGAGGGAAGGGAGATTGGTTAGAGGCATGTACGTGCCCTTGACCTGGAACAGAACCCGAGACCCTCCAGTGTGAGGGCCGACGCTCTAACCACTGAGCACACTGGCCAGGGCCGCGAGTCAGCTCTTGGTGGTGGACAGAGAGCAGTTCGGCCCTTCCCCGCCTCCGTGCTCCATGGCGCCGCACACAGAGCAGATGAGTGGAGGGGTCCCGCCTGAGCTGGGCACAGGAAGCTGGTGGCCGCGAGCGAGTGAGCATGCGAGGCGAGGACACGGCGAGGGAGCCGTGCTGGGAGGCGCATGGGGCAGGATGCAACGGGCAGCGAGCCAGAGGAGGCGGAGCGCCCGCCCCCGCGGGGCCGGGACAGCCAGGGCGCACGGCGGGCTTTCATTCAGGCCACACTCCCAAGGGCACAGTATCTGCAGGAGGAAGGGGCCTCCTCCTGGGCAGGGCGAGGGCACCGGGCGAGGAAGACAGACCGGCGAGGCCGCCTGGCTCCCAGCAGCTCACGTCTCCCTGAACCAGGGGCTGACCTGCAATGTTGGCGTGACGCCCAGGAGGCTCTACGCAGAGGGTGGGCGTGTCCCCCAGCCACCTGGGAGTGGCATCCCTCCTGTCTGAACCCAGACCAGGCGGAGTCAGCAAGGAAGGCAGGGAAGGGACCCGCTGCTTGGGCCTGTTGAAGCCACATCAGGCAGAGAGCCCGGCCCGCGTGGCTCAGGGGCTGAGCATCGACCTAGGAACCAGGAGGTCACAGTTCGATTCTGGTCAAGGGCACATGCCCGGTTGCGGGCTGGACCCCCAGTGTGGGGCGTGCAGGCGGCAGCCGATCCATGATTCTCTCTCATCATGGATGCTTCTCTCTCCCTCTCCCTCTCCCTTCCTCTCTGAACTCAATAAAAATGCATTAAAAATAAACAAATAAACCGCGGGCAGAGAATGAACAGCACTGACTCACAGCCTCGCACACCAAGGAGAAAGGAGAGCCGCGTGGACACGCGGGCAGAAGGCGTGTCCGTCCACGAAGGGCTTCCTGGCCTTGGCGTGTACGGAACGCTGTCCAGCGTCACTTGTAGCGAGATAAAGCCGCCGGGAAGGGACCCGTGGCCCCAGCCGGAGTGGGAAAGCCCGACTTCCGGGGAGAGCAGGTGCGGGCGTCGTGGGTGGGAAAGGGCCCGGCGGCACTAACAACGCCACTCCGTCCCCTTGGACCCAGCCTTGGACCCAGCCAGTCGGCTCCCCACCCAGGGGCGGGCCCAGCGACGAGGAAAATGGGACATGATTGACAGGGCGACCTTGTTTGCGTCAGCAACAGCCTAGAAACAGGCAGAAGGGCCCGAGTGGGTGGAGGGGGGCCCGGGGGGGGGGGGGCGGCGCTCGGCCATGGTGCCGCCCTGGAGCCCCTTATCAATGAGAGCTTCGTCGATAACCCGCAGGGAGGGGCCGAGTCAGTGTGGGGCTGCTGGGCCAGTCAGGAGACTCTGTGCTTCTGTGTATGTTTCCAGTTTTAAAAATCACAACAGGCCCCAGCCAGTGTGGCTCAGTGGGTGGAGCGCCTGCCCGTGGACTGAGGCCCCGGGTTCGATTCTGGTCAAGGGCACCTACGTGGGTGGCAGGCTCCTCCCCAGCCCGGGCCCTGGTTGGGGCTAGTGCAGGAGGCAGCCAATCGATGTGTCTCTCTCCCATCGATGTTTCTCTCTCTCTGTCTCTCCCCCTCCCTTCCATTCTCTCTAAAATATCAATGGAAAAATATCCTCGGGTGAGGATTAACAACAAACAATAATAGTTAAATATAATCTACTAGAGGCCTGGTGCACGAAATTCATGCATGGGGGGGGGGGTCCCTCAGCCCAGCCTGCACCCTCTCCAATCTGGGACCCCTCGAGGGATGTTTGACTGCCCGTTTAGGCCCAATCCAGGTGGGATCGGGCCTAAATGGGCAGTTGGACATCCCTCTCACAATTCAGGACTGCTGACTCCCAACCGCTTGCCTGCCTGCCTGCCTTCCTGATTGCCCCTAACTGCTTCTGCCTGCCAGCCTAATCACCCCCTAACCACTACCCTGCCAGCCAGATCAATGCCTAACTGCACCCCTGCCGGCCTGGTTGCCGCTAACTGCCCTCCCCTGCTGGCCTTGTCAGCCCTAACTGTCCTCCCCTGCAGGCCTGGTCGCCCCTAACTGCTCTCCCCTGCTGGCCTGGTCACCCCCAATGCCCTCCCCTGCTGGCCTGGTCAACCCTAACTGCCCTCCCTTGCAGGCCTGGTCCCCCACAACTGCCCTCCCCTGCTGGCCCAGTCCCCCCCCAACTGCAAGGGAGGGCAGTTGTGGGGGACCAGGCCTGCAAGGGAGGGCAGTTAGGGTTGACCAGGCTGGCAAGGGAGGGCAGTTGGGGGGGACCAGGCCTGCAAGGGAGGGCAGTTAGGGTTGAGCCTTGGCGTGCCCACCCCATGGGGTCTCCCCCAACTGCCCTCCCCTGCCAACCATCTTTTGGCGGCCATCTTGTGTCCACATGGGGGCAGCCATCTTTGACCACATGGGGGCGGCCATCTTGTGTGTTGGAGTGATGGTCAATTTGCATATTACTCTTTTATTAGATAGGATATACGAAAAGGGTAAACCATAGAAAGGATCCTTTAAAAAAATCTTAACAATCAGCCACCCAAGCACTGGGAGGCTCCTGGAGGGGCGTCCGTCCACGCTGTGCGGGAGCCTGCTCTGGGGTCCTGGCCCTGTCGGCACGGGGACATGGAGCTGGCGGGAGGCCCCTGCAAGCTCAGAGGAGCTGGTGGGGGGCTGAGAGGAGGGAGGGCGGGCAGGTGCACAGGTGGGGTGCCCCGGGCTGGGGCTGGACTGAGCTCGGACGGGAGGGACCAGAGTGAAGGGGCGGGATGGGCAGGGCCAGCCCATGGAGGCAGGAAACGCCCTGCTCATGGCAGGGGGCGGGGAGGGGGGCGCGGCAGGCCTGCCCAGCCACTGGCTCACTAGCTGCCCTCCAGGTCCCCCCCCCCCCAGGAAAGCCCACCTCCTCCCAGGCCTGCACGGGCTCCGAGGTCACTCTGCGTGAACGTGTCACATCCGGGGGCCTGGACACAGGGGCTGAGGGATCTACTGAGGCCCCCCTCCCGGCCTCAGAACATTCTGGAACCACTGCACTCACCTTCCCTGGGCGGCACTTTTTTTAAACTCCTCACCCGAGGATATTTTCCCAGTGATTTTTAAAGAGAGTGGGAGAGGGAAAGACAGAGAGAAACATCCATGTGAGAAACACATCAATTGGTTGCCTCCTGCATGTGCCCCGGCCAGAGCCCGGGCCGGGGAGGAGCCTGCCCCCGAGGTCGTGCCCAGCCACTCGACAGGAACCCGACCCCGACCCTGAGGCCTGAGGCCGACGCTCCATCCACACCGGCCAGGGCTGGGCAGCTCTTTTCACTCCCCTCTGCTCGGCGTGCCCACCCCACGGGTTTGAACCCAGCTGCCCGCATGTGGCACCACAGGCCCACACTCACCCTCCCAGGCCCGGACCCGGGGCCCCGGAGCTGCAGGGAGGGGGACTCCCGCGTGTTTTCTTTGCTCTGAGGTTAGGTCATCTGACATCACCCCTTCCTGCGAGCTGGCCTCCTGCTCCCTATGCTCTGACGCTCCCAGAATGCCCAGGGGCACAGCCAGCTCATCGGTGGCAGTCGCTCTGGGCAGAAAAGTCAGGTTTGGGATTCGGGATCGGCTTCCACCCTGTGACAGATTGCTGGGAATTTGCACCAACTACTTGCACAATCAAGACATGAATCCAGCCCGGCCAGTGTGGCCCAGGGGCTGAGCACTGACCTAGGAACCAGGAGGTCACGGTTCGATTCCCAGTCAGGGCACAGGCCTGGGTTGCAGGCTCAGTCACCAGTGTGGGGCGTGCAGGAGGCGGCCGGTCAATGATTCTCTCTCATCACTCATGTTTCTATCTCTCTCTCCCTCTCCCTTCCTCTCTGTAATCAATAAAAATATATATTTTTAAAAAGACGTTTATTCATTCCGCCTGGCAGTCCAGCTGTGAAGTCACCCCTCAGACACTCACCCTAATCCTTCGCTTTCCTGGTGACCCGAGACCAGCAGGCAGGGGCTCTGTGAGCCAGGTGGGACCCTCGGGCCCGCACCTGAGCAGTGTAAGCTGGAGAATGAGGGCGGGGCCAACATGCCCCTCATCTGATCACCAAGACCCAGACCTGCCAGCCCTCACGGGTCCCCTGCCCGAGAGGCAGCCACTGCGCACCACACACGCCCGCGGCTGCCCCTCCTAGGGAGCACGCTGCGTCACATCCGAGGAGCCGGGCTGCTCGCTGGGCATCTGAGCAGGAATCAGGCCTTTCCTTGCGGGCGAGTCAGGGGGGTGTCCCTGACCCCTAGAGACCTGGGCGAGGTGGCTGTCTCCAGCCCTTCGAGGCCATGTGGGCAGGTTACTGGCCAGGGCCCCGTCCACCCTGCTGGGCTTCAGCACCTGGCTGGGGGGCTGGGGGGCTGGGGGGCTGGGGGGATGGCGCTCTGACGCCGTCCCTGGGGCCCATCACAGAGCCAGCACCCAGGCCGGGCCTGAGCAGAGCAGACTCAGAGGGGCAGGTGAGCAGGTCAGGCCACTGACTGGCAGGGGGACTGGGGTGACAGAGCCAACAGGATGAACGAGGGAGAGGAGGTGGCAGGGGTGACTCAGCCAGCAGGCTGGTGTTTTGGGGCGCCTACTGAGTTCCCAGCCTCCCTGGGTGATGGCGGCAGGGGAAGCCACCTGAGCGGAAGGAGAGGCCCTGCCTCGGGGGATAGTGATCTTGTTGGTGAGACACACAGACTGAGGGAGAAGCCACGAGACAGCCTCACATGCTCTGCTGTACCCGGCCCTCCCCCCTCCCCCACTGCCTGTGAAAGAGTGTCCTCACGCCAGCATGTGGACACCCTGAGGCGGAAACTGACTCATTCATCTCTGTGAGTCCAGGCGCCCAAGAGAAGTGACTAGAGAGAGGGATGGATGCGTGGGTGGGTGGGTAGATGAATGGAGGGATGGAGGGATGCTTAGAAGGATGGAGGGTGATGGGTGGGTGAATGGATGGCTGGGTAGACAGGTAGATGAATGTACAAATGATGGAAGCATGGATGGATGGATAGAAGGATGGATAGGTGGGTGGGTGGGTGGATGGATGGATGGGTGGATGGACAGATAGATGGGTAAATGGATGGATAAATGGATAGATGATGGATGGATGGATGGATGAATTGATAGATGATGGATAGATAGATGGATGAATGGATGGATAGATGAATGATGGATGATGGATGGATGGATGGTGGATGATGGATAGTGGATGGATGGATGGGTGGATGAATGATGGATGGGTGAGTGATGGATGGGTGGATGGGTGGAAGGATGGATGATGGATGATGGATGGATGGATGGATGATGGATGAATAGATAGATGGATGGTGGATGGATGGACGGATGGATGGTGGATGGTGGATGGATGGATGGATGGATGGATGGATGGATGGATGGATGTATAGATGGATGATGGATGGATGGATGATGGATGGATGGATGGATGGATGGTGGATGGATGGTGGATGGATGGATGGATGGATGTATAGATGGATGATGGATGGATGGATGGATGGATGGATGGATGGATGGATGGATGATGGATGGATGGATGGATGGATGGTGGATGGGTGGATGGATGGATGAATAGATGGATGGATTGTGATGGGTGGGTAGATGCATGAAGGGGCAGATCGATGAACAGATGGATGAATGGACAGACAGATGGACAAATAGACAAGTGGATGAGTGGGTGGATTGATTGGTCCATGGGTGGATGGTTGGATTGTGATATGTGGTAGAAGCATGGATGGGCATTTGGGTGGATGAGGGTGGGAGGGTGAGTGGGTGGTGTGCAGATGGACCACCTTCTCCCAATGCTTTGCACAAATGGTACCTTCCAAATAAGGTATTCTGCAACCAGCCCATCCTATCTAATAAAGAGGGAATATGCTAATTGACCCTCACACCATCACAAAGATGGTGGCGCTCACAGCCAATAAGGAAGGAATATGCTAATTGACTGCCCTGCCCTCAAAGATGGCGGTGCCCATAGCCAATAAGGAGGGAATATGCTAATTGACTGTCACGCCCTCAAAGATGGCGGCGCCCTCAGCCAAAAGATGGCAACGCCCACTCCCCTAGGCCCGCTGGGGCTGCAGGTGTGTGGCAAGGCTGGGCCCACCCCCAGGCAGGCCCAGCCGCTCTGCATGCCTGCCTCCAGGGTCCCCTCCCCTCAGCTCCCCAGCCGCCCAGGGCTAACCTGAGGCGCAGGTATCCAGGGCCAGCCAAGGCTTGCGCTGCCGGCAGTGGCAGCAGCAGAGGTATGATGGGGGCGTTGCCTTCCCCTGATCGCCAGGTCACCTCCTGCCCCTGAGGGCTCCCAGACTGTGAGAGGGGGCAGGCCGGGCTGAGGGACCCCCCTTCCGGTGCATGAATTTTCATGCACCGGGCCTCTACTGTATATATATATAAAACCCTAATATGCAAATAGACCAAACAGCAGAATAACCAAACAACCAGTCACTATGACATGCGCTGACCACCAGGGGGCATGTGCGGAACATGGCCGGCATCGGCTGTGGTGAGATGGTGGAATAGGTGAGTGGGGGGGTGCCAGTCGCTGTCATCGGGGTAAACCTCCGGTGGTTACTGAAAATTCTTTGCTCCCGCATGCCTCGGTCCCACCTGCCACTCGCACCCGCTGCCAGCGCCCAGCGCCAGCCCCAATTGCTTGGCGCCATCAGCAGGTGCGAGCGGTGGCTGCCGTCCCCGATCGCCCCTCAGGGCTTCTCCACCTCCCCCTGCTCCTGAGGGGCGATCGGGGCCGGCAGCCATCACTCACACCCACTGCCAGCGACGGCCCCGCTCGCACCCACTGCTGGCGCTGACTCCAATCGCTCCACGCCATCAGCGGGCGCGAGCAGGGCCGGCGCCATCAGTGCGTGGGCGCTGCGGCTGCAGGAGCAGGGCTGCAGGCAGACAGGGGACCTGGGCCGTGGGGGCACGGAGGGTGGGCCGAGACCTGCCCCTGTGCCCGCCGCAGCCTCATGGCCCACAGTTCCTTTCAAGGTGCAGGAATTCGTGCCCTGGGCCCCTCGTTTAAAAATAAGATCCCCCAATTACGGTCTCTCCCAGCTTTACTTTCTCCACGCCATTTTAACCATGTTTTCTTTCTACTTTGTGTTTATTTCTTGTTCATGGTCTGGTCCTGCCGGACACCGAGCAGAGGGCTGGCACAGAGAAGTCACTCGATAGTCGGGACTGACAATGAGCCACGGTGAGGGGAGGGCTGAGGAAGAGGCTGGTGGGCAGGGGCCGCACAGAACGGGTGGGGCCCTCGGGTGCCTGTAGCGTAACGAACCCCAACGCCTCCTTCCTGCCGTGGCCCAGGAGGGGGCTTGCCTTTCCAGCCTCCTCAGGGCCAAGAGGAAGGGCGGGGGCAGCTGAGGACCAGTGGGTCCCCCTGGCCTGATGCCTCCATCCGGGAGCTCCATCCAAACCCGCAAGGTGAGGGCCTGTGTGTCCACACACACATACACGCACATACATGCACAGACACACACACATGCACAGAGAGACACACATGCACAAAGACACACATACATGCACAGACACAGAGATACACATACATGCACAGGCACACACAAACATATACATACATACACAGAGACACATACATACATGCACATAGACACACACAGACACAGAGACACACACAGACACACACACAGAGACACGCATACACACAGACACACACAGAGACACGCACACACACATAGACACACAGAGACAGACACACAGACACACACAGACACACACATGGACACACATGGACACACAGAGACATACACACACAGAGACACACACAGAGATATACAAAGACACACACAGAGACACACAGAGAGAAACACAGACACACAGAGACATATACACACAGACACACACACACAGACACACACACATATACACAAAGACACACACACAGAGAGACACAGAGACACACAGACACAGACACACAGACACAGACACAGATACACAAAGACACACATACACACAGACATACACAGACACAGAGAGACACACACAGACACACACACAGACACAGACACACAGAGACACACACACAGACACACACACCCAGAGTTACACAAAGACACACACAGACACACACAGAGAGACACACACATACAACAGGCACACACAGACATACACACAGACACACACACACAGACACATAGACACACAGTCACACACACAGACACAGACACACACAGACAGAGACACACATGTGTGTGCCTGCTGGCCCGCACGCACTGCTCACTGGAGGCTCAGGGGCCACGTGGGGCCCTCGGAGTCCAGGCTCTGTCCCGAGCGCTCTTCCTGGACCCACGGGCCCCAGGGGGTGGCGTGCTCATCCCCATGGCACGTGGGGACCGGGCCCCAGCAGCTGAGGGAGCCCCTGGGGTCGCAGCCCAGCCCCTGCAGGCACAGGCGCACTAACACGCAAAGGGCACAGGGCAGCCAGGCAGGGCCCCCCTGGGTCGGGGCGCCAGCTGCTCGCTCTCCGCACGGACACCTGCTCCGCTGCCCGTGCCGCGTGGACGGAGGAGGGAGGCACGCCGTCGTTTGCAGTCCTGCGTCTGACCGCCAAGCACCCTCAGGTCTCCTTCAGAAACCGCCAGGGACCAAGTGGCGAGGGGTACTGCGGGGGGAGGTGAGCCGAGTCCTGGCTCAGCCCCTCCTCGGCCTCTGGGCCTCTATTCCCGAACCTGGGGCAGGTGGGCGCCTCCTCCCGGCTGAGGGAAGGACTGGCACGGGGCAGAGGGGTGGCCGCCTGCAGGCCCTGCCCATGGGGCCGGGCCCGGCCGACGGGACTCAGTCCAGAGGCTCCTGCCACCCTTGGCCCGCCCCCTCCCAATCTCGGCTCCGGGCCTCGAGGTCGGAGGCAAGGATCCAGGGCTCAGGAGAGCTGGTGGCCACGTCTGGGAGAGGACAGTGGCCATGGCTGTGGGACGAGGCCCCATCGGGCACAGCTGCAGAGGGGTGGGGCCCCTGGGTGGGGTCAGCCAGGGATGGGCCTGCTCGGGGGCAGGGAGGCGGCTGCTGAGCATGGGTGTCCCTTACACGGGGTGGCCCTGCCTTTCGGCCTCCATGCAGGCTGCCCGAGACCACGAGCAGGGCCCGGGCCTCAGAGCCTGCGGGTGGACAGAGGGGCCCCAGGCCAGGCAGGCCCCTCGGGGCCCTGGCGTCGGTCCCAGGAGACAACGGGCAGACGTGGTCGGGGCTGAGTCCTCCTGCCAGTGCGACCCCCGGGACACCCAGCATGCACTGGGGGAGGTGGCATCACCCGGCCTGTCCTCAGTGACTGCCCCTCCCCCCCCCAGGCAGATCTGGGCGGTGGCAGGAGACGGTGGGTGGCTGCGGCCATTGGGATCTGCATCCCAAGGACAGAGGCTGGGGGCTGGGCCACGGGAACTCTGTCCGTCCGTCTGTCCTGTGTGGCGCTGCCCGGGGCCAAGGGTAGCAAAGGGGACGAGGCGGCTGGAAATAGAGCCGGAGTGTGTCCGTTTGGACGCTCCTCCAGGCGGCGTCAGTGGGCGCGGGTGGCCCCTGGGCAGCGGAGCCCCGACCGAGCGGAGCCCAGGCCGAGTGGAGCCCAGGCCTCCCTGCCCAGCCCACTGGCCCCTCGGACCTGCCCCCGATGCCGCCTCTGCCTGGGACAGCTCACAGACTCCCAGGCACCTACTCCCTCCTGCAGCGGGTCCTGGGCCGGGGCAGCGCTGACTGTCAGGGGCCAGCGGTTCCCAGCAGGAAGCAGACACGGCAAAGCGTGAGTGAGGGTCACTTCCGAGGGTCGGGCCCCTGGAAAGCAATGCAGGCGGAGCGGAAGGAGAGACCAGGGCAGCTCCACGGGGCGTGGCCGGGGCCTGGCGGCAGAGGGAAGGCTCCGAGGCTGCTGAGGAAGCCACTAGAAGGCTGGCCGGCTGGGCAGGGGGAGGGCAGGGCAGGGGGAGGGCAGGGCAGGGGGAGGGCAGGGCAGGGGGTGGGCTGGGCAGGGGGAGGGCAGGGCAGGGGGTGGGCTGGGCAGGGGGAGGGCAGGGCAGGGGGCGGGCTGGGCAGGGGGCGAGCTGGGCAGGGGGACGGCTGGGCAGGGGGACGGCTGGGCAGGGGGACGGCTGGGCAGGGGGACGGCTGGGCAGGGGGAGGGCAGGGCTGCAGGCCGGCGATGGGGTTTTTCGTCGGGGTAACAGGGAGCCAGGGAGGGCTGCAGGCAGGGCGGAGCACAGCCTGGTTCTGGGCTGGGGAGGCCGGGGAGGGGTTCAGAGGCCGCGGGGCAGGACTGGAATGGAGGGAGGAAGGGCAAGTGTCCGAGGGCCTGGGAACCCCTCCCTCTCCACGTGCCCGACAGGCCAGCAGGGGAGGCGGCCCGGCCTTGCCAGGGTCCCCAAGATCAGCCTCTGCCCCTCAGAACCTGGCCCCAAGGCTTGTGGGCCCGCAGGCCTGGGGTCCCATTTCCGGACCGCAGACGGCCCGCCCTCCTGGGCATGACCCTCAGGTGGCCCCTGGGGGACTGACCGAGCCCCTGTGTCCAGGGACACAGCCGGCAGGGCCCTCCCACTCCGCCTGCGGTCCTGGGGCGCCCTCTGGTGGCTGGCGGGCCAGATGCCGGGCCAGACTGGAGGACGCTGGAGTCCCCAGGGCAGGGCCCGACTCTGTGCCCACCCACCCCCCCCCCCTCCCGTGCCTGACTCCGGGACAAGGGGGCCCTGGCAGGGGACTCTGGGAGGGGCCTGGGGTCTCTCTGGGGAAGGGGCACACACAAGTATTATCCAGCCTTGGTCTTGTCCTGTGTTACCCACAAGCGCCCGGAGGTGGGGTCCCCATATTTTCAGAGAAACGGCGGCCCAGGGGCGTTAAGGAGCCTGAGGATGTGCGGAGGGAGCCCAGGACTGTGGGGCTCCAGAGGGCACCTCCCCACGGCACCCACCCAGCCCCTGAAGGGGTGGCATTTGTGAGGTCCCCACGGGGCCAGCAGCCCGCCCTAGGCCTGCCGCCCTCCTCCATGGACCCTCCTGGGGACAGTGCCTGTGGCTTTGCAGGACCCTGGAGGGAGCAGGCACCTCTGTCCACCATGGGGCGCTGGCCCCACGCCCTGGAGTCAGCTGGTCCCGCTTGTTGGAGAGGTGAACTGAGGCTGGGTGGGAATCGGAGACTGGTCAGGGAGACGCTGGCTGGACGCGCTCGTCGGGGTAACAGGGAGACGTGGAGGGCTGTAGACAGGGAGGAGCACAGCCCGGTTCGGGGTTGGGGTGGCCAGGGAGGGGTTGGGGTGGCAGAGAGGCAGGACTGGACTCCCCCCCCCCCAGGCACAGTCCACAGGGGCCATGACGGCAAGCGAAGTGGCCCAGCAGCCCGCCCCACACGGGGTCACCTCCCTGGCTTTGGCCAGACAGGGAGGAGCACAGCCCGGTTCGGGGTTGGGGTGGCCAGGGAGGGGTTGGGGTGGCAGAGAGGCAGGACTGGACTCCCCCCCCCCCCCCAGGCACAGTCCACAGGGGCCATGACGGCAAGCGAAGTGGCCCAGCAGCCCGCCCCACACGGGGTCACCTCCCTGGCTTTGGCCAAAGCAGGCCAGGAGGCCAGGCTGGGCCAAGCGTGGTGCCGGCCCCACCTTGGTCATGGTATTGGCTGCCCAGGGGCCGGGCCGGTGGGCGGGGAGGAGGAGGAGCAGAGCTGGCTCCCGGGCGCCCGTTCCGTGGGCAGCCTCCACCTGCTCCTTGGCGAGTGGCAGCGTGCCGGGGCGCCGGGAAGAAGGCAGGCAGGTAGGTGCCCCCTGCAGTCAGCTCCCGGGTGGGGGCAGGAGTGGGGCGCCCTCCTCCTGGGCAGGAGGGCAGGGGGGCGGAGGGGAGGAGCGGCTTCGCAGCCCGGGGTCCTGGATGCGGCATGTGGGGCCGGAGGCTGGGAGGTACCTGGGGTGGTGGGGGGCGGTGAACCCTCAGCGACCCGCCTGGGTCCGAGCCCACACCCGTTCCAGGGAGACCCCTGAGTGTACGGTGGGGTGAGGGGCCACAGCGCCGACTGCTGCATCGCAGGGAGGGGGGGCCTGGGCCCAGAGAGGCCGAGGGGCTGGGGGTCACCTGCAGGGCACTGCCCACACCCAGGCCCTTCCCGGGTGGCCTGGGCGAGGGGTGGCCGGGCTGAATGCGGCCTGTGCCCCTCAGGATAGGGGTGGGTTCCAGCGGGGCATGTCGGACCCGGCTGCCCGCCGCCCCCCTCCCACCCCCCGGGAACAAGGGGACGTTGAGAACTGGCACCTGCTCATGCAAATCCCGCACATTTGCATCCCCTCCCCTGGGCCCATTTGCCTGGCATCGCACTGTGCCCCCCGCGTCCCCTCCCCGACCTGGAAGCCAAGGCCAGGCCGAGGCCGTGGGGGTGGGTGAGGGCTCCAGGCAGCTGCCCCCAGAGAGGAGGGGCCTGGGAGCACCCGGCCCCCAGCAGGGGCCGTCCCACCAGACCTGAGGCTCCGGCTGCGAGCACACGGGTGTTGCCCGGCCTCTGAGCCTGCAGCCCACACCCACCCGGGGGCGCCCAGAGCCGAGCACCCCTGCTTGGGGCGTGGTCCCCTGACGTGGACAGAAACGACCCTGCTGGAGGCCAGGCAGGTCAGGGCCTGGTGGGAGTGAGGGGCCCCCCCTGGCCGCCCTCCCCACACCCTCCCTGCATGGAGCCCACTCGCCACCTCGCTGCCTGTATATTGGGGTTGAAGACTGTCCCCCAAAATTCATGTCCACCCGCAACCTTATTTGGAGAGAGGGCCTTTACCACGTGAACGGCTCGGATGCGGTCTCCCTGAGGGGCCCGGCGCGAGGGCTGGGGTCCCTGTGAGAAGGGGGAGGGTGGGGCCCGAGGCCCAGGGTGGCCGTGAAGGCGGAGACGAGAGGGTTCACGCAGCCCGCAGCCCGGAAGGAGCGCCAGGAGCCCCGAAAGCCGGGAGAGGCGGGACCCTCCCCTGGAGCCTCTGGGGGTGCGGCCTGGGGCAGCTGGGTGCTGAGGGGGGCCCCCCACAGGGCAGCAGCGTGGCCCCGAGTCCTGCTGGGGGGCGGGGGGGGGCGGGGACTCTGTCCTTCCCTCCCAGGGCCGGCCGGCTCCTCTTCCCTTTTCTGTTGGTGAACCCTCACCTGAGGGTGTTTCCCACTGATTTTTAGCGAGAGTGGAAGGGGCGGGAGAGGGAAACACCGATGTGAGAGACATCGATGGGCTGCCTCCTGCACGCACCCGGACCAGGGCCGGGGAACCTGCCACCGAGGTGCATGCCCTTGACCGGAATCGAACCCGGGACCTTTCAGTCTGCGGGCTGACGCTCTAGCCACGGAGCCAAACCGGCCAGGGCCAGGGCCCCCGGCTCTTGGTACCAAAGCCCCTGGGGCCAGGCTGCTGGGACTCGGGGGTGCGTGGGCACAGCGTGGGCACAGGCACCGGCCCGCCCGCCCCGAGGCCTCTGAGGGGTACCTGAGTGCCCGCCGTGGCCATAACCACTGACCGCACACCGGGCACCTGAACGCAACAGACCTGGTTCTCAGGGTTCTGGACCCAGAGTTCCCATGTGGGGGGTCGCAGGGCCGCACCCAGGACGGCCCTTCCCGCCTTTGCCGGGTTCTGGGGGCCCGGGCGCCCCTCTCTGCCTCCGCGGTCACACGTCACACGCGGCTTACCGAGCCCCAGGCCCTGGGGAGGCCTGGCCCCATGACTCACCTTCAGAGGGCCCACCCGCAGGTGCCAGGACACACCTTGGGGGACATGGCGGGGGCCCATGGCGAGGAGTCCCCACCCTGCCTGAGGCGCCCCACCATCCCCGGGGGTGCTGGAACCGGGCAGGGGCCGGGCCTGTGCCAGGGCGAGATCGAATTCGGAGGGTCTGGGAAGAAGCGAGGCAGGGTAAGCCCACCCACACCCCACACCCCACACCCACACCCTGGCGACCCAGCCCCACACGATCATGGGAACCCTGGCCCCCATTCCATCCAGGACACCCATCCAGCCCTCCCCACCCAGCCCTCCTCACCCAGCTCTCCCCCACCCAGCCCTCCCCCGTCCAGCCCTCCCCCATCCAGCCCTCCCCCATCCAGCCCTCCCCATCCAGCCCTCCTCACCCAGCTCTCCCCCATCCAGCCCTCCCCCATCCAGCCCTCCCCATCCAGCCCTCCCCCATCCAGCCCTCCCCCATCCAGCCCTCCCCATCCAGCCCTCCTCACCCAGCTCTCCCCCATCCAGCCCTCCCCCATCCAGCCCTCCTCACCCAGCCCTCCCCATCCAGCCCTCCTCACCCAGCCCTCCCCCATCCAGCCTGGCCTCTCCTCAAAGCAGAGCAAGGCCCAGACAGGGGATGGGACCACACTGTCACACACAGGCCTCTGGCTGCCTGTCCACCCCCCCTCCATGCCCAGGGCCCCCTCAGCACCCAGGGCCCCCTCAGCACCCAGTGCCCCCTCACGCCCTGTCCAGCGCCCCGCCCTGCCCCCTGCCCTGCAGTTTGTGAAGGTGCCAAGCAGCGTGGCCCCATCTGTGCTCTTTGACCTCCTGATGGCCGAGTGGCACCTGCCGGCCCCCAACCTCGTGGTGTCCCTGGTGGGCACGGAGCGGCCCGTCACCATGAAGTCCTGGCTGCGGGACGTGCTGCGCAAAGGGCTGGTGAAGGCGGCTCAGAGCACAGGTGAGGCCCCCGGTTCTGGGGCCGGGACCCCACGTCCCTGGGCGTGGAGCCCGCGGCCCCCTCCCTCCGCACGGCCTGAGGTGGGAGCAGCTCCTGGGGTATGGCAGAGGGGCCGAGGGTCACCCCCAGGCCCAGAGCCTCCCCCGGGCCCTGCACTCGTCGGGCCACAGGCCTCAGCGAGACGCCCCCGGGGGCAGCGACAGTTCCCACCCCGTGGCCCACGGTGCGCCCACCGCCCTCTGCCTCCGCGGGCGCGCTCCCCCCCCCCTCCCCCCCGGTGTAGTTCAGGCGCCAGGGCTCAGAGCCCAGCCAGGACGGGGCTGCAGCAGAGAAGGGGCCGCGGGCCGGGAGGTGGAGGGAGCCCGGCCCCTCCCTTCGCTGCCCGGGTGCGGGCAGGGCAGCTCCAGCAGATGCTGCGGTGGGAGGGGCGCCAGGGGAGGACCTGGGGCCGCCAGGCACAGTGAGCCCCCACGCCCGCAGGCGCCTGGATCCTGACCAGCGCGCTCCGCGTGGGCCTCGCCCGGTACGTGGGGCAGGCGGTGCGGGACCACTCGCTGGCCAGCACGTCCACCGAGGCCCGCGTGGTGGCCGTGGGCATCGCCTCGCTGGGCCGCGTGCTGCACCGCCAGCTTCTGGACCAGGCCCAGGTGAGCGTCCGGCCGGAGCCCCACCCCCGCCCCTGCTGTGCGCCAGGAGAGAGCGTCCCAGTGCCTCCCGGGCCAGGCCAGCCAGCAGGTCCCTCAAGGAGGGACCGTGAGAGGCAGAGGGAGGACGGCGCCCGGGCGCTATGTGCCCAGCACACGGCCAGCGGGTGGCGGCATCGCCCAGGGAAGGGCGTGGGCAGGGCACAGACCTGGGCAGGGGACTGGGCTCCAAGGACCCAGCCGGGACAGTGCCCAGAGGCCAGTCTTAGGCACAAACCTGGCGACCCTGGGCGGGCCCCCCTTCCCCCCTCCCCCCAGGGCTGTCCAAGGCAGGGCTAGGAGTCGCCCTTCAGCCCCTGGGGAGTGGAGCCCTGCAGCCCGAGTTCTTTCTGGGGGCCCCTCGCCAGCAGCCCAGCCCTCGGGGGTGGGCACGGGCCGGGGCAGAAGCCGGGCCGGCCTCACAGTGTGCACGGGGCCCAGGAGCACAGCCCCGTCCACTACCCCGCGGATGAGAGCGGCGGCCAGGGCCCCCTCTGCGCCCTGGACAACAGCCACTCCCACTTCGTGCTGGTGGAGCCCGGCGCCCCCGGGACGGGGGACGGGCCGACGGAGCTGTGGCTGAGGCTGGAGAAGCACATCTCGGAGCAGAGGACGGGCTACGGGGGTGAGGACGCCCAGGAGGCCCGGGAGCACGGGTGGGGGCACAGCGTGCGGGCGGGGCTGGGAGGACGCAGCTGTGCCAGGAGCCGCAGCAGCTCCCTGTCCACTGGGCATCCCGGCCACGGGCTCCGGCTTTGGGAAGTGCGATTTGCACATTTCCTGAGGCCTGTTCCCTCCGCTGCCACCAGGGGGCAGCGCCGCCCAGGGGACAGGTGCCCCGGGGCCTTGGCGAGCTGGATTTGGTAAGAAACACTATTTATAACAAGACCCAGCACTGCTTACGGCGGCGTTGATCCACTGAGCGCCCTTTAAGGATGAAACACGACCACGGTGTTCAAACCGTCGCCACGTGGGCCCAGGGCCACGCAGCTGTGATCCCGTGCCGCCTCGCGGTCCGTCAGGAGGCACCTTCGGGAGCCTCCCACCAGGCGGACCCCGCAGGTCCAGGCGTCTGCGGGGGGGAAGTCTCCTTTCTGGTCTGTGTTTGGGGGACGGATGCCCCCAGGCCCTCCTTTACCCCTCGCTCAGCGTGGGAACCGCCTGGACACGCGGAACCGGCCCGAGCAGCCAGGACCGGGGGGTCTCGCGGCCCGGGGGGGGCGTCCTCTGTGTGTGAACAGCCACAACGCGCCCCCTTGGACTCGGGGGGCGGGGGGTGAGGGGGGTGGGGAGGTGGACGGGGTCCTTGTCCCGGGTGACGGGGCCTCGGGCGCACGGCCCAGCGTCAGCCTGCAGCCCTCACGTCGCTGGGCGGGCCTCTGGCCGCCGTTCGCTTGGGACACGGGAGGCTCCCCGCCCGGCACCGGGAGGACCTCACGGTCGCTCCCCCACAGGCACCGGCAGCATCGAGATCCCCGTCCTCTGTCTGCTGGTCAATGGGGACCCCAGCGCCCTGGAGGTAGGGGGGCCTGGCGGCGGGGCCTCCCGCAGGGCCTCCCCAGGAGCCCCGGGAGCTGACTCGGCGTCTTCCCTGTGCCCGCAGAGGATGGCCAGGGCGGTGGAGCAGGCCACCCCGTGGCTGGTGCTGGCCGGCTCGGGGGGCATCGCCGACGTGCTGGCGGCCCTCCTGGCCCAGCCGCACCTGCTGGTGCCCCAGGTGGCCGAGAAGCAGCTGAAGGAGAAGTTCCCGGGCGAGCACTTCTCCTGGGAGGACATTCTGCACTGGACGAAGCTGGTAGAGCCCCAGAGCCCAGTCCGGAAGGGGACCCCACTCCCCGGGCACCCCTCCAGGCGGGGCTGGCCGCTGGGAGCTCCATGCCCCTTCCCACCCGGACGGCCCAGCCCCTTCTGATGCCAAGTCCCAAACTCCATCCGGGTCAGGGTCCTGGAGCAAGGCCCCCCCCCCCCCCCCCGTTGGCAGTGGTTCTGTGCCAGGCCCGTGGGTGTCAGGCACACAGGGTGGCAGCTGGCACTCTGGGCTGGGGTCCCTGCCTCACACACCACCCCGCCCTGCCCAGGGCCTGCCCTCTGCCCCGCCCACTGCCCCGTGCTGCCCTCTGCCCCGCACCCTGCCCAGAGCCTGCCCACTGCCCTGCCCTGCCCTCTGCCCCGCCCAAGCACCTCCTCCGTGTCGGCCCCAGATGCAGAGCATCGCCTCCCACCCGCACCTGCTCACCGTGCACGACTTCGAGCAGGAGGGCTCCGCAGAGCTGGACACAGTCATCCTCAAGGCCCTGGTGAAAGGTGAGGCCCGAGGGCGCCAGGCGCGGGGGGCTGTGTCGATGGACGGGGCCGTGCCCGCTTGGTGGCTCGGTGGGCTTTTTCCTGGAGATGAGCTCGTGCCAGGGCTGATGCTGGCAGCCAGTCCCAAGGCTGCATCCTTGCCCGGCTCCCGGCATCGGGTCCGGGACTCGCAGCGGCGTTCCGAGGGCACGGGGCGGGCAGAGCCTGGAGGGACCCACGGCCCCCACCCTGCCCGCCTGCCCGCAGCCTGCAAGAGCCACAGCCAGGAGGCGCAGGACTACCTGGACGAGCTCAAGCTGGCGGTGGCCTGGGACCGCGTGGACATCGCCAAGAGCGAGATCTTCAACGGGGACGTGGAATGGAAGGTGCCCCTGCCCGGGGCCAGGGGAGGAACTTGTTGAGGGCCTGGGCAGGCGGCATCCTGAGGGCCAGGTCCATTCTCCCCGGGGTCGCCAAGGGGGGACCGAGCACCAGGTGGCTCTTCGGCTCCCCCAGGCTCCCCCTACAGAGGCGCTGAGCAGCCCTTCATTGTGGGCCTGCCCACAGCCCCGGGACCGTGCCACCCGCAGCTGCCTGAGCCCTGAGCCCTGAGCCCCGAGCCCCGAGCCCCGAGCCCCGAGCCCCGAGCCCCGAGCCCTGAGCCCTGCCCACCGTACCCGCTCCCCCAGAGGGACAGGCTGGGTGCCCGGGAGCGGGGGGTGTGCCGAAGGCCCCTCTCCCAGCCTCTCACCGCCCTGTCCCCGCTCTGGCTGGCCGGGCGGCCGCAGTCCTGCGACCTGGAGGAGGCGATGATGGATGCGCTGGTGAGCAACAAGCCGGAGTTCGTGCGGCTGTTCGTGGACCATGGCGCGGACGTGGCCGACTTCCTGACCTACGGGCGGCTGCAGCAGCTGTACCGGGCCGTGCCGCCCAAGAGCCTGCTCTTCTCGCTGCTGCAGCGTAAGCTGGAGGAGGGCCGCCCGGCGCTGCCTGCCCGGGGGCCGCCCCCCGGGCCGCCCGCCTTCTCGCTGCAGGAGGTGGCCCGCGTGCTCAAGGACTTCCTGCACGACGCCTGCCGCGGGCTCTACCAGGTGAGCGGGCGGGGGGGGGGGGGGGGAGGGGGGGCGGGGCCACGCCAAGGGCTGACCCCCACCCCCGTCGTCCTGCAGGCGGGGGGCCCGGCCCGCCGGCCCGCCGGCCAGAGGTGGCAGCTGGACCTGACCCAGAGGAGCGAGAACCCGTGGCGGGACCTGTTCCTGTGGGCCGTGCTGCAGAACCGCCACGAGATGGCCACCTACTTCTGGGCCATGGTGAGCGGCGGCCACGGGGCCCCACGGCCGCGCTGGGTCCCCCAGACCCCCCAGGGCCCAGGGAGGGCAGGTGGCGGGCAGACTCCTCAGACGGTCTCGCAGGGCCAGGAGGGCGTGGCCACCGCTCTGGCCGCCTGCAAGATCCTCCGAGAGATGTCGCACCTGGAGGCGGAGGCCGAGGCGGACCGCAGCTCGCGAGGGGCGTCCTATGAGCAGCTGGCCCTGGGTGAGCCCCTGCCCGGCCTCGGGGACCCTCCTGGGCCTGTCTGCTCCTCCCCAGGGGGCCTGGCCATCCCCGCCGAGGGACCACGTGGGCACGGCCATGAGCCGGCAGCCACACCTGGCGCCTGGGGCCCTGTGGTGGGAGGGACGCCCAGGGTGACCGAGACTCCCAGGGTCCTGAGGGGAGACAGAGGGCCGGGCGGGCGGGTGGGGATGCCCCGGGGCAGAGGCTGGCGCCTGGCGGCAGCGCTGGCCCCACACAGGCCTCTTCTCCGAGTGCTACAGCAACAGCGAGGACCGGGCCTTTGCCCTGCTCGTGCGCCGCACCCGCTCCTGGAGCCGGACCACCTGCCTGCACCTGGCCACCGAGGCCGACACCAAGGCCTTCTTCGCCCATGAAGGGGTGCAGGTGAGCGGCTGGGTGGGACGGCGCCGGGCGAGGCGGCAGGTGGGCAGTAGGTACCCGCTGGCCCCCACCTCCTCCTGGCCAGCAGCCGCCCCTCGCTCTCGCGTCCCAGCCTGCGGGGTGGGTCCTCGTCCCCGTGCCCGGCGGCCAGCCCGCAGCCACCTGGGGTCCCCACGAAAGTGCCATTTCCTCAGCTCGTCCCTCCGGCCCCCAGCCTGCCCCCGCACAGCACGGAAGGTCCCTGCCCACCAGGATGGAGGCCGGGAGGCAGGGCTGGGCTGCAGCTGGGCGGGAAGGGTGTGCCTGGCACAGGGCGCAGCACGGGCAGAGGGGGAGAAGGGCCAGCAGCGCGCCTCTCTTCCAGGCCTTCCTGACCAAGATCTGGTGGGGGGACATGGCTGCGGGCACGCCGGTCCTGCGGCTGCTGGGCACCTTCCTCTGCCCGGGCCTGCTCTTCACGGGCCTCATCGCCTTCAGGTGTGTGGGTGGCGGAGCCGCGGGGGGCGGGGCTCTTGGTCCAGCATCCAAGCGGGTCCCATGTGCCCCCCCCCGCATGCCTTCTCCGTGCACCCCAAATTCCCTTGCTGGCTGGCACGAGGCCCCTCTCGTGGCCCTGAGGGTGCCCTGTGCTTGCAGCGAGGAGGCCCCGCAGCGGACGGGCCGGGAGGACCTGCGGGAGCTGGACAGCCTGGACACGGAGAAGAGCCTGCTCGGCGGCCCGGGCGGCGGGTGCGGGCCTGGAGGGTGGGTGGGAGGAGGGCCTGGCGGGCAGCGTCTCCCGGGGGCCCCCGGCCCTGCCTCACGGCTGTGACCCCCTTTGCGGAGCAGGCCAGGGGAGCCGGCGGAGACACGGAGGACACAGGGCCGCCGAGACCCACGGGCGGCCTTCCTGCCCACACGCTGGCGGCAGTTCTGGGGCGCCCCCGTGACCGTGTTCCTGGGGAACGTGGTCATGTACTTTGCCTTCCTCTTCCTGTTCACCTACGTCCTGCTGGTGGACTTCAGGCCGCCCCCCCAGGGGCCGTCGGGGCCTGAGGTCACCCTTTACTTCTGGGTCTTCACTCTTGTGCTGGAGGAGGTCCGGCAGGTGAGTGGTGGGCCCGTCCCAGCCGCCGAGCCCCCGTCCCAGCCGCCGAGCCCCCGTCCTACCCGCTGAGCCCCCGTCCCAGCCGCTGAGCCCCCGTCCCAGCCGCTGAGCCCCCGTCCCAGCCGCTGAGCCCCCGTCCCAGACGCTGAGCCCTGGTCCCAGCCACTGAGCCCCCCCGTCCCAGACACTGAGCCCCCGTCCTACCCGCTGAGCCCCCGTCCCAGCCACTGAGCCCCCGTCCCAGCCGCTGAGCCCCCGTCCCAGACGCTGAGCCCCAATCCCAGCTCCAGACTGAGTGAGCCCTGAGCCCTGAGCCCCAGCTGGTTGGGGGCGGCCTGCAGTGAGGGGCCTGTCTGCCCTCGGCCAGGGCTTCTTCACCGACGAGGACACGCAGCTGGGGAAGAAGCTCACGCTCTACGTGGAGGACAACTGGAACAAGTGTGACATGGTGGCCATCTTCCTGTTCATCGTGGGCGTCACCTGCAGGTCTGGGGTCGAGGGGTGGCCGAGGGGGCTGGGGGCAGGGCCGCCGTCCAGACGGAGCCACTTGGGCCTCAGGAACCCCGCTTCCGCCAACGCCTGGGCTGTCTTGGGGGCCCTCGCCCTCTGGCACCAGTAGCCCTCGCAGCCCGCCGTGCCCCGCAGGATGCTGCCCTCGGTGTTTGAGGCTGGCCGCACGGTCCTTGCCATCGACTTCATGGTGTTCACGCTTCGCCTCATCCACATCTTCGCCATCCACAAGCAGCTGGGCCCCAAGATCATCATAGTGGAGCGAATGGTGCGCCCTGGCCTGCACCCCGACCTGGGTGGAGGGTGGCCCTGACCTGGGTGGAGGGTGAGCCTGGCTTGGGCCCTGACCTTGGTGGTGGGTGGCCCCCGACCTGGGTGGAGGGTGACCCCTGACCTCCGCCCGCCCAGATGAAGGACGTCTTCTTCTTCCTCTTCTTCCTGAGCGTGTGGCTGGTGGCCTACGGCGTGGCCACCCAGGCGCTGCTGCACCCCCACGACAGCCGCCTGGAGTGGGTGTTCCGCCGCGTGCTCTACCGGCCCTACCTGCAGATCTTCGGGCAGATCCCCCTGGACGAGATCGACGGTCAGCACCAGCCTGGGGGCGGGCACCTAAGGTGGGACCCCGCGGGGCAGTCGCACTGCGACCAGGTGACCAAGGTTCCTCCTTGAGACCAGCCCGGAGCCGGCCCCAGCCCCTGCACTCGCCCAGGCGGGCACGGCCCCGACCTCAGGCCTGTGCTGGAGACAGGCACCAGGAGGCCTGGAGGTGGCCAGGGCCGGTCTCCTGGGGGCGGCCTTGCTCTGGGCGGCCTGTGCAGGCCGAGCAGGGGACAGGTGTGCAAGCAGCGGGCCACCCCAGTCCGCCCTGACCATGGCCAGAGTCCGGGCTCCGCTGGCTGGCCCCACGCCCCTGGGCCTCCGCCCTCCTGCACGACCCCGCTGGGCAGCGAGTCTCCTGTCACCTCCCCACCCAGGGCCCCCGCCGGGCCCAGGCCACCCACTGTGCGCCTTCCCTCTCCCAGGGTCTCTCTCCCAGGGCCTCTATCCCAGGGCCACCCACTGTGCGCCTTCCCTGTGGTGGGAGGCTGGCCCCTGTGCCTGGTGGGGGCTGGAGGAGGCTCCATGCCTTTCCCACAATAGGGACCAGGAGGGGACAGAGCTGCCTGGCTGTGAGCTGCAGGAGAGACTGGGGTGGGGACCGGGACACCAGCACAGGCCCCGGGGATGGCTGGGGTCTGTGAGGAGGAGGGGAGAGGGCTGGCCCCTTGGACGAAGGTGGGCAGCAGCCAGGTGCCAGGGGAGGGCCAGGACACAGACCCGGGGGCACTCCTGGGCCGTCACGGGCTCACTGGGTCGTAGGGGCTGACCCTGACCTTCCAGCTAATGAGGCAGAACCGCACGGTAAACATTTGCCCAGAGGATGGCGCGTGACTGAAGCGCACAGGCCGGCAGGAAGGGGGGCCGCGCCATGGACGTGCCCCCAGCTGGCGCCCGAGAGGCCGGCTCCGCGGGCTGTTTTCTTAGCCCCCTGCACCCCCTCGTGTTTGCTCATCCACAGCCTGGTGTTCCAGGCCATTAGCTCACCAGACCGCTGCCCTCGCCATGGCCCCGGCTGGGGGACGGCACCACGACCCCCAGGCAGGATGGGAGCAAGGGGCCCCTCCAGTGCGGGAGGGAGGGGGGAGGGGGAGGGGGAGGGCACTCCAGCCCGAGACCACATCCCTGGCCGGCTGTCCCAGCGCAGGCTGGTCCGGGGAAGAGTGGTGTGGCATGGGGTCCCTTGGGGAGGCCGAGGGCATGAGACTCCGAGGGGTCCGAGCCCTCCTCGAGGCCTGACCTGCCGCCATGCTGGGCGGGCAGACCCGCTTCGGAGAGAGGGCCCAGGGTCAGGGCCACCGGGCTCAGCAATCCTGTCCTCCGGTGAGCCCGCCAGGCTGCAGGTGGAGAGTGAGTCACTGACAGGAGGGCCGAGAGGGAAACAGAGGGAAACTGAGGCTCGGGCAGCCTCCCTGCCCTCCGCGCCAGGCGGGAGGGAGCCTGGGCTGAGCTGTGACGGTGACAAGTTAATTTGCAGCCCGGCCTGGCGGCGCCTGGGTGAGCCAGGAAGCTCCTGTCTCATTACCCGGAGCCGCTTTAATGGAGATTTACAGCTTCACAAACACGCCACGGGCGGCAGCCCCCTGGGAACCGGCGGGAGCGGGGTCAGGAACCGGCCCCGGAAGGAGAGGCGGCGGGAGGGCGGGAGGGCGGGAGGGAGGTCGCTGCGCTGCCCCTGGGTCACCCAGGAGAGGGGAGAGGGGCGCACAGTGAGGAAGGCATGGCACACGCGTGCCCAGTGGTGGGGACACGGCAGAGACCTCCGTGTCACCTGCCAACGGCCCATCCGCCGTGCAGGCTGCGCACGGCTCCACACAGGCTGCCCACAGAGGGGCTGAGCACTGGGACCCCCGGGCCGCCCCTCCTGTGCTCCCCGGACGGGAATCGGTGTCAGAAAAGCCCCGGGAAGTCCTGCCCCTGCCAACTCCCCTCGGGGACCGAGCGGTGGGGGAGCTGAGGGGCAGTGTTCATCCCCGGAGCAGACACGGGGCCTCTGCCCCCACGGCCTGTGCCCTCCCCGTGGCCACGGCCTGGCCTGGGGTGTCCCGTGATGGGGACTTCCAGGAACACGCGGGCGGTGGGTCACCCTGCCATGCCCTCACCCCCTGAGGGGACGGCCACCCAGGAAGCAGATGTCGCGACCGCCCGCCCAGCAGCCCTCGCCTTTCAGAAGCCCGCGTGAACTGCTCGGTGCACCCGCTGACGCCAGAGGGCTCACCCGCCTGCCCCAATCTCTATGCCAACTGGCTGGTCATCCTGCTGCTGGTCACCTTCCTGCTGGTCACCAACGTGCTGCTCATGAACCTGCTCATCGCCATGTTCAGGTGCCCGGGACCCCGGACCTGGGCCCCACGGGGGGAGGTGTGGAGGGGGCAGGTCCCCCCCCAGCCCTGGGCCCCACGGGGGAGGTGTGGAGGGGGGAGGTCACCTGAGCACTGCCCCTCCCGGCACCGGGGAGGGGTGTGGGGAGGCTTTCCCAAGCCCCTGCCCCGAGGGCCACCCTCACACCAGCAGGGCCAGGGCCTTCGGAGGCTGAGGGCTTGGAGGTGTCGGGGCGGCAGCGGGGTCAGTGGAAGACCCCCGATGAGTGAACCCCACGTTAGACTCCCCGCCAGAACCCAGGGATTGGAGCCGATCAGGAGGGGCGCCTGGGGTTCTGAGGGCCCCTCGCTCAGCGCACGGGCCCTGCAGCTCCACCTTCCAGATGGTGCAGGGCAACGCGGACATGTTCTGGAGGTTCCAGCGCTACCACCTCATCGTGGAGTACCAGGAGCGCCCCGCCCTGGCCCCGCCCTTCATCCTGCTCAGCCACCTGGGCCTGGTGCTCAAGAGGGCCTTCCGGAAGGAGGCCGGGCAGAAGCGGGCACGCCTGGGTGAGGCCACCGGGCGGGCAGGAGGGGCACCGTGTCCGGGCCCAGGGCACGGCTGCACTGATGGGGGGGAGAAGGGGTTGGGAGGGGCTGCAGGTGGGCACCCCTTGGCAGGCTCCGGCTGAGCTGCCCCGGCTCCCTGCCCCCCCCCTGCCCCCCGGAGGCTGGCCCGGGCTCTGCTCCAAGGCCCACCTGCTATGTCAAGCCCGCGGCTGCCCGCTTCCCCAGAGAGAGACCTGCCGGAGCCCCTGGACCAGAAGATGGTGACCTGGGAGGCGGTGCAGAAGGAGAGCTACCTGAGCAAGCTGGAGAGGAGCAGGAGGGACAGCGAGACCGAGGTGCTGCGGAGGACCGCACACAGGTGCCCGGGCCGACGCGGGCTGGGCGCTGAGATCACCCCGGGCCGCTCAGGGCACCGCGGGCTGTCGGCTGCCTGGAGCCGTGGCCCTCTGCTCTCAGGACGAGCTGGGACACTGAGACTGGCTGAGAGGCACGGGCTATGGCGGGGTCTCGAGGGCTCAGCACCCGCCTCCTGACCCCGAACAGGGCTCATCTGGGGCCTTGCCTGCCCCATACTTGGGGGCCAAGAGCCAGTATGTGTGGTGTCCTCCCTGCTCCGGGGTCTCCGAACGGAAGCCCGCCCTTCGTCTGCCTCCCCAGGTGCCCCAGATGGTGCACCCGACCTCCCTGAGCCCTCGGTGCCTGCCTGCCTGCGGGTGGGACGGTCCTGCCCCCTGGAGGGCGCCAGCCCCATGGTGCCCGAGGGGAGGGCGCAGCAGCACTGTGTGCACCCGGATCTGAGGCGAGGGGCAAGGCCTGGACTCGGGACCAGAGGCCTCAGCGACCCCAGCCCACCCAAAGGGCCTGGGCGGCAGGACGAGGGAGGACGGGAGAGCCCCCAAATTCAGAGGCCCTGTGGCCAACGGTGGCCTGCTGTCCCCCTGCTCTCCACAGGGTGGAGGTCATAGCCAAGCAGCTCGGGGGGCTGAGAGAGCAAGAGAAACGCATCCGGGGCCTGGAGTCACAGGTGGGCTGCAAACCAGACCCTGCCCCCCTCCCGGCTAAAGCCGCACCCAGGCTGGGCTCAGCACCACCCCTGCCAGCCGTCACTTGAGAGCAGGGTACCCTCCCTAGAGGGGGGACTGTCCATTCTACACACCCCTGGAGCCTCACCCTCCTGCCCTCTTCCTGCGAGTGCAGCCAGGGGGTATCCCAGGCAGCAGGGTCCTGGCAGGAGAGGGCGTGGATGGTCCTGGGGCTCGGCCTGGCCTGGGGCTCCCCTGGACGCCTCTCCCTCTGGCAGGTCAACTACTGCACGGTGCTCCTGGCCTCCGTGGCCGACAGGCTGCCCCTGGGCAGTGCCCACCACAGTAAGTGTCTGGGAGGCCGAGGTACTGCCCCCCTGCCCGGCGGGACCTGCCCTGGCCTCAGATGGCCCTGGGCTGCCCCACCTTTGAGGTGCAGAGAAGCCCTCTGGCCAAGCCCCTAACCCAGCCAGGCCTGAGAGTGGTCTCAGACCCCGGGGGGGTGTCCCAGGCTCCCCGACGGTCACGCCTCCCTCCCCTTAGCCCCTCCCTGGGCACCACAGTGAGCAGCCCTCCTCCCCGCCCCCCAGACTCTTGGAACTTGGCCGTGGGGAGCCGGCAGGGCCCTGAGCGTGGAGTGGGCCGGGGGAGCAGAGGCCACCCAGAGGCCGGCCCACTGCTCTTGGACACCTGAGCCACTTGGACGGCAGCACACGGCCCCTCCCGGAGCCCTAGGCCCAGTCCTGTGGCCCAGGGTGGGGGGGGGCCATGGCCCTTAGTTGTCCCCAGTCCAACCCACACACTGTGCGCCCCGCCCCCCCCCCCCTCCCCGCCATGGCTTCATCGAAAGGGACCCCTCCATGCCTGCCTGGCACCTGCTGGAGCCTCAGAGGCGGCCGGCTGGCCTGCACCAGGACAGCGAGCGCTCGCCAAGCCCCGTCCACCTCCCGCCTCGGGGCCCACACCAACCCCTACCCAACCTGTCGCCTGATAAGAAACTAACCGCTCTGACGTGCTGTGGCTGGAGTGCCTGCCCTTAAGACCCGGCGTGCGTGCTCGCTGTGCATGTCGGCTCCCACCCAGGCCCCAGCAGCTCAGAGGCTGGAGCGCGTCCAGTCCGGGGAGCAGCTCAGGACACTGCCCCCGCCCTGAAGGCTGCTTTACCTGGGACGGGACCCGGAGAACAGGCCCAACCTTGGCTGCAGCCCACAGACCCGTGGGCCCTGGGAGGCATTCGGGTCGCCGGGTTGTGGACCATGTGCCGTGGGAGAGGCTCCCTGGCCCGTGGGTTGGGGTCAAGGCTCCCCGCCCCCATGCGAGGCGAGGGCCAGCCACTCAGTCCCTCGGGAAGACCCACTGCTGCTGAACGCAGGGCGATTTAGACCTCTCTGAGCCTGTGACGCCGTCATGACGCTCGCGTGGTAGCCCGTGACGCCATCATGACGCTCGCGTGGGAGCCCGTGACGCCGTCATGACGCTCGCGTGGGAGCCCGTGACGCCATCATGATGCTCGCGTGGGAGCCCGTGACGCCATCATGATGCTCGCGTGGGAGCCCGTGACGCTGTCATGACGCTCGCGTGGGAGCCCGTGACGCTGTCATGATGCTCGTGTGGGAGCCGTGACGCTTAGGAGGCTCGCGTGGGAGCAGCCCTCGGTGGGCTGGAGAGCAGAGGTCCCGGTCTCCGGGTCCTGGGAGGGGGGAGGGTCTAGAGCGACACGGAGCCTGAGTAAAACCCAAAACCTTTATTGTTCCTCCATGGGCACCAGTGGGCCCAGCTTCCAGTCCCCTTGGCAAGGTCCCTGCCCAAAGACCGCTGCCTGAGCCCAACCAGGCCACGGCGCCACCTACAGGTTGCCCACCTGGCTCCCAGCCCAGGGGCGGGCTCCTGACTTGGGGGCCAGCGCTGTCAGCCCTCAGCGCTGTCAGCCCTCTGCACCGGGGGCCTCGGGGCCCGCACTCTGGCTCCGGAAGTGGTCTCTACTCCGCTTCCTGCTGCCGTGGAAGCCAACCGTCTCCACCGCCGGGGGGCCTGCCGCTGGCCTACTGTGGGGGGCCCCCTCGGGCATGTCCACCTCCTGCAGGCCACCCCACTCCTCAGCCTCCGGGCTCCCAGGCCTGGCCAGGTGGGCCAGCTCCACGGTGCCTTCGGCCCCGCCCGGGCCCCCCGCCTCCTGCAGGACCCTCTTCCTCTCGGGCCTGGCTGGCCTGGCCTCGCCGCGGGGGGGCTTGGAGAAGACGACCCTCCCCTCCCCGCTGCTGGACGGGTCCTGGTTGAAGGAGGGCTCGTAGTCGCCGGGCGCAGCCCCACGCGGGGAGCCCAGGAAGTCCAGGGCGGCTGCCCGGTTGCTCTGCTCGCTGGCCTCGGCCACGTCCTCCAGGCTGTACCTGGTCCAGCGCTCGGGGTGGGCCACGTAGTCGGGCACGGGGGGCACCCTGGGGGGGATGAGGCTCTGCCGGGCTCTGCCCAGGCCCTCTGCTAGGGGCCGGCTGGAGGGCACCCGGGGCTGCTTGAAGCCCCCACTGTCACCCAGGCCCGCCTGGCCCGCGGAGGGCAGAGCCCGCCCGGCCGCCCCCTCCAGGCCGTCGAAGATGCTCTGGCTGCGCTGAGAGAAGGTGCTGCTGGTGCCCCGCAGGTGGAAAGGCTGCACGGCGGCAGCGGGGGGGCCCCTGGGCGGCGAGGGGGAGCTGTCGGGGCCTGAGTCCCCCTGGGTCTCCCCAGGCAGCAGCTCTGGGGACAGAGCCTCCAGCGGGGCGCTGCCGGGCCAGCTGAGGTCGGAGTCCGAGTCGGAGTCGCTGAGGGAGACGGTGGGCGGAGGCAGAACGTCGTACTCCGTCCCCTGCTCGACCTCCAGGCCAGGGGAGGGCTCGCCGGCCCCCACCTCAGCCATGCGTCCTGGCCGCAGCACACCTAGACCCAGACAGCATGAGGCACGCGCTCACAGCCCTGCCCGGCCTGGCCTCCCCCGCACGCCCTCTCCTCACCTTCCTGGGTGCCGGGTGCCAATGCCGAAGCCCGAGTCCTGTGGGCAGAGCTGAGAGAGGCTGGGCTGTGTCCTCAACAGGAAGTCCCCTGCGCGGCTCTGCTCAGCTGCTCCACCGAGGCTGAGGGAGGGGAGGTACGGCCCAGTCAGACCAGACAGTGAATGTGCCCAGTCGCGCCACAACGGGTGGGAGGGGGCCTGGGGGGTGAGGGAGGGCTGGTGCCACGACCCGGGGGCTGGTGCCATGACCCGGGGCTGATACCATGACCAGCGAGCAGCAGAGGCCGGGGTAGCGGTGCCTCCGACCCGCCACCTCACTCAGCACCCACAGGCCAGGGGAGGGCTCGCTGGCCCCCACCTCGGCCACCCATCCTGGGCCGCAGCACCCCTAGACCCAAATGCTAAGTCCAAACGCAGCGAGGAAGGGGCCTCTGGGGGCGGCGGTGCAGCAAGCGGCCTTCAGGCTTGAACCCAGGGCCCCAAGCTTCCTGGGCTCCACTCGGACCCTCCCCACCGGCGCGGCCCCTGCCAGGCCCGCAGGACGGGGGGTTCCTGTGTTTGCGGGGAGCTGCCCTGTGAACTCCCGAGGTGTCTGCCGTCACGTCCTGGACATCGGAGGGTCCCGCTCAGGGAACAGGGCGCCGACCAGCACCTGCAGGAGCCCCGCTGGGCGGAGGCAAGTCCCTGCGGCTCCTGGAGCGACTTCCGGGGGCGCCTCTCGGGCCGCCCGGCCCCCACCCCTTTCCCGCTGGGCCCAGCCGGTGTCTCCGGGCCCCAGCCTCGCCCTCTGCACCGCCCCCCCTTCTCCCTGCGCCCCTCGCCCCTCACCCCGAGGCCAGGCGGGCCCGGGGGCTGAGCGCGCCCTGCACAAGCCTAACACGACGAGGTCCCCGTTCCCGGGGTCCCGCCCCCCCAGGAAGGAGCACACCCCGCGGTGTCCGCTGGGGCCCGACAGGGCCAGCGGGGCGCGTCTGCCCGGCACACGGGGCTCCGAGCTGCTCCCCGCCTCCCAGGTGGCCTCCCGCCCACCACACAGCCCGGGAGAAGCGGCCGACGGCGTCGCCGAGAACGGGAGGAGCTCAGAGGGCAGCGCCGCGTCGGGGCCGCGGAGCTGGGGAGCGGGACCCCGGCTCCCGTCCACCTCTCCCCGCTGGAAGCAGAGCCTGACATCCCCACGGGATGGGCCCGCAGCCGGCCCCGTGCGCAGCAGGCTCCCCGCTTCGAGGCCTGGGTCTTGGGGGCCACGGCCCGGGCCTCACGAGACTCGAGGACCCAAGGGCCAGGCCTGGAAGCCCGGGAGACGCAGAGGGCCCCCTCGAGGTACTACGGGCCCGCTCTCTTCACAAACCTGCGGCTTACAGCGGCCCGGCCGTCTCCATCTTTGCGTCGTGCTCGGCCCTCTGGGAAACCGAGTCCTTCGCCGGCCGAGCGCCGCAGCTGCTGGGCCCGATGAACTACAACTCCCACAAGGCACTGGGCCACTACTCCCGAGGCCTATCAGGACATGTGATCGTTACTCGTGCGCTCTCTTCCTAACCTTCCCATCCCCGGAAATGGCGTCACTGGTTCGCGAAAAGAACCCGGAATTGATTAAAGGGGGTTAGGGGTGGGGACTGCGACTCCCAGAATGCGCGAGGTCTAACGGTCCTCGCCTTGTTCCCGAGGCTCCAGCGCCCCCTACTGGAGGCCGTGAGGACAGCGGCCCCTCGAGCCGGAAGTGCGTCGTAGCGCGAGGCGGGCGCCGTTCGCGGACACTTCCGGTCCTGGACGGAAGTGACCGGCCGCGTCCTTCGTGGGTTCTGGGCCCGGATTGGGCGGTCCGGCCAGGCGGAGCCGGGGCATCCCGCTCGGGGGTGGCTCCGGAAGCGGATGGCTGGCTCCGGGTACAGGCCGCAGGCCGCGCGTAGTGCCCCACTAAGTGCGGGGACCTTGTCCCTTGGCGCCCTCCCCGGGCTGTCCCGGCGCCTCGGGAGTGCGGGTTCCGGCCCGTTCCCGCCGCACCCCGGCCGCCTCGTCCCCGTCCGTGTCACTCAGGGTCACACCGCAGGGCGTCCGGACCTCAGCCCCTCGGCCATCTGCCCGCCCGCCCGGCACGGGCTGTGGAGGGCGACCTGCTGAGGCCCCAGGGCTCCCCATTGCCCCCAAGGGGGCCGCCCACGGGATCCACAGCCAGACCCTCTGGCCTCCAGGGGTCAGCTGACCTTCCACATTGTGGGTGCCTGCCTGAGGCTCACGGTGACGCCCCCCAGCGTCTCCCCGCCAGCAGCCGAGGCAGGAGACGCCGGGCCTGAGTCCACTGGGTCGGAGGGTGGACGCCCCCTCCAGCCCCGCAAGATGCAGCTTGGCCAGAGCCACCCAGCTCCTCTGGGCACCGAGATGGGCAGGCACCACCCCCGGGGGAGCCTCCTGCAGGAGGAGGAAGGCGGGTCTTGCAGAGGCCACCCCAGCTCATCCCCTCCTGCTCCTCCGGGCAGGGTGCACAGGAGTGGGGGTGGGGGTGAGGTTGGGGGGAGGATGTTTCTGGGGGCACAGGGCCCAACACAGGGGCCCCTGCCACATGGAGTGCTCCCCAGGCCCCCCCCCCCCCCACCGCCCAGCAGGGTGGGCAGCACACCTGGGCCCAGCCAGGCCCACAGAGCTGAGCCCCGCGCCAGGCTCCTGCCCCCAGCCCCCAGATCGCACACACGGCGGGCACAGGCAGGGCCGGTGGTGTGTTAGCATGCCTAGTCTCTCCTCCTTTATTAAGTGACTTTCGAGATGTAGTTACAATGAAAGGTGCCGTTAGAAAGGACAGGTGTGTCGAAGGCAGAGGCTGCTCACAGACCCAGCTCTGAGGCCGGTGGCAGGAAGGGAACGAGGATTAAAAAAGGCGGAGCCTTTGGGGGTGGGCGTGCAGGCGGGCGGCAGGTGCTCTCAGCCCCGGGAGGCCTGGCTGAGCTGGCAGAGCCCCCACGTGGCCCAGAAGCAGAGGGGACCCTGCCCTGCAGTCCCCAAGGCCTACTCCTATGCCACCTACAGGTGATGTCAGCCCCAAAAGGTAATGGGGAGCAAAACCTCAAAAGTAAAAAGGCTAGTAAGTGTAGCAGAGTAATACCAGGAAGGTTATCTACACAGGCCGAGCCCGCCCTCCTCGGACGCCCAGGCCTCGGGCAGCGGGCCGGGCAGCGCGGGGCCTCAGTACACGGAGCTATTCCGGATGCCGCAGCACAGCACCATGCTCAGGATCATCTCGAAGATCTGCGGGGAGGGGGAGGGGCGGCCGTCAGCACCCGCCTCCCGGGGTGGGGAAGGCGCCCACCCGCCCACTCACCATGATCACGGCGACCACGATGGCCGCGATGCCGATGAGGTACAGCTTCCCGGAGAAGAGGTCGTCGATCTTCTGGTGGCAGTCCGCCTGTGGGGGGCGGGGCGGGGGTCAGGGGCGCCAGCAATGCAGGAGGGTCACTGCGGAAGAGCATGGGTGGGGGGCACTCCCCCGCCCCTCAGAACAGGTCTCTGCCGTGTCTGATCTGACACGTTTTCAAACCAAAGTGGCTCGGGGGTTGAGCATCGACCTCGGAACCAGGAGGTCACGGTTCGATTTCCCGTCAGGACACGTGCCAGTCGCAGGCTCGATCCCCAGTGTGGGGAGTGCAGGAGGCAGCCGATGGCTGTCTCTCTCTCTCTCTCTCTCTTCCGTCCTCTCTCTCTAAAATCAATAAAATGTATTTTAAAACACATGTGGGCACAACGTGCTGCGCCCTCTTCCACTCGCAGATCACGCAGCAGGACCTGGGCGTTGACCGGGAGGTCCGGGCGCCCGCCCCGTCCTGGCAGTCGGACCCAGAGCTGCCCCACCAGGAACCAAACCGGTAGACAGTCCCCTTCTCAGTGTGGCCACCCCGGGACCCCGGAGGGCGGGGCTGGGCAGCAGGCGGGCCCCGCCCAGGCCCCTCACCTGCAGGTTGCTGAACAGCGAGCTGCCGGAGGGACACAGGTTGTTCTTGAGGATGGAGGTGGTGAGGGTGACCAGCGCGTCGGAGCCACAGCAGTTGAGCTGCAGAGACAGAGGGCGGCCGTCAGCCCCGCACGCGGCAGTGACCGAGGGGAGGGCCCAGGACCCGCCGGGCAGAGGTCCCGGCTGGGCGTGGGCGAGGGCAAGGGGCTGGGACGGTCCCCTCCCCCCCTCCTCTCCTGCTCAGCTCTGCTGCTCAGAGACCCAGCACCCCGCTGGCCTAGCCCATCTGATCCCCACCAAGGGCCACAGGTCCCAGAGGAGCCCCCCACCTTCCCCCACCCCCAGCTTACAGGGGGGCCCATGGTCCTTGAGGAGCAGGGCTGCCAGGTCCCTCCTGCTCCCGAGGTCGGAGCTGAGGCCAGGCTTCACCCCTGCCCCCCGCTTCCCCCCATCCCTCAGCACCCCCCCCCCCAGCCCCGTCCCTCAGCGCCCCGCCTCCCTCCATCCCTCAGCGCCCTGACCCCCGGCCCGCACCGTCTCGTGGAAGGTCTTCACCACAGCCTTGGCATTGTTGGCCTCGTCGTCCACCACCGCCTGCTGCAGGGCCTGGTCGTAGAACTGCTTCACGTCCTTGGCGATCTGGGGAGGGGAAGCCCCCCAAGTGAGGGCCGGGCCTCAGGGGCTCGCAGCGCAGACCCAGCCCCCAGCCCACCCCAGGCCACTCCCCCGAGCGCCTCCGTGGCCTTCCTACCGGTCGGCCCCAGGAGGAGCCCCAAGAGCACCCGCAGTCTGACTGTCCCCCAACCTAGCAGTGGGTGCTGCTCCCTGCCCCCAAGCGGGACTGGCCATCCCCACGGACCGAGGCTCACCTGGTCTTTGTTGACAAAGCCCCAGATGCCGGCGGCCACCTCACAGGCAAAGAGGATCACCAGGCAGGTGAAGAACTGCAAAGGCCGAGAGAGGGGGGTCAGGGCAAAGAGGGGGGGTCAGGGCAGGGGGGTCAGGACAAAGAGAGGGGTCAGGACGGGGGGGGGTCAGGGCAGGGGGGGTCAGGATAAAGAGAGGGGTCAGGGCAGATGGGGGGGTCAGGGCAGGCCGGGACCACCCGGGCCTTTCAGAGGCCCAGACCAGTGGCAGCGGCGTGGGGCTGGACTCCCACAGATGACCAACATCCAAGTGACCACTGTGTGTGGGGGGGGGGGGCAGGACCCCCCACCCACCTCCCGCCTGGGAATGAGCCCCATGGAGCCGGGGGGCACAGAGGCTAAGACTTGGCCAATGTTCTCCTGGTGGCCACGGGCGGGCAGCTGGGCAGGGAGGCGAGGCCAGGGCTCGGCGGGCGGGAGCCCAGGTGCTCCTTCCTCCCTCTCCCGCAGGAGGGGTCACCGGAGGCCCTGGAGGCCACAGCCAGGTCGCAGGGCCGGGGACCCCTGAGGGTGGGGCTCCCCAAGTTATTACGTCCGGGACCCCTGAGGGTGGGGCTCCCCATGTTATTACGTCCAGGACCCCTGAGGGTGGGGCTCCCCATGTTATTACGTCCGGGACCCCTGAGGGTGGGGCTCCCCAAGTTATTACGTCCGTGACCCCTGAGGGTGGGGCTCCCCAAGTTATTACGTCCGGGACCCCTGAGGGTGGGGCTCCCCATGTTATTACGTCCAGGACCCCTGAGGGTGGGGCTCCCCATGTTATTACGTCCGGGACCCCTGAGGGTGGGGCTCCCCATGTTATTACGTCCGGGACCCCTGAGGGTGGGGCTCCCCAAGTTATTACGTCCGTGACCCCTGAGGGTGGGGCTCCCCAAGTTATTACGTCCGGGACCCCTGAGGGTGGGGCTCCCCATGTTATTACGTCCGGGACCCCTGAGGGTGGGGCTCCCCAGGTATGACCTCTGTGGCATTTTGAAGAAACAGAGAGCAGCTTTGGGACTTGGCCTCGGGACCCAGGCAGAGCAGCCATCAGCCAGGTGGCATTTACGAGGGTCGTGAGCACCGGCCTCGGGGAAGGTGCCGGCTGCCATGACCCCTCCACCAGGCCAGACTGGGCACGGGGGCGCCCCAGCTCCTGAGCTCGCACAGCCTCCCGGCGCTCCCGGTTCTTCCCTGGACGTCAGCCCTGTGGCTCCCCCATCCCCCCGCGACCTACCGTCCCCAGCAGGCACTGCGACTCCTGGATGGCCCCGTAGCAGCCCAGGAACCCCACGAACATCATGACGGCGCCCACGGCAATGAGGATGTAGATGCCTGCGGGAGGACACGCGCCTCAGTGCCGCCCGCCGGGACCTCCTGGCCGTGTCCCCTGGCGCCCACCCCCAGACCTCTCCCCGCGGGTGCACGCCCGCCCCTGCCCGGGAGGAGCAGCGAGGGCGCTGCAGCCCGGCCGCCAGTGAGGCCCCGTGCCCGCTTCCTCTTCTCGGCACCATGGCATTCTGGGAAGGGCTCAGAGCTCTAAGGGGACCGGCTCTCCCTGTGTGACCCCTACAATCAGCACCCTTTCGGCCCCCCACAGCCCTGTCTTGGTGCCACAGCGGGGAGAGCCCAGCTGTGGGCTGGGGTGGGGCAGGTGGGGCAGCCTGCCAGTGGCATGCAGTGCCCACTGTTGCCGGCGGCTCTGGGGCAGGGGTCAGGCCTGGCTGCCTGGGTGGCTCTACAAATCGGAGCTCAGGGGCTGGACCCGCCCAAGGCCCAGCCTGGAGACCGCGGGCGCGGTGGCCGGGAGCTGGGGTGGCGGGCAGCGGGGCCCCCTGCCCGGACGGTGTGTGGTGGCAGGGCAGCTTGAGGATGGCACGCAGGGGTCGGTGTGTCCTCCTGCCCTGCCCGAGTGCCCACCAGGCTGGCACACACGCCTGGGGAGGCAGGAGTGCCACCGGGCAGGGGCTCCAGAGGCCCCGGCGGGCCATGCAGCCTTCCTGGTGTCCCCGTCCCACCAGCCGCCGGTGCCCTTGGGGACGCTGACCTCGTCCCTGCAGGGCCTCCCAGCCCCTCGCCCTCTGCAGCCCCAGCCACCGGTCGGCACAGCACACGAGGGCAGCCCGTCTTCTCCAGAGCAGGACCCAGCTCAGCCCCCCACCCCCTCATGCCCGGGCTCAGGACAAAGCCTCCGGTGGCGCCCGTAGCCTGGCCGAGGGGCCGCCTCCCCCACGGCTGCCCTAGGGGCTCCCCGCTCCCGGCACAGCCCCCTCCCTCAGTGAGGTTCATGAGATGCTGAGGGCCCGGGAGGAGACTGTCGTGTCCAGGGCTGTGGAGGGTCCTGCAAGGGGCCAGCAGACCCCCGAGCAGGTGCCCGACCCACAGCCCCGCAGGCCCAACCCCAGACCTCCCCCCAGCGCGGGACCCGTCAGCTCGCAGGTGAGGTCGGGCGTCCACCTCGGCCGCAGGGTTGCCCGTGCTGAGAGTGCCCGCTGACCCGCCCCTCGTCCTGGCATCGCACAAAGAGCCCTTGTCCTGGAGAGCCCACGTCTGCTGCCCTGCCCCGTCCCTGGCTGCCCAGCCCACATCAGGGCCGCGCCCCAAGGCCAGGGCCTCGTGGCCGGGCAGGGGCTGGGCAGCCAGAGGGGCTCTGGGAGGCCCGTGCCCACGGCGGTGGCAGCAGCCCAGTCCAGCCCTCACCCCGCCCGCCAGGTGGCCCAGCACGGAGGCTGCCTCCCCAGGGCAGCTGCCCGGCCAGGAGACGGGCAGAGCCGGGGCAGCCGGGGAGCACCTGCCCAGGGGGACGCCTTGCCCACGGGCCCCCCCAACCTCCCGACCCGCCTGTGCCCTGTGCCCTGCTCCCGCCCAAGCCCAGCCCTGGCCTGAAGCCGGGAGCCTCAGGTCCTCTCCAGCCAGGCCGGACCTCGAGCAGGACAGCTCACCCCCAGAAGAGGGACCCCTTCCCACATCGCCTGCCCAAGGGGGGCTCCCGTCCCCGGCCCCAGCAGCCCCTCCGGCATTGGGACGGGACAGGGACCCGCTGGGTCACGCCTGGTGGCTGCTGGCTTAGAGTCCGGGGGGGGGGGGGGTGGGAAGGAGGAGACACCTGCAAGGGGCCCCCCAGGAGAGAAACAGCCCTCAAGAGCCCAGGGGTCCCCCGAGTCCTCAGACACCTGTGAGGCTGGCCCAGGATTGGTGGTGCCCACGTGTGCTCTCGTGGCGGGGCTCCCCCGGGACCAGCCTGTGAGGGGCTCCCTCTGGGGGGCCTGCAGATAAAGGGTTCAGGCTGCCCCCAGGGAACCACGGCCCGAGGCACAGGCTGGGCTCTCCAGGGGGGAGGGGCACCTGTCCAGGTCCCTGCAACCCAGGCCTCTGCCTCCCGGCCCGGCGAGGACCCTGTACCCAGGTCTGTGGGGCTCCAGACCAGGCCTTGTACCAGGCCAGGCAGCCCGCCCCGAAGGTCACACCCACTTCCTTTGAAGGGAACATCTCCCCAAACACCCAGATCCCAGCAGGGCCAGGCCCGCCTCCGCCCGCTGGCTGGGACCCACGACAGGCCTCCCCTGCCCCTGGAGATGGCGGCTGGCCCAACCCCCTTCCCCCGCTTCCGTCCCCCCCACCCCCAGACAGCGGAGGCCGACGGGCCAATGGGCAGCCTAACAAGGCAGCAAGGTGTGGCTGTGGGTGGCCTGAGGCAGCGGACCCGCCCTCCCTCCTGGGCCTGAGTCTCCACCCCCCCAACCCTCCACCCCCCCCACCCCCCCATCCCCGTCTCAGGCGCTGGCTGCCCAGGCATCTGGCCCCCTTCCCAGGGAGCCTCCCAAAATACCCACCAGGACACAGCTCCCCGCCTCCCTCAGCGGCCGCCCTCCAGCTCTGGCTCAGCCCTCAGAGCGATCAGGGGCCCAAGAAGCCACACCCCCTCAGTTCCAGCTTTCCCTGGACCACCCGGGGTGGGGGATACACAGGCCCCAAGGTCTTACCCAGGCCCTCAGGCCCCAGGCTGACCTCACCCCACTCAGCCCCGCCTCCTCCTGGGAGCCCCGCCTCCTCCTGGGAGCCCCGCCTCCTCGTGGGAGCCCCGCCTCCTCCTGGGAGCCCTCCCTGACTGCCTGTCTGGCCTCGCTGAGCTCATGACCAGATGATACCTACTGAGCCATGGTGCTGGCCCCGCCCGCAGCCCCCCAGAACTCACCTACGTAGAAGGTGTTGGGTGCAGGCCTGTCGCCCAGCTCCAGGTAGAGGAGGCTGGTGGTCTGCGGGTCATGACGCAGCCACAGGGCGACGCCCAGGATCACGCCTCCGGCCAGCTGGGGAAAGGACAGGGCAGGTGTGACCTGTGGCCCAGGGCCGCAGTGCAGGTGTGACCGTAACACACCGCGTGTGAACCGCCACACACGGAGCAACCGGGGCGGTGCCGGGCCTCCCCGCCGCCGCTCCGTCTCCGAGGGCCTCCGCGGCCGCCGGGCGCCGGCTCTGCGGGCGTTGTTGAGGTGCCCCAGGAAGGCCAGCAGGGACCACGACGCGGGTCCCCACCCACCACTGCAGGGCGACTCCAGGACAGGCGGCCACACCCTGCAGGGCGTGCCCCCTAAACACCGCGGCACGTGCTGAGTGCCCAGGCGTGCTCGCCGTCCGTCTGCAGCTCCGTGTAACTGGGTGCCCGTGTTTTTAGGGGGCGCCCTCGTTTGCATTTGCTGGGCCTGGCCACAGGCCACCGCAGACCCCAAGCAGCCCAGGGAGCACCGGGCCCCTCGGGGATGGCACTGCCCACAGTCCTGGCACCTGGGAGCCCGTGGAGGACGGGGAGCCCGTGGAGGACGGGCGGGGGAGGCAGCGGGAGGAAGGAAGCCGCCGGGCTCGCCGGACGGACGGGGCGGCAGGAAGGAGGACCCTCCGAGCCTGGTGAGCGACGGGGCGCCCGGGGCCTCAGGGGACTCGGTGCGGCTCGGTGGCGAGTGGGTGTGCCCTTGGGGATGAGGCCAGACCAGGCCCACCGGGCCTGCGCCCACTGAGCACCGGCCAGGCCTGGGTGCCCTCCGAGGGGGCTGAGCTCCGGGAGCCGCAGGGCCCTGGTGGGAAGGCCTGGCCGCTCCTGCCTCCAGCGTCCACGCTGAGCCCGGCCGCCCATCCCGATGCTGGGAACCTCCAGGCGCCGACCCCACTGACCGCGGCCACGTGTCCAATGGGGGAGAGAAGTCAAAACACAGCCCGGCCGGCGTGGCTCCGTGGTTGAGCTTTAACCTATGAACCAGGAAGTTACAGGTTCGATTCCCCCTGGTCAGGGCACATGCTCTGGTTTCGGGTTCAATTCCCAGTGTGAGGCGTGCAGGAGGCAGCTGATCATCCATGTTTCTCTCTCTCTCTCCCCCTCTCCCTTCCTCTCTGAAGTCAATCAAAATAATTTTAAAAAAAAGAAAAAACCAGACCGGAGAAACTAGCTGACCAGCCTCAGGCCTGACCCCACGGCCCTGGTCGGGGGGGGGGCCCCCGGAGGGTGACCAGAGGGGGGACAGGTTCCCTGTGAGACTCAGGCCCAGCACCAAGAACCACCCCAAGGGGAGCCCCCAGCACCCAGGCAGGAGACACCAGGCAATGGCGAGGGGCAGGAAGGACTGTGGGCTGCACCCCCCACCCCGGACCCTCTACACTGGGCTCAGCTGGGGGGCGCGGGGCACAGGCACCCAGCAGCAGCTGGGCTCCCACCCCCTCGGGCTGGGGCTCGGGTCCTCAGCTCCTCCTCCCCAAGTTCATGGGGTCTGCTAGTTGGGCGGGGGTGAGGGAGTGGGGGGGCGGGGAGGGGTGTGAAGCGCTCCCCTCCTGGGTCCCACTGTGCACCTGCTGGCAAAGTCAGGGCACTCAGGCCCCCGCGTACCCTCAGAGGGCAGGGCCCCAGGCACCAGCATCCTGGCCCTGCTCTGTGATGCCTGTCACCCCGAGAGGGGGCTGGAGAGCCCGTGGGACCTGCATGGGGGGAGGTGGAGCGTGGGGGCGGGGCGGGTGGGTGCCCGAGTCCTCCCCTCTCAGAGCTGGCTGCCATCTGTGACTCCAGAGGAGGCTGCGGGTTGCCGTGGTAACTCTGGCCTGAAAACATCACTTCTTCTGTTTGGAAAGTGTGGTCCAGAGCGCTCTGTGAGCCGTTCCAGGACAGCGGGGAGGGGCGGGAGCTGCCGGGGCCTCCCTCTGCGGTCAGAGCCGGCCTCAGTGTCCAGTGGCCGGGAGAGCCCAGCGTGGGGTGGCGCCCGGCTGGGCTGGGGCCGCCCCCCTTTTCTGTGCAGCCAGCCCCTCGCCCGGGAGCTGAGGGGAGAAGCCAGTCCAGGGACACTGGGACCCACCCCCGGCGCCTTCATCAAGGAGGGATCCTCACCAGCCGCCCCACCCCCGTGACCCCCAACCTGCCCTCCGAGAGTAACTGGGAGGCTGCGGCAGGGCCTGGCTGGCGTGCCCCTCCTCCCGGCCCGTCACCTGCACGATGGGCCGACCACAATGGAAGAGCAGAGGGAGGGGCGGGACGGCGTCCGGAGCCCCAGAACCCCACAGCCTCGGCCCAGGAGGCAGGCCAGGGCCCTGAGACAGCGCCCGTCCCCGAGACGAGCTGCCCACTGGGCGGGCGGGCGGGCGGCGGAGCAGGGTGGCTCCCTAAGTCTGGAAAGCACTTTCGAATCTCAAGGTAAGAAAACGGCCCGATCTTCCCGACGGACGAACGCTGTGAACGGCCTCCCCCGAGAGGAGAGCCCACGGCGGTACGCGTGGACAGACAGGGCACCACGGGCATCGGGGAACCCCAACAGGTCCCCGGGGGCCCCCCGCCGAGGGGCCACAGGATGACGAGGACAAGGACCTCCAACGGGGGGGGGGGGCACAGCTCCGAAGTGAGACCGCGCCCACCCGAGCCTCCTCCCTGCGCCAAAGGGACGCCGCGCCCGCGGACAAGGTCCAGGTGCCCCGGCAGCTCCCCGTGACACAGCCCCAACCTGGGGGCCGCCTGACGCCACCCGCAGGGGCCTGGACGCGGGAACAGAGCCAACGGGTGCGGCAGCGCGGGGACCCTGCCAGCAAGAGCGTGGGGACCCGAGGCGGCAACACCCGGCGACGGCGCTGACGGGCAGCCCCCCAAGAAATGCAAACTCGGCCCAGGAGCCGGGCTGCCTGGCACGGGGTGGGGAGCGGAGGGGGGAGCGCACGGCCGAGGACCCTCGGGGCTGGCAGCCGGGTCCACCATCCCGATGGGGGTACAGCGTCACGCCGCCTGCTTGGGTCAAAACTTCACGAGTGGTACACGTTACACACGTGCCGTTTGTGTCCAATAAAACACAAGTCACCCCAAACCCCTGGCCCCTGAACCTCTAAGCAGCAAGGCCTCTAGGGGACACGCTCTGGGGCTCGCCAGCCCGCTGTCTGTCCACGGAAGGCGAGCAGGAGCCGCCGCGTCAGTGACGCCAGGACATCGGGGTGCGTGAGCTGACCGCGTGGGCGCCGGGCCTGGTGCCGCATAGGGAGACGGTGCCGAGCTCCTCACACCAGCGGGAGCTGCGAGGCCGGCCTACCGGGGCCCTCGGCGTCCACGCGGGGCCACGGGACACCACCCCTGCCAGCCGGCCGTGGGGAGGGGCGCCTGCTCGGGCGGCAGTTCTCGGGGCTGAGCCGCCACCCTGTGGGCTGCCGGGGGGCCCACGCGGGCACAGCACAGGGCGTCCGTAGCCCTGCGGGACAGTTCCGCTTGTCTCCTTCCTCCTCCTTTCCGAGAATCAGGCGTGATGGCGCCGGCGGAGCAGGGCTGCCAAGCACGCTGGGCTCCTGCCCGGCCCTGCGTTTCCAAGAAGCCGCGCCGAGGGTGCTCGAGGGAGGGGTGCTGCCCGGCAGGCCCGAGGCCCCCTCACCGCCAAGCCAGTGCCCAGCCAGCGGCCCCACCCTCTGCAGGGACCCAGACACAGGCCCCACCCGTCTCCCCACCCCCACCAGCAGGCCCAGCGCCACCCCGGGTCCTGCCCACGCATTCCACCGCCACGGCGGGACAGCTCCCGTGCAGGGACGCTGGACTAGCCGGACCCGAGCCCGTCCTCTGGAAAGGCAGCCGGGGAGCCGGGTGGGCCGCCACAGGGACACCCACGGGCCTCGGCCCCGCTCAGCCCAGGGGCACATCTTGCTGAGAAATGGCACCGCCAACACCCGCCGGGTGTGGCGACGGGGAGGCCGGGCCGGAGGCTGTGCCCGGCGGGAAGGCCGGTGAAGGCCGGAGACACTGGGAGCCGGAGCCCTTCCCGGTGGAGAAGCCAGCGGAGGGGGCGGGGGAGCAGAGGTCCCTGCGGGCTGACTCTCGCTCTGCCCACACGCGGGGACAGGGCAGACTCCTCCCTGGTGGCACCGGCCCTCGGGCTCCGGGCGCGCGGCTGTCCCAGGCCCGCGGAGGCAGGAAGGACGCTTGCCGGGACCTGGCTCACAGGAAGCTGAAACCTCCCTCGGCCCCTCGACCTCAGGAAGCCGCCAGCGAGGCGTCTAAAAATAGGGCGGGGAGTCGGGGGGGGGGGGGGGGGGGACACTGCCCCCCTGGGCCCCACGGGCTGGGGAACAGGTGCCACCTCCCACCGTGAGGGCCCGGCCACCTCTCCGGGCAGTGGAGGCCCAGCTACTCCCAGGGCCAGGCCCCCTCCCTGGTCCAGCCAGCCCTGGTCCAGCCAGCCCTGCTCCCCACCCCACCCCCCACTGGCCGGAGGGGCCTTCCTGTGGGAAGCCCCTCTGCGCTTGGGCCCTGCTGGGGGGCCACGTGGGACACAGAGGTCGGGTGGCCTGCAGAGAGGGGAGCGGGGCCGGCGGGTCTGACGAGGAGGAGATGGCTCAGGCCGGGCGTCCCGGGCCAGCAGCACCGAGAAGCCGCCGGGCACCGGCTGGCTAAGGGCTGTGAACGGCTCCGGTCCCAGCTCTGGTTTCCGGCCTGCCCACCACTTCCTCCCGTGGCCACCGGGAATCTCAGGCGCTGCCAGCCAGTGGGAACGGCCCGGCCCGGGAGGAGGCAAAGGGGAGCGGGCTGTTACCGGGTGGGGCCGAGGGAAGGCTGTGCGTGCGGAGGGGGGGCCGGCCCTGGGGTGGGGAGTGGAGCCCCCCTGGGAGCCCCGGGTGGGCTGCAGCCACTGGTTCCCCAACCCGCTGCCCTCAGTGGCTCCCGCACCCGGGCCCCCAGCACGGAGCTCTGGGCTCAGGCCTCCCAGCCCCCGGGAAGGTGGGCCGCCTGGGGTCCTCTCTCCGGCGCTCACAGCGGTGCCCAGCGTCTTGAACCCCGAGTCTCCACGCCCCCCACCAGGAGCTGCTCTCGGCCGGGCAGAGAACCAGCCTCAGTACTGCCCACAGGTGACGCACAGGTCAGACGTCCCCCGAGGCGTCAGACCGGGACGCAGGGCAGTCGGTGCAGAGATCCCCGGGCGGCAGCACCGGGCGCCAGGTGGGTCACCTGCCCGCCCGCTCCACACGGCGGGGCAGCCCTGCCTTCCTGTCCCTTCGCCTTCTGGGCAATGGTCACGTCACCCCGTAACGTGCAGTTAGCAGCAGAGCCCGGCCGGCGTGGCTCCGCAGCCGAGTTGGCCCACGAACCAAGAGGCCACTGGTTCGGCTCCGTCAGGGCGCATGCAGCCGATCGGTGGCTCTCAGCGATGTTTCTCTCTCTACCCCCCCTCCCTTCTCTCTAAAGAAGTCAGAAAACAACAAGGAAAGCACGTCCAAGGTTAGCAGCGGGGGCACTGCTGTAAGGACCAGGGAAAGGCGGGTCCCTGCTCCCCAGCCCCCGGGCCGTTCCGGGACCCCGAGCCTGGCCACCCGGCCCTGTCCCAGGCACCCTCGCTGCCACCGCTGGGGGCCAGCTTAGGATGGGGGTCCAGCTGTCAGCCCCTGGGGCATGGCCCCTGCCCGCTGGCGGGTGCTCCCCGAGCATCGGAGGGTCCACGTGGAGGCCCCCAAATGGTCTTATGTAAACCTGCTCTGCCATCGGGAGGGGCTGGGGCCAGGCCCCCAAGTACAAAGTGTGTCTGTGGGGGGGGGGGGTGCGCGGGGGCTGAGAAGCCCAGAAGCTTCTGGAAGCGTGTTGGCTCGAACCACCTGTGCTGGGCAGGTGGGCAGCAGCTCCGAGGGTCGCCCGGCCCATTCCCGGGGAGGCTGGTCTCCCGTCTGGACCCAGAGTCCGGCCACCGGATAGGTGTTTCCCAGCCGAGTCACCCAGCCCTCGCCCGTGTCCAGCCGGGTCCTGGGGGGCCAGGGCCAGAACCAGCAGCTGGGCGCCGCCCCCCGCCCCCTGGGCCTCTCCAAAACACGGGGCCAGTGCCAAGGGGACCGTCTCCCTCCACGGCTCCTGGACTGCGAACCTCACTGATCTGAGGACTCTTCAGATTTAGGTGACGTGGAGGCCGGGGCTCGGTCTTGGGGAGCAGTTTGGGGCCGCCCCCCTGTCGGGACAGGGAAGCAGCAAGAGTAAAGACAAAGCTGAACTCAAGGGCCGGAAGCAGAGCTGAGCGGGTTAGGGAACCTGCCCGAGGCCGCGGGCCCAGGACCAGGCTTCCTCTTCTCAGCCAGACGCCCAGGGCACCTAGGGTCCCCTCGCCCACCCCAGAGAGCCGCAGGAGATCTCCACCCCGCCCCCCGCCCCGCCTTTCCGCCCCCTTCCCCCCCACCCCCTCCTGCCAGAGCCTCCAGGGCCCCCCCTCCCAGAAGGAAGGCGACAGCACCGCTAAGTGACAGACAGTCATGTGCCGTCTGGAAGCGAAAATTAAATGCCCGTTAGTGAGGCTTCTCATCAGCCTCGTTCCCATCAGGCCTGGAGCCCGGCCGCTGGACCGCGGCCACCGGCTGCATTAGGTAGAGGATCTCCAGGCCCAGGCAGGCACGCCCGCCGCGCCGCCGCCCCCAAGGACCGGAGGCACCTCCGGGGCTCTCTGGGCAGCCCCCAGGGAGAGGCCCAGCACATACCTACCCCCAGGTGAGGCCAGTCCCCGCCCCGTCACGCCCGCCCAGGCCACCGGCTCGGTGAGTGAGCAGGGTGAGCCTCGCCTCCCTGACCTGCCCCAGCACTCGGCTCCCGGCCACCTCGGCCAGGAAGCTCCCAGCCCACCCCAACGGGGGATTTCCTCGCTGCGTGGCACTGTGTCCCCGCCGCAGAGCCGGATGCCGGCCAACCGGGAGCGCAGAGCAGGTGGGGGTTGGGGCAGGCTGCGTGGATGCCGCCTGGGGCCCAGGGTGTCAGCAAGGGTGAGGGCAGGCGTGCCCGAGTGGGCGTGGGGGTGACCGCTCCTTCTGGACCAGCGTGCCAGGCCGCCTGAGGCCACTCCCGCGCGGGGGCCTCTTACTCTCTGAGACGTGACTAAATGTTCCCGGATCCAGACTCCCATCGTCACCCTCTTCTCCGGGCTCCCACCTCAGCGCCCACTCCTGCCCTGTGGCCGGGATGCCCAGCGAGCACGTCAGGCTGGGCACTGGGGGTCTCCCTCCCCCCAGGGCCCGGAGGCCGTCCCCAAGGCAACGCCGGCACAGCCAACACCGTTTCCTGCGTTCGCCCCTCGGCGAGCTCATCCACCGACACCCGGGGGACAGGGTTCAGAGGACCCCTCTCTAGGGGGGGGAGCTGAGGGCCGGCACCAGAGCCGTGGGGTGTGGCCTCCACCCAGGTCCACGCCACGCCGCCATGCTGCAGCCAGGGGACGGGGGCGCAGAGGGGGGTCCTCAGGGAGTGCCCCCAGCACGCAGGGCCCAGCGCTCCCCGCCGGCGTGGGTGGGTGGGGCCCGTGACTGGGGACCAAGGCGACTGTGGGTGGATTCGGCTCTCAGCTCCGCGGGGCAGGCCCAGGAGGGAGGCCCCAGGAACACTGCCATCCGTATGCCCGGGGGACGTGCCGGGCTCCACCCGCTGCCTGGGAAACCACCAGGCCACCCAGCGGGGCTCCGACGGGGTGGGCTCCCCTGGAGACGGCTCCAGGGGGCAGGTGGGAGGGACAAGCACCCACTCCTGAGAAGTCCCCTTCCCCCGCCCACCCTCCACTTCCCGCCGGCGTCCTCGTCCTCACATCCAGCTCAGGGGGCCACCCAGACACCCCCTGGCCCCTACCCCAGGGCCAGAGCAGGCAAACGCTAAGTCCGAGAACACCGTCCCTTCAGCAAAGACCCTGTGCCTGCCTGGGGCCACGCCAGGCCCGCCCCCGTCGATGTGACACCCCACTGCACCCCTCGCTAGAGCTCAGTCCCGTCCCTGTCCTCTCACCCTGGGCCCCGGGGGTGACCGTGTCCTCACCCCATACTTGCTCCGGGGCCCACTCCTCAAGCTCGCCTTCCTGCGCCCACTTGAGGAATACACCCTCCACCCCACGGCATCCCGTCCTCTCCGCGGAGGGTGAGCAGCCAGCAGCGTGGGGCCTGGGCGGGGGTCCCAGTCACTGGCCTGGGGAGGCCGGGCATGGCCGTGTGACCCCCACCCATTCCGGGCCCCTGCGCACCAACAGGAAGTGAGAACAAAAGTCCAGGCCCAGCCGGCCCCCGGCGGCAGCTGAGACCCAGGCCAGGAAACGGCTCTCAGACCCTCCTGCACCCACACATGGCCATCCTGTGGGCGCTTCTTTCCCGAGTGGGTGCCCAAGGCTGGCCCGGCCCCCTCAGGGACGCCCAGGTCTCCCGGCGGCTGCCCTGTGCCAACCGGAAGGGCTGCCGCAGCCCCACACCCCTCAAGGTCTCCGGGTCCCCCCGCGAGGCCAGGCTGCACCCTTGGTCTGGGTGAGGAGGGCGGTGGGGCCAGGCTCCACACACGGGGGTCCCCGTGGTGCAGGCACCCCAGCCCACCGGCCACTCCAGGCCCAGTGCGCCTGGACCCCCCACGCGATCCCCGGGGCGGTAGCAGCTGAATGAGGGGTGCGCTGGGCTGGGCCAAGAGAGTGGGGTGGACGGTCCCAAGACTCTGACGGAGGATGCACCCCCCTGGACCAGCCACCCACCCAGGGGCGGTGGCCCGGATGAGCTCATGGGGGCGGGACGCCGTGGGCCCCGCCCTCGAGCCCCCCTTCCGTCCCCGCGAGGCAGGATGGTCCCAGACACAGCAGCCAGGGGGTGGAGCGGGCAGGGTGCGCGGCCTCGAGCCCGCACCCCCCGCACCCGCCGCACCCGCCGCCTTCCCCGAGCGGGGACAGACCGGAGGCCCCGAAATGCCTCGGCCCGGCCCGGCCGCGGGGCTCCGGACCCCACTGACCACAGGCCCCCAAACCCAGCTCGCAGCCCCCCGCCCGCCATCGAGGGGCGCGGTGGCCCGGACGCCCCCCCTCTCGCCGGCTGCCCGCCCAGGACGCCCCCACCCCGAGCCCCGCGCGCACAGGTGGCCCCACAACTTGGCGGCCCGACTGCGCCCCCTCGGCGGGGCCTAGCGGGTCGCGCGGCCTGCGGGCCCCGGGGCGCCCCCCGCCCCGCTCCGCCGCCTCCCCCGGCCCCCCCAGCTCACCCAGAAGACGAAATTGAAGACGAAGAGCAGGTACTTGATGCACTTGGTGCAGCCCTCCACCCCCATGGCGGCGCGGCGGCGGGCCTGGGGCGCGGCCGGTCCTGGGCGGGGGCGCGGGGTCTGGGCCTGGCGAGCGGCCGGGGGCCGGGACCGGGACCGGGGCCGGGACGGCGGCCGGGGGCGCGGGGGGGCCGGGGGCGCGGGGAAGAGTGACGCGGGAGGCCGGTCGGGACACGTGAGGTCGTCGCCGCCGCTGCGCGCTCGCTCTCTGGCGGGGCGCGCGCCCGCTCCGCTATTTATACGGCGCCGAGGCCCCGCCCCCCGGAGGCCCCGCCCCCGGCCCGCGCGGCCGCCCCCTGCCCGCCCCAGGGATGCTCCGGGTCTCCGCGCCGCTGGAACCCCAGGCCGGGGCGCCCTCCAAGCCCCGCGGGGCTGCGCCCGGGGACAGGCCTGCAGCCAGGAAGCCCGGGGAAGAGCCCCTCTCCCCGGACCCCCCCTCGGGCGCCGTGGACCCCGCCAGGCGGCCCCCGTGGAAGAGGGGGTGTGCCTGCAGGGCCCAGCCTAGACGGCAGCGCGCTGTGTGCACGTGGCTCCCGCGGTGGAACGAGGGGGGCCGGGAGGCTGGGGTCGGGCGGCCGCCGCCGAGGGTCCTGGAAGGAGCCCAGGGCGGGCCGTTGCTGACAGCTGTTGAGCTGGTTTGGAAAGGCCCCCGAGAGGGCGCCCCCTAGACCAGTGCGGGGTGCCTGGGAAGCCCAAGCCACCTGGGAGAGAGCCTCCAAGTGTGTGTGTTTCGTGGGTGCCGCCGCGGCCATCTGTACCCCACTAGTTTCCCGGTTAATTTTTTTAAATATATGTTTTTATTGATTTCAGAGAGGAAGAAGGGAGAGGGAGAGAGAGAGCGAAACATCAATGATGAGAGAGACTCACGGATTGGCTGCCTCCTGCACGCGCCTTAGTGGGGATCAAGCCCACAACCCGGGCCCGTGGCCTGGCCGGGAATCGAACTGCGACCTCCTGGTTCATAGGTAGATGCTCAACCCCGGGGCCACGCCGGGGCCGGGCTTCCTGGTCAGTTTTAAAATGTGCTGTGGCTTCGTACTCGTGCAGGAGCTCCAGGCACCCACCGGCCTCCGTGTTAGTTTGAACACGTCCGAGTGACACTGTAACGAGAGTGACACGGGCCGGCCGGGTGGCTCCGGGCAGTGGTTCCATTCCCGCGGGTTTGAGGTTCGGTCCCCAGTAGGTGGCGTGCAGGAGGCAGCTGATCAATGATTCTCATCATTGATGTTTCTCTCTCTCCCTCTCCCTTCCTCTCTCACCGAAATCGATAAAAACATGTTTAACAAATAAACGAAGAGTAGCACAGGCCTTCGCTGAGGGTGGAGGAGCAGAAGGAAGGCAGGGGGTGGAGCGCGGGGCAGGGGAGGACCAGGGCGGTTGGGGGGGGGGGGAGCTCCCTGCGCCTCTGACTGCCGTGGGGGCGATGGGAGGGTTTTGCAGGGAAGTCGCAGGCCTGGCTCCCCACGGAACGCGGACAGGAGTGGCAGGAGGCTGCCTCAGCCCCCGGTGGGATCAGCACGCCCAGGGACCGGGGGCTGGCGAGGCTCGGGGCCTCCTCTAGGCGCTGGCACAGGTGGGCTGTCCCGGGACACCTTCTTTTCTTTTCTTTTCTTTAAAAAAAAATATATTTGTATTGATTTCAGAGAGGAAGGGAGAGGGAGAGAGAGATAGAAACATCAATGGTGAGAGAGCATCATGGATCGGCTGCCTCCTGGACGCCCCACACTGGGGATGGAGCCCACAACCCGGGCCTGTGCCCCGACCGGGAATGGAACCTCCTGGTTCATACGTCGACGCTCAGCCACCGAGCCACGCCGGCCGGGCCCGGGGACCCCTTCTGAAGTGCCTGGCCCAGTGGCCACCAACTGACCTTGCGAGGACTGAAGGGGTCCCACCACCGTGTATTAGTCAGGGTTCTCCAGAGAAACAGCCCGCAGGAGAACGTGTGTGTGTGTGTGTGTGTGTGTGTGTGTGTGTGTGTGTGAGTGAGATGCAATATGTGTTACAAAGGAGGTTATGGAGCCCGGGAGTCCGGCCCGGCCGCCTGGAAGCGGAGACCCGGGGGTGTAGCTCATCCCCGTCCGGAGCCCGGAACGCCGCGGCGTGAGTCCCGGGCGGATGGAGGCTGAGAAAAGCCCAGGTCCCGCTCCAGGGCTGAGGCAGGGGGAAGGGGGAACTCCTCCCTCCTCCGCCTTTGGTTCCGGAGCCCCCCACTCACATCGGGGGGCCACCTGCTTCTCGAGTCCCCCCACTCAAATGCTGATCTCACCGGGGACACCCCCAGAAACACTGTTCCGTCGGGGAACCCCGTGGCCAGTCACGTTGCTACGCGACACTAAACGTGACCGGCAGCGATGGCGTGTGCCCGTGTGGTGAGGGCGGGCGGGCACCAGGGGCGGCGTCCTGAGACAGGCTGCCCTGTGGCTGGTGGAGCTGAGCCCCGAGCCCCGCGGAGACGCACGGACACGCGCCCAGCTGGGCTGCGTTAGAGAACGAGGGGGAGTGAGGAGGGGGAGGTGTGGCTTGCCTGCGCCATGCCTGGGATGGGGCACCCCTCCCTGCGCCCCCTCTGCCCACCCCGAGGACAGGCGGGGCTGAGGGTGTGAGGGGGAGATGGGGCCAGCTGCCCCGCGGGGTTTGGCGCCCAGTCTTCCCTTCCGTGTGCCTTCACACCGGCTCCGCGTGCAGCGGCGCCCCTGGACGCGAGGGTGTGCGAGAGGACGCCGGGTGCTGCCTCATCTGAGCTGCTGGGACCAAGGCCTCCCTGCCAAGCCCAGCTCCAGGGCCCGCTGACTCACTGCTCCCCTGGGGCACCCATGCCCGGGGGGGGGGGGGACGCACTGAGCCCCGCCCTGTGCCTTGATTTCCTGTGGAAATAAACAAAGACCACCCCAAACAATGAGCCAGAGCCATTGGCACAGAGAATGCCACGGGGGCAGCGTCATACTTTTTTAAGAAAGGAAGCCTTGGCCCGGCCGGTCGGCCTGAAGACTGAAGGGTGCCAGGTTCGATTCCCCGTCAGGGCACAGGCCCGGGTTGCGGGCTCGATCCCCAGTGTGGGGTGTGCAAGAGGCAGCCGATCCATGATTCTCTCTCATTGATGTTTCTCTCTCTCTCTCTCCCCCTTCCGCTCTGAAATCAATAAAAATAACTTTTAAAAAACAAAAAGAAAGGAAGACTCCAACATCCTAAAACACGGGCCCCAAACGAGCCTGGTGTCGGGGCACGTTCCGGGATGTTCTAGGTCCTTCCTCGGGGCAGTTCCCGTTAGTGTCTGCGAACAAGCTCGCCCCCTCTCCCCCGAAGTTCTCTCGTCCCCGAAGTCCCTGCGGTGGCTGCTGGGAGGTGCGCACAGGTTTGGGCCAGGAGCCCAGTGTCCACCCCAGGCAGGGCCACCACAGAGGCCTGTCCCCGCGGGCACCCCGCCCCTGCCCCACAGCGAGCGGCTCCCGCCCCTGCCCCTCAGCGAGAGGCTCAGGCTTCCCGGGTCCCGTCCAGCGGGTCCACTGCTCCGAGGGAGAGTCAGGGCTGCGTCTTAGCGGCGCTGGGCAGGGGCGCGCCCCCCGCAGACACGTGCCACGTTCCTTCTCGTCTAACTGCCTCGGCGGGACTATGAATCAAAGCGCCAGGCGGCACCGCAACCGAGGAAATGACCACGTGTATTACGGACGGACGGACAGACGGACTGGCTGTCCATAGGAGAGGGGCCCCAGGACGGCCAGGCAGTCACGGCCTTCTCGCCCTCCTGGGCTCAGGGGGAGGAGGTGCTGGGTTGTGGTTTGGATTTCAAAGAGCCAGAAGGCAGTGCCCCGGGAGCTGAAGCGTTAATGTTTGTTAAACGAGTGTTCGCTGGGCCGGCTCTGAGGGACCCGGAGGACTTTGGTCCAGGGATGGCAGCTCCCTCCCAGGCCGCCCTTTATCTCAGCCGCCAGGGAGGAGGTCAAAGGTGGTTTGTGTGTGTGTGTGTGTGTTTTTCCTGCGTCTTGTTTCAGGTCCCATGAGGCATGCCTGGGGGAGGGGAGCTCGGGTGTCCACCCCACAATGCCACCAGGCGGACACCTGTCCCGATCTCCGCTCTCGGAATCCTCCCTCTCCACATTGCCGTGTCCTCCCAGCCTGGTCCTAGCGGGAGTGGGGCTCCCCAAGGTTGTGGTGCCGCGGGGCTGGGGGGCCTGGGCCCTGCCTCCCCGCCGACCATTGTACCCACTCGCATTGAAAAGGCTGGAGCCCCCAGTGGGGGTTGAGCACAGGGACGCTGGCCCTGTCGTCCGTCTGTGTCCTGGCGAGGCTGCCCCGTGTCCGCCCCAGGCCGTCTCAGGTCGGCCGTCTCACTGTCATCTCTACCTTTCGGCGTCTCTAAATCCCTCCAAACTGGGGTCACGGAGCAGACTTGTCTGGGGCCCTTAAATGTTGGGGGGCCTGTAAGGGGTCCCCGGGCCCTGCCAACCTCAAGAGCGCGGCATGCACCCCTCTGCGTAGCGCCAACATGCCTGTTGGTTCATCGAATCCATCCGAAGACCCCCGCGCGGCTGGGGCGCCCGGGGCTTCCGCTCTCCCCCCTTCCGAGGAGGGGGATGCTCTCAGCATCTGTGAGGCCAGGAGGGCGGCTGAGACAGCAGGTTCCTCCTCGGGCTTCCTGGCCCCGGGCGAGGGGTGCCGGGCCCCCCTGGATGCCTCTTTGCAACTTCCTGTGAGCCTAGAATTATTTCAGAGCAGCGTGAGAAAAACAGGAGCTCTGGGCCATGACTTCGGAGAACTCCAGTGGAATGGAAGCATGGATAGGAAATGCTAAGTGGACAAAACCGGGCCAAAGAAGAAATAAAACTAAGAATCTCACACGTTCGCAAGTAGGCCGGGAGGGTACGGGAAGCCGACTTCCTGAAGGAGGGCTGGTGGAGGGACAGGAGGGCGCCAGCCAGCCCGAAGCTTAGCGGTTTGAAACGGCAGCCAGTCGCCCTGGCAGGTGTGGCTCAGTGGATAGGGCATTGGCCTGTGGACTGAAGGGTCCCGGGTTCGATTCCAGTCAAGGGCACATGCCTGGGTTGTGGGCTTGATCCCCAGTAGGGGACGTGCAGGAGGCGGCCGATCTATGATTCTCTCGCATCACTGATGTTTCTCTCTCTCTCTCTCTCTCTCTCTCTCTCTCTCTCTCCCTCTCCCTCTCCCTCTCCCTTACCATCTATCTATATATATAAAAGCCTAAGCGACCAGACAACCGGACGACCGGATGACTGGCCAGTAGCTATGACGCACAATGACCACCAGGGGGCAGACGCTCAACGCAGGAGCTGTGCTCAGCTGACAGACGGGCGCCAGACGCCGGGCTCACGGCTGGCCAGTACAGCTGTGGCAGTGCAAGCTTCTCCCCTGCGCCCCGAGTGGTGGTGGTGGCAGGCGCAGCGGGGCCAGGATGAGCGGGAGCGGCGTGGTGCCCAGCCCGGGCTCGGGCTCCTCCCCGGCCGCCTGCGGGATCGACGCGGACAGCGGGCTGGAGCCCCACGCGCTGGCGGGTAAGGCCGGGCTGCAGTGGTGGAGTGGAGGTCCACTGATCCCCACAGGCCAGGCTGAGGGCCGGGGGACCCCACCGGTGCACAAATCCACACACCGGGCCTCTCGTTTAAATAATAATAATAAATAAAACCGCAGCCAGTCCTCTCCCTTCCTGCTGGCCAGGAGCCCGCTCAGTGCTGAGCCCTGGCTCAGGGTCCCTCCCAGGGATGACCCGCATGTGGGTTCCTGGCCCGAGGGCCTCTGCACAGAGCCGTTTCCTGCGGGCTCCCAGCAGAGCCGGCAGGTGAGAGAGCAGGAGAGGGAGAGGAGAGGGAATCTGAAGGGATACCATCACTCTGACCTTATCTGGTTGTCAGCAGCGGGCGCCAGGGCCAGGCCAGCTCGACGAGCAGAGGAGGGGGAGGTGCCACGGACAGCACGCGGTGGCTGGTGGCACGGAGAGCTGCACTCTCCGGTGGGAACACGGTGGTCACCCAGCGGCCTTACAGCCGGCGAACCTGGGACAAGCAGACGCCGTGTGCCACGTGGGGGAGCTCCCGCCTGAGCCAGCCTTTGGCGCCCACCTCCAGTCACAGGAGACACGGGGACAGACACGGGCACACAGCGTGTCACCACGTGGCAGCGGCATCAGGGACCTTCCACACCTGAACCGGGCCTGGGCTCCTGAAGGCGCTCATGGCCGGGGGGGGGGGGGGGGGCGGCGGGGAGGGGGGGGGGAGGGAAGGGGGGGGAGGAAAGGGCTGTAAATGAGAAAAGACTAGAGTGACCAAACGTGGGCCTAGGTTGCACCTCCGTGTGACCCACCATCAACAGCTTTGGGCACGGGGACGGCTGGGTATGGGTGATGCATTTGGTGCCGACAGGGACTCGGTTTAGCTGGATGTGAAGTGGGGTTGCAGTTTTTTTTTTTGTTTGTTTGTTTTATTAAATATATTTTTTTATTGACTTTTTACAGAGAGGAAGGGAGAGGGATTGAGAGTTAGAAACATCGATGAGAGAGGAACATCCATCAGCTGCCTCCTGCACACCTCCCACTGGGGATGTGCCCGCAACCAAGGTCCATGCCCTTGACCGGAATCGAACCCGGGACCCCTCAGTCCGCAGGCCGACGCTCTATCCACTGAGCCACACCGGCCAGGGCGGGGTTGCGGTTTTGTTGGAGATGTTCTGTTTCAGGAGATACGTGCTGACCTTGACGAGCTACTTACTTCGGGTTGAAGGGTCACGATATCCGTAATTACTTCAAAAACGAACGTGTATGCGTTTGTTCACGTCACCGCGTGTCAGCGTAAGAAGCATTCGGGCCCGTAGAGAGTTTGTGTGAGTTTGAGCCAAACCGTCGATGATCGTGGGGAAGCAAAAATCTCAGCAGACTGAGACAATTGCTCCGGAGAACGGCAGTTTTCACCGTGTTTTGTTCATGGCGCTCAAAGGAGGAGACCATGAAATCCATTGGGGATCGGTCAGGGAGGCAGGAGAAGGCAAAGCGGGGACACCTCTGGGATTGGATAAAAAGTAAAATGATAGCCATTTCTTTTTAAGAAAACAAAAACATATCTCTTTATTGATTTTAGAGCTAGAGGAGGGAGAAGGAGAGAAACGTTGATGTGAGAGAGAAGCATCCATCAGCTGCTTCCTGCAGGCCCGCTCCTGAGGTGGAGCCCGCGACCTGTGACCCTTCGGTGCACGGGAGGACACTCAACCAGCGGAGCCTCGGACCCGACCGCGACACGGTCTTCTTCTCAGGTGGGTCCCCGAGAGTCAGCAGTTAACTCCTCAGAGGCCAGAAGGTCTGTAGTCTCTGGAGGGGGGGGGGGGGGGGGGGGGGACACAGGTTGTGCCCCGAGGGTCCAAGGAAAGGAAGTTGCTGTGACATCCCAAAGGCAGGGTATCCAGATGCAAAAAGACCACAGACACAGCCGGGCTTGGTTAAGGTGGAAACTCACCTTTGTCAGGTGGTTAATGTGGAAATTCGCCTTTGTCAGGTGGTTAATGTGGAAATTCGCCTTTGTCTGAGTGGTTAATGTGGAAATTTGCCTTTGTCTGAGTGGTTAAGGTGGAAATTCGCCTTTGTCTGAGTGGTTAAGGTGGAAATTCGCCTTTGTCCAGGTGGTTAGGGTGGTTAAGGTGTAAGTTCGGGTGGTTAAGGTGGAAACGCTCCTGTGTCCAGGAAGATTTCTAGCCTAGGGCCTGACCGCACACCATAAACTGCTTTTAGTTTAAAAGTCTTGATGTCAGACGTCCTGTTACCAGGGAGAGGAGGAGACCTTGGTTCTTATCCTTTATTTTTTTTTTTTAAGGCTAATTTTTTTTGGGGTGGGAGGGGTTAATCCTCACCAGAGCATATTTTCCCGTTGATTTTTAGAGAGAGGGAGGGAAGGGTAGAGACAGAGAGCTAGAGAAACAGCACACATCGATTGGTTGCCTCCCGCATGCAGCCGAGGTACATGCCCTTGACCAGAACGGAACCTGGGGCCTTTCAGTCCGCAGGCCAATGCTCTATCCACTGAGCCACACCTGCCAGGGAGGTTCTTGTCTTCTGGAAGGAAGGAGTCCAGTGAAGGGACAATGTGTAGAAAAGCACAGCAAGAACTTAGTGGCTGCAGCAAAAAACTCTCGGGACAGGGAAGCCCCGGAGGGCTCAGGGTAGAAGAAGCCACCCGTGAGCCAGGCCGGGCTGCTCTGGCTCCTGGGAAGTCAGAGGAAAGGGGGCCTTGGAGACAGGTTCAGGGGTGAGCCCGGGACGAGCTGCCGCTGCCCGCTGCGCCCCTGGTAGCAAGTCTCATGGGGTCCCTTGAGGGGTTGGAGACGGTGCCTGGGGGGGAAGGAGCGGGGGAAGGGAATGGCCACTCTAGGACCTTGGTTTCCAGGGGCTTTGGAGGACGGGCGTCCAGCCCTCACCGATTTGGCTCAGTGGATAGAGTGTCAGCCTGCAGACGGAAGGGTCCCGGGTTCAATTCCAGTCAAGGACACATGCTCCAGCTGCAGGCTCAGTCCCCAGTGGGGCGTGCAGGAGGCAGCTGATCCATGATTCTCTCTCATCGTTGATGTTTCTATCTCTCTCTCCCTCTCCCTTCCTCACTGGAATCAATAGATAGATAGATAGATAGATAGATAGATAGATAGATAGATAGAGAGGGGGGGGCAATGTGGGAACCATGCCAGGTCCCCAGATAGTCAAGGCCAGTGGAGCACAGAGGCCTTGTTGTCAACACACCAGAGTGGCCACAGGCCTCAAGGGGAGGTTCAAGGACGCTGGGCCTGGGAATCCTAATCAGGCCAACATACCGTGAGCGGGTGCAGGGACACGCGGTACACTGTGCCCTTCTGTAGCCAGTGAGATTGACGTCACTGTTGGCACGAAGCCTTATTTGTCTAAATAGTGTAAACATAGGTACTGACCAGCTAGTTGGCTGGAGTCGGCTGGAGTGAGGAGAAGCCTGCTGGAGAGAGCAGCTGGGGGGAGTGAGGAGAAGCCTGCTGGAGAGAGCAGCTGGGAGGAGTGAGGAGAAGCCTGCTGGAGAGAGCAGCTGGGGTGGAGTGAGGATAAGCCTGCTGGAGAGAGCAGCTGGGAGGAGTGAGGAGAAGTCTGCTGGAGAGAGCAGCTGGGGTAGAGTGAGGAGAAGCCTGCTGGAGAGAGCAGCTGGGATGGAGTGAGGAGAAGGTGCTGGAGAGAGCAGCTGGGAGGGAGTGAGGAGAAGTCTGCTGGAGAGAGCAGCTGGGAGGAGTGAGGAGAAGCCTGCTGGAGAGAGCAGCTGGGAGGAGTGAGGAGAAGTCTGCTGGAGAGAGCAGCTGGGAGGGAGTGAGGAGAAGTCTGCTGGAGAGAGCAGCTGGGATGAAGTGAGGAGAAGTCTGCCGGAGAGAGCAGCTGGGAGGAGTGAGGAGAAGCCTGCTGGAGAGAGCAGCTGGGAGGGAGTGAGAAGAAGGTGCTGGAGAGAGCAGCTGGGAGGGAGTGAGGAGAAGGTGCTGGAGAGAGCAGCTGGGAGGGAGTGAGAAGAAGGTGCTGGAGAGAGCAGCTGGGATGGAGTGAGGAGAAGCCTGCTGGAGAGAGCAGCTGGGAGGGAGTGAGGAGAAGCCTGCTGGAGAGAGCAGCTGGGAGGGAGTGAGGAGAAGTCTGCTGGAGAGAGCAGCTGGGATGGAGTGAGGAGAAGCCTGCTGGAGAGAGCAGCTGGGAGGGAGTGAGGAGAAGTCTGCTGGAGAGAGCAGCTGGGATGGAGTGAGGAGAAGTCTGCTGGAGAGAGCAGCTGGGATGGAGTGAGGAGAAGGTGCTGGAGAGAGCAGCTGGGAGGGAGTGAGGAGAAGCCTGCTGGAGAGAGCAGCTGGGAGGGAGTGAGGAGAAGTCTGCTGGAGAGAGCAGCTGGGGGAGAGTGAGGAGAAGTCTGCTGGAGAGAGCAGCTGGGATGGAGTGAGGAGAAGTCTGCTGGAGAGAGCAGCTGGGATGGAGTGAGGAGAAGTCTGCTGGAGAGAGCAGCTGGGATGGAGTGAGGAGAAGGTGCTGGAGAGAGCAGCTGGGATGGAGTGAGGAGAAGTCTGCTGGAGAGAGCAGCTGGGAGGAGTGAGAAGAAGCCTGCTGGAGAGAGCAGCTGGGAGGGAGTGAGGAGAAGTCTGCTGGAGAGAGCAGCTGGGAGGGAGTGAGGAGAAGGTGCTGGAGAGAGCAGCTGGGAGAAGTGAGGAGAAGTCTGCTGGAGAGAGCAGCTGGGAGTGAGTGAGGAGAAGTCTGCTGGAGAGAGCAGCTGGGGTGGAGTGAGGAGAAGCCTGCTGGAGAGAGCAGCTGGGAGGGAGTGAGGAGAAGGTGCTGGAGAGAGCAGCTGGGAGGGAGTGAGGAGAAGCCTGCTGGAGAGAGCAGCTGGGAGGGAGTGAGGAGAAGTCTGCTGGAGAGAGCAGCTGGGGGAGAGTGAGGAGAAGTCTGCTGGAGAGAGCAGCTGGGATGGAGTGAGGAGAAGTCTGCTGGAGAGAGCAGCTGGGATGGAGTGAGGAGAAGTCTGCTGGAGAGAGCAGCTGGGATGGAGTGAGGAGAAGTCTGCTGGAGAGAGCAGCTGGGAGGAGTGAGAAGAAGCCTGCTGGAGAGAGCAGCTGGGAGGGAGTGAGGAGAAGTCTGCTGGAGAGAGCAGCTGGGAGGGAGTGAGGAGAAGCCTGCTGGAGAGAGCAGCTGGGGGAGAGTGAGGAGAAGTCTGCTGGAGAGAGCAGCTGGGAGGGAGTGAGGAGAAGTCTGCTGGAGAGAGCAGCTGGGAGGAGTGAGAAGAAGCCTGCTGGAGAGAGCAGCTGGGAGGGAGTGAGGAGAAGTCTGCTGGAGAGAGCAGCTGGGAGGGAGTGAGGAGAAGCCTGCTGGAGAGAGCAGCTGGGGGAGAGTGAGGAGAAGTCTGCTGGAGAGAGCAGCTGGGAGGGAGTGAGAAGAAGGTGCTGGAGAGAGCAGCTGGGATGGAGTGAGGAGAAGCCTGCTGGAGAGAGCAGCTGGGAGGGAGTGAGGAGAAGCCTGCTGGAGAGAGCAGCTGGGAGGAGTGAGGAGAAGGTGCTGGAGAGAGCAGCTGGGAGGGAGTGAGGAGAAGGTGCTGGAGAGAGCAGCTGGGAGGAGTGAGGAGAAGGTGCTGGAGAGAGCAGCTGGGAGGGAGGGAGAAGAAGGTGCTGGAGAGAGCAGCTGGGCAGGAGAGACGGGAGAAGCTGCTGAGCAGAGTTCAGGTGCTGCTGGCGGTGAGTCTAGGAGGCAGCGGCTGCTCAGCTGAAGCTGTGGGTACAGGGACAGATGCTGCTTTATGGGAAGAGGTATGGTCACCAGCCGGTGTCTGCTGCCTGCCTGCATGGACTTGGCTGTGGGGACTGTTCTGTCTGATGGCTCTGTGGCCACTGGCTTCAGCAGTGAGGACTCATCCTTACACACCCACAGCCTCATGGCTTCTCCATCTGAGACCCGGCGTCCTAGGGGGTCCAGCCCCGGGCTAGGGGCTCAGACCCACCACCTGTTACTAGTGAGCAGAGGACAAAGGAGGACCTTGGACTGAGGGGTCCCAGGTTCGATTCCCGGGCACATGCCTGGGTTGTGGGCTCGATCCCCAGTGTGGGGTGTTCAGGAGGCAGCAGATCAGTGATTCTCTCTCATCATTGATGTTTCTCCCTCTCCCTCTCCCTTCCTCTCTGAAGTCAATAAAAATATATTTTAAAAAATCAATCAATTCAAAGGATGCATTGATGGCCAACCTTTTGGTTGGATAATGGAGTCCCAGGGTGCCAGGAGGCTCATTCCTAGGAAGGCTCAGTGTCAGCATCTGTCTAGCTGAGCAATGGACCATTGGGGCAAGACTGGCTGGAAGTCAAGGCTGAATTTTTTCTCCCAAAGGCAGGTAAATGGGAGGCAGTCAGGTTTTCTGGGCCTTTATTTATTTATTTTTTTAACATGTTCTTATTGATTTTTTTAGAGAGCGAGGAAAGGAGAGGGATAGAGAGGTGGAAACATCTATGAGAGAGAATCATGGATCGGCTGCCTCCTGCGCGCCCCACACTGGGGATCGAGCCCACAACCCAGGCACGTGCCCTGACCGGGAATCGAACCTGGGACCTCTTGGCTCATGGGTCGACCCTCAACCACTGAGCCACGCCGACCCGGCTTCTGGGCCTTTATTAAGAAAACCTCTGTGGGTTACCTTTAGTCTCTCAGCTGTCGTCACGCAGGTTTGGTTCCAGCCCACGTTGCTCTGCGTTGCATCTGGTAGAGCACCCACTCCCTGTGTGAGGGCAGAACACACATCCTTCCAGATTCTTATGGTCCGACCACAGGATGGGTTTCGGTTCGGTGAGAAACGCTTTGATGCTGTTGCTCATTCGATTCCCGCTGGTTGTGCAATTGGAAGCCGTAGCGACATAATGCTGTGAATGATAATCATCAGGCAAGTGTCCCAGGCCGGGAGGACGGTGCGAGTTTCCTTAGAGAATCCCTGTGCCTCAGGGGGAAAGGCCGTGGGTGAGAGCCACCGCAGCTTCTATTGGAGGTAGTACAGTGAGTTGTCCGTGCTGGGTTAGGGGGGGAAGCACATTTCCTTAATTAGGTCTTGGTGTTTACATGTAAAATTCCTTTCTTAATCTTGCTTTTCTACTAACTTCTTTTTAAATATATATATATATATATATATATATATATATATATATATATTTTTTTTATTTCAGAGAGGAAGGGGATGATGAGAGAGAATCATGGATCGGCTGCCTCCTGCGCGCCCCACACTAGGGATCGAGCCCACAACCCAGGCACGTGCTTGGACCGGGAATCGAACCTGGGACCTCGTGGTTCATGGGTCGACCCTCAACCACTCAGCCACGCCGGCCGGGCTCCACTAACTTTTTGCAATAGCATTTTTTCAAAAGTTCAAGAGAGAAACCATAACAGTATGATCGGTGACACAAAAGTTATCTTACGCACCTTCAGCCATTACAACAGATGGGCTGTCCACACAAGGTTTGAGAAAGGCCTAAAGGACAAGTATAATAACAATTATTCATGTTAGCCGACAGGTAAAGGCAAAAGATAAAAAAAGATAAAGGTCAACATTAACCTATGGGTATACAGGCCTGCCGGTGTCTCCCGGTGGCCACCTATTTCTGATGGTTGGGCTTTTAAAAAAATATTTTTATCAATTTCAGAGAGGGAGGGAGAAGAAGGGAGAGATAGAAGCATCCATGATGAGCGAGAATCATTGATGGGCTGCCTCCTGCACGCCCCACACTGGGGATCGAGCCCACAACCCGGAATCGAACCGTGACCTTCTGGTTCGTGGATGGACGCTCAACCACTGAGCCACGCTGGTTGGGCCATTTCATAACCTTTAGAAACGTAGGTTCCTCTATTGGCAAACACACTCACGTTCAAGAAAGACACCTCTCACAAAGCACTAGACCAGTGGTCGGCAAACTCATTAGTCAACAGAGCCAAATATCAACAGGACAACGATTGAAATTTCTTTTGAGAGCCGAAAACCGACTTCTGCGCATGGGCCACGAAGTTTCAATCGCACTGTACGTGCGCGCCCGCACGTGGTATTTTGTGGAAGAGCCACACTCAAGGGGCCAAAGAGCCGCATGTGGCTCGCGAGCCACGGTTTGCCAACCACTGCACTAGACGTTTCTTATCGGCTCCAAATCCACGCCACAGCCTCCCGGCAACAAAGGCGAAAGCAGGGCAACCAAGACGCGTCTAGTAGCCAGAGTTTCGTCTTTCACGTCGTTGCAAATATCCAGGTAGTCACCGGCTCTCAGGGGATTTGCTCATTCGGAGAGGAATAGCCAAAATCAGCTCAACGGGTTTGTCCAGGCTTGGCTAAGGTTTTCGTTTTGTTTTTTACCTCAACAATTGGGTTGCCACCCACTCAAACATTGATGACGGACACACACATCCACTCGCCCATTTTTGGAATGTTCCTTCCCCTTTGGGTCCTTTTTTGGGGTTTACAGACAGCACACAGCTTGGGGTGACCGGAGGCCTCACGGCTTGGACATGTGGGACCTCTGCCCCGTTCCCTTGGGAATGGTGAAACAGGTCTGGCTGCAGCATCAGCTAAACTATTTCCTCTTGTGTCCTCGGTGGCTGCTTCAGAATGTCCTGGGATTTTGATAGTTGCCCACTGTTTTCATGTCTGTGTGGCCTCTAGTAATTCTGCAGCCTATTTTCCATTCTTTATGGGCTGCCTCGGAAAATTAAGAAGCCTACCCAGCTGGCGTGGCTCAGCAGTTGAATATTGACCTATGAACCAGGAGGTCACAGTTCAATTCCCCGTCAGGGCACATGCCCGGGTTACTGGCTCCATCCCCAGTGTGGGGTGTGCAGGAAGGAGCTGATCCATGATTCTCTCTCATCATTGATGTTTCTCTCTCTCTCCCACTCCCTCCTTCTCTCTCTCCCTTCTTCTCTGAAATCAGTCTACACTAATAAAAGAGAAATATGCAAATTGACTGTACCTCTGCGACGCCCACCAGCCAATCAGGAGTGAGTATGCAAATTAACCCAACAAAGCTGTTGGGTTAATTTGCATACATAGGTGTGGAGCAGCCAGGCAGGGCGGGAAACCTGCTATGAGGGGGGAGGGCAGGGGGCAGAGGGAGCTACAGGAGTGGAACTCCAGCCGGAGTGGAGAAGACTGAAGGCAGTGGCCAGAGCGAAGGCCTGGGTCCCGGGTGCCGGAGGAAAACCGGTGCCGGCAGCCAGGGGAAGGAAGGCCTGTTGCATGAATCTTCGTGCAACGGGCCTCTAGTAAAAATATGTTTTAAGAAACAAAACAAAATTAAGAAGACTCGCTGCTCCCGAAACATGCTGAAGGTGTGAGCTCCCCCAAAGGCACAGCCACCGGCACTGAATACCGGCCATGACTTCACCTTCGGCCCGCTGACAAGCCCGAGGCAGCACCATGCGGCCTATGGGCAGGTCTCATTCGGGTAAATGAGGACGTTCCATTACGTCCGCCGTGGAGGGTCCTGCACCTCAGCTCGGGCGCATTCCTGCGTAGCCTTTCGAAACCCACCTGCCAGCCAGTGCTGTCAGCACCACCAAGGAGTTCCCTGTACATCACCCTGGGAAGAAGCCGGCGGTCAGTAAGCAACACGCAACCGCAACCACATGTGTCTTTATCTTGCAAGCCAAGTCGCAGAGCTGCTGGGTTCTGCCCGTTACGTCGCGTTTAAGTGCCACTGGGGCAGAAGCAAGAGCCAGGCGGCTGGCTGGTGTCGAATGGGATGGGAATTCAGTGAGGTTTATAGAACGAGGAGCTAACTGGAGGAGGCCCCATCACTGCCTTTGCCGTTTGCTTACAAGTGTCCGTCTGTCGCGGAGACAGCTGTCAGGCAGGGCGGGCCTCTGGCTTCTGACTCGACTTGCTGGCTGTGAGCGCCTCCGGGTCTGTGACGGCCTCTATGTTTTCGAGGTAAAGTTTCTATAATGACGGTGTCCCCACGTGGAAGCTCTAGATCCTTCTTCAGAGGTTTTTAGCTTGTTTCCCTTCGGGGTGCCACGGAATTGGATCAGGTCCATGTAGAGCCTGGGCCTTCAGTGAAGAATTTGGAACCCAATTGTGACAATATTCAGTCAAACCCAGGGATTCTGTAAGCTGCTTTCTTGTTTTTTGTTGTTGTTTTTTAAGAAGAAAAGATGGGATTCCACCCATCTCTGATTTTTTTCTACAGAGAGGAAGGGAGATAGTTAGAAACATCGATGAGAGAGAAACATCGATCAGCTGCCTCCTGCACACCCCCTACTGGGGATGTGCCCGCAACCAAGGTACATGCCCTTGACTGGAATCGAACCCGGGACCCTTCAGTCCGCAGGCCGACGCTCTATCCACTGAGCCAAACCAGTTAGGGCATGTAAGAAACGTTTTAATAGAAATTTCTAACTTAATTTTGACAATATCCTGTTATACATAATTAATAATGAACTACAATGTTTGCTAATGACTGATGACTATAACTGTGTTGCATTCATTTCCCTCACACGCCTTACTCGCAGGCGCACCATTTCTCTCCACTAATACCAGCAGCGAATATTTAGCAGCCGATGCCACGTCATTAGTCTTGGACTGACTTCTTTGGTGTGAACAACAGGAAATATTTTGCTTTCGGAGAACGAGAAAAATAGTTTTATTTGCATTACGCTTACTAATTTGTGCAGTTATTTAGTGTCTGGTAAGTGAATGTTCAAGAAAATATTAATTTTAATTAAAACTTTCTATTAATTTATGCTAACGATGACTCATTTATTTCAGCCCTTTGTCTTCAGCATGTCTCTATCGAAATAAACCTACGTTTCTATGAAAATTGAAGCTTTTGTTTTTTTGCGGCCCACATACACTTAGACCTTGTTTATTTGGCCCGTGTGAGCCTTCAGGTTTGACGTGCTTGATCTAAGGCAATAGGCGGGACACTCCGTATATTGTTGACGGACAGAGGAAAGCAAACTTGTAATCTTCCCAGGTGAAAGCAAAGAGGCATGGACCGTCCCTCTACCGGAATGCTGAGCTCAGACCGCATTAGCCCATGAGGGAAAAACATCCCGGTCACAGGAAGGGCCGCTAATCAGGTGCGCGGATTTGGATCCTCAGGATGTCTGGGATTAACCAGCCTATTTATAGCTCCGAGGTCTTGTACAAACCTCCATCTTGTTCCACTGGGTTTCTTTACGGGAAGAGGAGGAGAATTACAGGGGCTCGTACGTGGAATTATAAAACCCCCCATTTTATTTTTAATAAATTGATTCTAGAGAGAGAGGAAGGGAGAGGAGGAGAGAGAGACACACATCAATGTGAGAGAGAAAGATTGATCGGTTGCCTCCCATACACATCCCAACGGGGGACGGAACCCGCAACCCGGGCGTGGGGCCTGACGGGGCATCGACCTGGCGGCCTTTCAGTGCACAGGGCGCCGCTCACCCAACAGAGCCTCACCACCAGGGCAGACGCCCCTTTAAAGGGATCTCACGTAGGGGCTTCATTCCAGCTCGTGCACCACGGACACGGGTGCCCGGACAAGGCCTGGAGTCGTGTTGCCATGTCCTGCACCACACAAACCTCCTGTGGAGGGAGGTTTCTTTAACGTCATTGCTCTCCCCCGGCCGGCGTGGCCCAGTCGACCTACGAACCAGGAGGTCAGGGTTTGATGCCGTCGGGGCACACGCCTGGGTTGCGGGCTCGATCCCCAGTGGGGGGCGTGCAGGAGGCAGCCGATCCATGATTCTCTCTCATCACTGATCTCTCTCTCTCTCCCTCTCCCTTCCTCTCTGAAATCAATAAAAACATTTTTTTTTAAATCATTACTTTCCCAGTGGGTAGAACTGGATGCCCCTAGCCCGGCACACAGCTTTCCTCTGCTCAGCGAGGTGCGGCTGAGGACAGAGAAGGGAGCCCGGTGTTTCGCGGGCCTCCGTGGTTCCACCTTTCATGGTAACCTGCATTTCTCCGGCACCGTGAGCTCGGAGAAGGGCAACACCGGCAGAGCCGCCTGTGCCGTGTCGGGCATGGCTGTCTTCTTCCTAAACCCCACCTCCGTTCCTATCACCTCGAGGGGACGGCTTCCCCTGGCGCTCTCTTGCGAGCCGTGGTGAGGAACTCTGCTGCTTTGGCTCCCAGGAGCCAGTAGGTGTATGACCTGGAATAGGTTAGAGTAGCCAGGGTGACGTGTTCTAACCACACACACACACACATACCACACACACACACACACACACACACACACACACACATACCACACACACACCACACACACACCACACACACACACACACCACACACACACACATACCACACACACCACACACACACACACACCACACACACACACCACACACACACACACACCACACACACATACCACACACACCACACACACACACACCACACACACACACATACCACACACACACCACACACACACACCACACACACACACACACACCACACACACACACACACATACCACACACACCACACAAGCACACACATACCACACACACACACACATACCACACACACACCACACACACCACACCACACACACACACACATACCACACACACACCACACACACACCACACACACACCACACACACACATACCACACACACCACACACGCAGAGACTGAGAGTAGCCACACAGGCCCGGCCGGCTCGGGGGGGGAGCGTCCACCGATGCACCTGGAGGTCCCATTTGACTCCCGGTCAGGGCCCAGGCCCAGGTTGCGGGCTCGATCCCCAGTAGGGGACGTGCAGGAGGCAGCCGATGGATGGCTCCCTCTAATCAACATTTCCATCTCTTTATCCCTCGCCCTTCCTTGCTCTCTAAAAAACATGAAATAAAAATCAATAAAAATATCCTATCTAATAAAGAGGGAATGTGCTAATTGACCATCACCAGTCACAAAGATGGCTGCACCCACAGCTGAGGCCAAGTTCCCATAAGGAGCCTTAACCAGCAATCAGCAGGGACCTGAGGCTACGCCCTCCCCCGCCCCCGTGGGGCATGACAGGGGACCTCAGGCTGCGCCCCCCACCTGGCGGGGCTTGAGTCGCGGGGAGGCCGTGGCAGGTGCTGTGAGTCGCGGGGAGGCCGTGGCAGGTGCTGTGAGTCACGGGGAGGCCGTGGCAGGTGCTGTGAGCCGGAGCTGCCCGTGGGGAGGCCGTGGCAGGTGTTGTGAGTCGCGGGGAGGCTGTGGCAGGTGTTGTGAGTCGCGGGGAGGCCGTGGCAGGTGCTGTGAGTCGGAGCTGTGCCATGGGGAGGCCGTGGCAGGTGCTGTGAGTCGGAGCTGCCCGTGGGGAGGCCGTGGCAGGTGCTGTGAGTCGGAGCTGCCCGTGGGGAGGCCGTGGCAGGTGCTGTGAGTTGGAGCTGCGCTGTGGGGAGGCCGTGGCAGGTGCTGTGAGTCGGAGCTGTGCCATGGGGAGGCCGTGGCAGGTGCTGTGAGTCGGAGCTGCGCTGTGGGGAGGCCGTGGCAGGTGCTGTGAGTCGGAGCTGCCCGTGGGGAGGCCGTGGCAGGTGCTGTGAGTTGGAGCTGCCCGTGGGGAGGCCGTGGCAGGTGCTGTGAGTCGGAGCTGTGCCATGGGGAGGCCGTGGCAGGTGCTGTGAGTCGGAGCTGCCCGTGGGGAGGCCGTGGCAGGTGCTGTGAGTCGGAGCTGCCCGTGGGGAGGCCGTGGCAGGTGCTGTGAGTTGGAGCTGCGCTGTGGGGAGGCCGTGGCAGGTGCTGTGAGTCGGAGCTGTGCCATGGGGAGGCCGTGGCAGGTGCTGTGAGTCGGAGCTGCCCGTGGGGAGGCCGTGGCAGGTGCTGTGAGTCGGAGCTGCCCGTGGGGAGGCCGTGGCAGGTGCTGTGAGTTGGAGCTGCGCTGTGGGGAGGCCGTGGCAGGTGCTGTGAGTCGGAGCTGTGCCGTGGGGAGGCCGTGGCAGGTGCTGTGAGTCGGAGCTGCGCTGTGGGGAGGCCGTGGCAGGTGCTGTGAGTCGGAGCTGCCCGTGGGGAGGCCGTGGCAGGTGCTGTGAGTTGGAGCTGCCCGTGGGGAGGCCGTGGCAGGTGCTGTGAGTCGGAGCTGTGCCATGGGGAGGCCGTGGCAGGTGCTGTGAGTCGGAGCTGCGCTGTGGGGAGGCCGTGGCAGGTGCTGTGAGTCAGAGCTGCCCGTGGGGAGGCCGTGGCAGGTGCTGTGAGTCGGAGCTGCCCGTGGGGAGGCCGTGGCAGGTGCTGTGAGTTGGAGCTGCGCTGTGGGGAGGCCGTGGCAGGTGCTGTGAGTCGGAGCTGTGCCATGGGGAGGCCGTGGCAGGTGCTGTGAGCCGGAGCTGCCCGTGGGGAGGCCGTGGCAGGTGCTGTGAGCCGGAGCTGCCCGTGGGGAGGCCGTGGCAGGTGCTGTGAGTCGGAGCTGCGCTGTGGGGAGGCCATGGCAGGTGCTGTGAGTCGGAGCTGCCCGTGGGGAGGCCGTGGCAGGTGCTGTGAGTCGGAGCTGCGCTGTGGGGAGGCCATGGCAGGTGCTGTGAGTCGGAGCTGCGCTGTGGGGAGGCCATGGCAGGTGCTGTGAGTCGGAGCTGCCCGTGGGGAGGCCGTGGCAGGTGCTGTGAGTCGGAGCTGCGCTGTGGGGAGGCCATGGCAGGTGCTGTGAGTCGGAGCTGCGCTGTGGGGAGGCCGTGGCAGGTGCTGTGAGTCGGAGCTGCCCGTGGGGAGGCCGTGGCAGGTGCTGTGAGCCGGAGCTGCCCGTGGGGAGGCCTTGGCAGGTGCTGTGAGTTGCGGGGAGGCCGTGGCAGGTGCTATGAGCCGGAGCTGCGCCGTGGGGAGGCCGTGGCAGGTGCTGTGAGTTGGAGCTGCCCGTGGGGAGGCCGTGGCAGGTGCTGTGAGTCGGAGCTGTGCCATGGGGAGGCCGTGGCAGGTGCTGTGAGTCGGAGCTGCCCGTGGGGAGGCCGTGGCAGGTGCTGTGAGTCGGAGCTGCCCGTGGGGAGGCCGTGGCAGGTGCTGTGAGTTGGAGCTGCGCTGTGGGGAGGCCGTGGCAGGTGCTGTGAGTCGGAGCTGTGCCATGGGGAGGCCGTGGCAGGTGCTGTGAGCCGGAGCTGCCCGTGGGGAGGCCGTGGCAGGTGCTGTGAGCCGGAGCTGCCCGTGGGGAGGCCGTGGCAGGTGCTGTGAGTCGGAGCTGCGCTGTGGGGAGGCCGTGGCAGGTGCTGTGAGTCGGAGCTGCCCGTGGGGAGGCTGTGGCAGGTGCTGTGAGTCAGAGCTGCGCTGTGGGGAGGCCATGGCAGGTGCTGTGAGTCGGAGCTGCGCCGTGGGGAGGCCGTGGCAGGTGCTGTGAGTCGTGGGGAGGCCGTGGCAGGTGCTGTGAGTCGGAGCTGCCCGTGGGGAGGCCGTGGCAGGTGCTGTGAGTCGGAGCTGCCCGTGGGGAGGCCGTGGCAGGTGCTGTGAGCCGGAGCTGCCCGTGGGGAGGCCTTGGCAGGTGCTGTGAGTTGCGGGGAGGCCGTGGCAGGTGCTATGAGCCGGAGCTGCGCCGTGGGGAGGCCGTGGCAGGTGCTGTGAGTCGGAGCTGCGCTGTGGGGAGGCCGTGGCAGGTGCTGTGCGTGGGCAGCAGGGCAGGTGTTTGCCGCAGAAGCAGGTCTGTTTGCTTTCGCTTCTCTCGGGTCTGTCCCCGCCCAGGAACCGCAGGGCCACGGGCGTCCACCTGCCCCGCCCGGCGGCACGCACACGCTGGCTCTGGGCCGTCACTGGGTCCCCGGGGCCTGACCACCGCCCAGCACGCTCTTCGGAGGAAGCGCAGGCGGCGTCGGGGGGCCTGCCTCGGCGTCGCCCTAGATCCAGCCCAGGTGCGCCGGCTTCCAGCGGGATGCGGAGCCGGGAAGGCGCCCAGGCGGCCGGCGCTGTGGCCCGGGGCCCCTGGTCCTGTCGGGTGCCGATGGAGCCCCAGGACGCCGTGGTGGGGCATCTGAGCGCCAGTCCTGCGTGTGGGGCGCACGGCAACCCCCGGCAGGCCGCCCTTCTCCCTCGAGACGCAGCATCTGGCTCCGCCTGGGCCCAGGTGGGCACCCACTCCTGTGCTGGGCCCGGGTGAGTCTGTCTGCAGGTCGTGTCGCTGGCAGGCCCAGCAGCCCCCCCACCCCACCCCATCCCCGGTGATGCTGGGCCCCTGGGCTCTGGGGAGGGGCGGCCCCTCCCCCGACCAGCCCGGTGCTGCCCAGTGCCTGCCTCCCGCTGTTTCTGGCCAAGAAGCTGACGCCCCAGCCGCAGCGGGCAGAGGCCGAGGGGTGACCCCGGTTACCGTTGACCCCGTCCCGCAGAGGGGGGCCACCCGGCGGGGCGGGGCCTGGCCTTGGGCAACTTTTAGGGTCAGGCTGGGACCACGTTGCGAGTCGGCCGTGTGTCCTGCAGGGAATGTCCCCAGTAGCTGGTCAACAGTGCAAGTCCCCCAAGTCAGATGCAGGGATGCGAGGGCCCCACTTCTTGTGATCGGAGCGAACGAGCCATTCCCGACAGCTCGCCCCTGGGCCCTGTTGGTCCTCACTGTCCTGGCTGGAGGTGTCAGTCAAAGGGGGGCTGTGACCAGGACAACGTGAGCGTCCTTGGGCTGGACGCTGTGGGCGCCCCCTGGCCCCCCCCGGGCTCCTGGGCTACTGGGTTAGAGACCATAAGGCCCGGCCAGTGTGGCTCCGTGGTTGAGCGTCGACCTATGAACCAGGAGGTCACAGTTCAATTCCCGGTCAGGGCACAGGCCAGGGTTGTGGGGCTTGATCCCCAGTGCGGGGCGTGCAGGAGGCAGCCGGTCTGTGATTCTCTCTCATCGTTGATGTTTCCATCTCTCTCTCCCTCTCCCTTCCTTTCTGAAATCAATAAAAATATTGAAAATAAATTTTTTTAAAAAAGAGACCCTAAAAGGGTCACAGTGATGGCAGCGGTGGGGTGCAATCAAGAGGAAGTGGGGTGTTACTACTTAGTGTGAGTGGGAGGAGGGGTCCCCAAGGTCTCCCCCCTCCCATCCTGCACCCCTGGCCATGAAGGTTGGTGGAAGGCCAGGGCCAGAGAAATGAAGGTCTTCATGCTTCAGCTCCCTCTGCAACGAAGACGGGGTCACGCCACCGGAAAGGGGGTGGGGGGACCGAGAGAACGTGACCTTGGGGCCGTGCCCGGGAGGAGCAGCCCATAGCTCCCGCCAAAATGTCTCTTCCTGCTGCCATACACGTTTTTACAGGGTTTTCAAAAAATATGTTTATTGATGTCAGAGAGGAAGGGAGAGGGAGAGGGAGACAGAAACACCAACGGTGAGAGAATCATGGATCGGCTGCCTCCTGCATGTCCCCCACTGGGGATCGAGCCCACAACCCGGGCCTGTGCCTTGACGGGAATTGAACCTGGGACCCTTCAGTCCACAGGCCGACGCTCTATCCACTGAGCCACGCCGGCCAGGGCTGGCTGCCCTGTTGGGACTCCATTCCCAGCCTGCCCCACTGAGTCTGTGCGTGAGGCCGACCCCGACCCTGTCCCACCTCCGCATGGAGGGCACGGCTCGCAGCTCAGTGAGGGGACGGGGCGGCCCGGCTGTGAAGCAACATCAGTTGTCCTGGAGCAGCCGAGGGTCCCCCGAGGGTCGTCCTGAGCCCCAAAGGTCGTCCAGGTGGTGAAGGGCGGGGCTCCCCGCAGAGCGCCTGAAGAAGCCGGGCTCCTGGGGCTGGCGGCCTCGGGCTCTGAGAAGCAGAGGCGCCAGGAGGCCGTTCTGGGACCCGGAGGGGCAGGCGAGGTGCTGGGGCAGCGAGGGGACCCCCTGGCCAGGAGGGACCGGGCGGGGTGAGTGGAGGACGTGGCCGGCAGGGCTGGCTGCGAGCCGAGGGGGGCTGCCTGGCTGCTGGGCCTGCGTCCTCCCTGCTCCCCGTGCCTGGGGAGCCCGGGGGGTGCCCAGGGTCACAGGCCCTGCCCGGGGCTGTAATCGGGGGGCCGGGAGCACCAATCACGGTGCTGGGGGCCAGGGCGCCTGTGAGGTCAGGTCTTGGTGCGGCTGGGGACCCTCAGGGGGAGGCGGTCCCTGTGCCCGCAGACGGGCCGTAGAGTGGCGTGCATGTGGGTCTGGCACCTTCCCCAACGACCCCCCCCCCTCTCTGTGTGTGGCCGGGGTCTTCTAGAACCGTGGTCGGCAAACTGCGGCTCTTTGGCCCCTTGCGTGTGGCTCTTCCGTAAAACACCACGGCCTGGGCGAGTCTATTTTAAGAAGTGGCGTTAGAAGAAGTTTAAGTTTATGCCGAAACCGGTGTGGCTCCGTGGATAGAGCGTCGGCCTGCGGACTGAAGGGTCCCGGGTTCGATTCCGGTCAAAGGCATGTACCTTGGTTGCGGGCACATCCCCAGTGGGGGGTGTGCAGGAGGCGGCTGATCGATGTTTCTCTCCCATCGATGTTTCTAACTATCCCACTCCCTTCCTCTCTGTAAAAAATCAATAAAATATATTTTTTTTAAAAAAAGAAGTTTAAGTTTTAAAAATGTGGCTCTCAAAAGAAATTTCAGTTGTTGTACTGTTGGATATTTGGCTCTGTTGACTAATGGGGTTTGCCGACCAGTGGCCTAGAACCTCAGCCTGGCCCTTGGCTCTGGGGTCCATGCGGGGGTCGGGGCGGGGCGGGGGGGGGCGGGGAGAGACGGGGGGGCGGGGCGGGGGGGGGCGCCTACCGAGGCCTCAGCGCATAGGTCCCTCTTCGGTCCAAGCTGCGGCCGGAGCGGATGGCGAACCAGAGGAAGGAGCTGAGCAGCATGGCGTACACCTGGGAGGGCGGCGCCTGGGCCAGCGGCTCCGGGAGGGGCTCCCGCCTCCCCGGGTTCCCCAGGGCCCCCCCTGTCTAGGGGAGGGAGAGAGGCGGGACCTCCACCCCAGGCCACCTGCTTGGGGTCAGCCCTGCCCTTTCCGCTGGGGGTGGGAGGGGCGGCGGGGGAGGGCGCGGGTACCATGGTGGCGAGGCCCACGCCGGTCAGGGTGGAGGCGATGTGTCCGTGTGTCCTCAGGAAGCGCCGGACGCCCTGCAGGCAGTCCTGCAGGGAGGCAGCACGGTGGGCCCACCCGCCCGCTCCGCCGTGCCAGGGGCCTGCAGTGCCCGCCGGGGCCAAAGGCAAGGGCGGGCAGTGGGGTGAGGCGGGAGGGGGAGGCTGACTTGGTGGCTGTCTGTCTGTCTGTCCATCTGCCCACGCGTTCCCCCGACAGGGCCTCCCTGCTGTGTTGGGCCCTTCGCCCGGCCGGAGCCCCGCCCCGCTCACACTTGGTATCGGGGTGACTTCGGTTGCCCTCGACGTCGGGGCCTCTGGCTCCTGGGGGGGCAGCGGCACCCAGGTTTGTCCCCCCTAGGAAGCCACCCCGGACCTCCGGGCGCAGCCCTGCAGCCTGGCCGGGGTGCCCCTCGGGAAAACGAACCCTAGCCCGGCCAGCGTGGCTCCGTGGTGGGGCATCGACCTATGAACCAGGAGGCCACGGTTCGATTCCCAGTCAGGACTTGTAGGCTCGATCCCTGTCGGGGGGCGTGCAGGAGGCGGCCGATCGGTGATCCTCCCTCATCATGGATGTTTCTATCTCTCCCTCCCCCTTCCTCTCTGAAGTCAATAAAAATATATTTAAAAAGAAAGAAAAGGAACCCCAATCAACCGTCTCTCCATGAGGCCCGCGGCTCTGGGAAGGCAGCCCTGGGCAGACCGCGGTCCAGGACGCGTGCCCGCCTGCCCGCCCTCCCCGCCGGGGTGGCTCTGCAGACGGCAGGCCCAGCGCCCGTGCCCCCTCCTGTGCTGCCCTGTCCCCATCCGGAGGCCTGAGCAACACAGGCCTCACCTCTCCTTGGGGGGCAGGAACCTGCCTCCTGCTCTCAGCCCTGCCCCTCCCGGCAGGCAGCCCCTGGGGAAGGTGCTGGGGCCGCCTCCTCCCCGGCCCTGCATCTTCCTGTCTGTTTCCTGGAGGGCGGCCAGGAGCCCAGCGATAGGGTGGATTTGTTTCCTGGAGGGGGGCGGGGAGGGGGGGCCGCGGGGCCGCGGGGGGAGGGGGGCGGTGCCAGGCCCGCTCTAGGCCTTAGGGAAGGAGGCTTCCTGCGTCTGGTCTCCCCGGAGCCTCTGCAGCCAGGTTGGTGCAGCTGGCCCTCCGGCGGGCATGCCCTCGGCTCCTCCGGGGGCCCTCAGGACGCCTGCGTCCCCCCCCCCCGCCCCCCGCAGGCTAACCGCCTCTGCTCTGCACCCTCAGCCCTGATCACCTCCACCCCCCGCGCCTCTGGAGGCTTCCGAGGGCGGGGACTGGCGCCTGGCGCTGCGCCGGGCCGGGGAGCCTGCCAGCTGGGAGCTGCAGGAATGAAGGCGTGATGGAGCACGGGGCTGCGTCCAGTGGGGGAGGACCCGCCGGTGCGGGGTCAGGCATGCCCGCCCAGCGCCCCCTGCAGCCTCCTCTCCCTCCACGGCCTCCCCGAGCCCAGCAGGGGCTGGTCCCCCAGGGCCTGGGGGAGGCTAAGGGGGGGCCGAGGCACTGGTCGGGGGCTGAGCCCCCCGCGTGGGCCCTCCCGCTCACCTGTGTGGCCGCCTCCGGCCCCCGGCACAGGTCGGCCTCCGCGCTGCCCAGGAGGCCGGAAGGGGAGCTCTTCCCGCAGCACAGGAGCTGCAAGGACAGACAGAGGGGCCTCAGGACCCGGGCTCCTGTGCGAAGATGGGAAACCGAGGCACAGAGACCAACGGACGAGGCCGGGTCAGGCAGAGACCAGGACAGGGCTGGGGCAACTGCCTCTGTGTGGGGGGGCAGGCACCAGGCACTGGGCAGCCTGCCCCCCCCCCCCCCCCGCCTACCCAGCGGCTTCCCAGGGGCAAAGGAGGGCCCCTAACACCACCCACCGGCCTGGTGGGCATCACCTGCCGGGTCAGGGCTGGCCTCCGGGCCTGCTTAACGCCGTGCCAGCCGCGGCTTGCGACCCGCCATCACTGTGGACAGGGGGCCTTGCCTTTGTTCTGGACCCACGGATTCGGTGGCGGCCCCGCCCGGGCCCAGGGAGGAGGCCCGAGCTCCCGTCCCGGCGGCATCTGTGGCCTGTGGCCTGGGACCCCGGCTCAGCCCCTGGCCCGGGCCGCTGGCTGGGGGCCGCCCCGAGCCCATTTTCTGGACCACGGGCCACCTGGGGAGGCTGATGGGCCCAGGGGCGCCCGCGAGGGGGCGGGCCCCCCACCACACTCACCGTGTCGTGGATGGCCTCCAGCTCCTGCCGCCGGGCGCTGGACGGGCTCGTCACCGCCCGGTCGTACACCAGGTCGTAGGTGTCCAGCAGGGCGTCCTCCACCTGCACCCGGAGGGTCTCCATGAGGCCCCCAGAGCGGGCCCGGCCCCCCGTCCCCTCCATCCTCCCTCCGCCAGGCGAGCTCCCCGACTCGCCTAGGTTCCCGGTCACAGTGGCTCCCCCAGACTTCAATTGTGGGGACCTCCCCCACCCCGAGAATGGCTGTTGAGGCCACTCCTGCTCCCAGGGGCCCTGAAGGATAAGCCAGAGCCCCAGCTCTGGGCTTGCGGAGTGTGGAGGGCTGGCCGAGGGGTGTCCGCTGCCTCTGTCTGTGGCCACGGGCAGGGGGGCAGGCAGGGCCGGGCCTGGGCAGAGTGGCCACGCGTGAGGTGCTCTGGCCATTTCCCCAGGATGCCCGTGCCTTTCAGGAAGCCCAAGCAGCCGGGCTCCTGGCCAGGGGAAGCCGCGGGCCTGCAGGGCCAGCTCCGGGCCAACCAAACCCCGTGGGTAGAGGACAGAGGAGAAGGGTATCCAGGGACCATGGGCCTGGCCGGGCTCTGCCTTCCCCGGCACCCTGACCTCATTGCCTCCACCCACCTAACCGCCCTGCTGTGTCTTGGCCCATGCTGCCCCCCCAAACGGAATGCCTTCCCCTGGCCATGTTATTCCGTCAGAGACACACTGGAATCTCGCCTCTTCCAGGGAGACTTCCATGATTGCTCTGGGTGCTGGTCTCCTGGCCCAGGCGAGGCGTCTGAATCCCCCTGCCCTCTGAGGCCTCCCTTCCCACCACAGAGACCTGAGCCTTCCGTCACCGCCCTACACCCCACGCCACACTGAGCTGGGACATGCTGACGGGTGCACGGGGTGCCCCAAAGGGCTGGGGTGAACGGAACACCCATGCCTGCTCCGGCCACTAACACCCGCCCTTCGGAAAGGAGGGGCAGCCCCCGCCCCTCCCCCTGCCCCCTGGAGGGCTGGGGCAGCCAGCAGGCGGGCAGTGGGGCTGTCGGGACCAGCATTTTCCGAAGCCCAATAGGAACCAGATGGACTTCTGTCCGGAACACGGCTCCGGCGCTAATTAACCTTCCTTGTGAGACACGCTCTGCGTCGTCCCAAACTCCAACCCAGCCGCTGCCTTCCCCCCATCGGGAGGGGCAGCACCCTGGGCTGGAGGGCCTGGCTGGGGGCCCTGACTCCCCTGTGTCCCAGGGAAATGAGGGTGGGGACCTGCCGGGCCACTGTGTCCTCGTGGGAGGAGCTCCTGGTGCCGATGGGCCCTGGTGGAGCTGGCCTGGGCCCGCGGGGCAGGTGGCTGTGGCCAGGAGGCCGGCTGGGACACCCCCTCCTGCTTCCCGCCCCCACCAACTGCCCTGCCCCACGAGGCCGGGGCCCCGGGGCCAGCGTGTCACGGTCACACCGCCAGGAGGGACGGCTGTGGCTGTGCTGGAGCGGCCGTCCCCACGTCCCCTGCCCAAGGCCCCGGGCCCGGTCGGGGGCCAGGCTGGGCTCTCCCTGCAGGCCTGGGCGTCCGCCCCCATCACCGTGTCCCGGGGGTGTGGAGGCTGCGGGTGCTGACCTCTGGGTGCTCCCGGCCAGGGCGCCTCACTTTAAGCTCATCTTCCAGAGCTCCAGGGGTGCCCTCAGGGTGGGTCCTCATCTCAGGTCAGGTACCGGGGGAGTCCACGTCCCCCCTTCCCGGCCCTGGGCCTGGGCTTGGCAGCTCTGGGCTGTGCCCCAACCCCCACTGTCGGCTAAACCTGCGGGGGGGGAGGTCCGGGGGGGGGCTGTGGGGGCTGCGGGGGCTCTGCAAACCCGCTCATGGGGCCCACAGTCCTTGCTGCCCCAGGGACAGTCGGGAGAAGAGTGGCCCCAAGGTGAGGTGGGGGCGGGGCCGGACCCGGAGCGGAGGACAGCGCCGCTCGGCGCACTCACTCCTCCAATGAATTATTCAGCGGAGCCGCCAGTTCATCTCCCAGGCGCCTGGGGACCGCGCTGGGCTCTCTCTCCGGCTGCGGCCCTCCGGCTGCGGCCGGCGTAATTAATCGCCTTCTCATTCGGCATTCATTGCACGGCCACCGTCCCCACTGGCCTCGCCAGCTCTGGGCGCCGGCCAGGCCCTTCCCCCACCGCCGGGGCTGCAGCCTGGCTTCGGGCCACAGGAAGCCGTGGCCGCGGCCTCCTCTGTGCTGGGGTTTCCTGTCTGTAGGGGGGCCCTGCATGAGCTGGCCTGACCCTCTTTCAGGATACGTTAGGGGCCCCTAGGGGGAGGCGGGGAGGTGGATAGGGGTTAGGGTTAGGGTTAGGGTTAGGGTTAGGGTTAGGGTGGTTAGGGTTAGGGTTTGGGTTTAGGGTTTAGGGTTGGGGTTGGGGTTGGGGTTGGGGTTAGGGTTAGGGTTAGGTTAGGATTAAGGTTAGGGCTAGGGTTAGGGTTAGGGTTAGGGTTAGGGTTAGGGTTAGGGTTAGATTAGGGTTAGGGTGTTAGGGTTTTAGGGTTGGGTTAGGGTGTTAGGGTTTTAGGGTTAGGGTTAGGGTTGGGTTAGGGTTGGGTTAGGGTGTTAGGGTTTTAGGGTTAGGGTTAGGGTTGGGTTAGGGTTGGGTTAGGGTGTTAGGGTTTTAGGGTTAGGGTTAGGGTTGGGTTAGGGTTAGGGTTAGGGTTAGGGTTAGGGTTAGGTTTAAGGTTAGGGTTAGGGTTAGGGTTAGGGTTAGGGTTAGGGTTAAGGTTAGGGTTAGGGTTGGGTTAGGGTTAGGGTTAGGGTTAGGCTCTGGACCCCCCGGAGCAGACAGCATCCCTGCTCACAGGACCTTGTGGGTGAAGGAGTCTGGCTGGACCTCTTTGGCCCAGTCAGGCATCCTCAAACTACGGCCCACGGGACACATGCGGGTGTTTTTGCCGTTTTGTCTTTTTACTTCAAAATAAGATATGTGCAGTGTGCATAGGAATTTGTTCATAGTCCGGCCCTCTAAGGTCTGAGGGACAGTGAACTGGCCCCCTGTTTAGAAGGTTTGAGGACCCCTGGGCTAGGTTGTCCCGAGGCCACGGTGCCTGCCACGTCCCTAGGTGGGGGCACAGGAGGGAGGCTCGGCCTGCCCAGGCCCTGGCACCAAACCCCACAGTCCCATATGCGGGAGGACTGATGGGGGCCCACTGAGCCCCCGCACACGCACTGGCTCACCCGCCATGTAGCAGTGCCTCTTACAGACGACGGAACGGCCCCATCAGGGGAATGAGCCGCCCCGAGCCGGATCTCTGGGGAGGCCGAGCCCGGGCTCTGAAGCCAGTTCCTTCACCCGGGCCCCCTCGTGCCACATGGGCCTGGACGCTCACACGGCCGCCCGGACGGCGGGTGGGTCCATCCAACAATGGCCCCAAAGTGACCCCGTGTGTCGGTCAGAGCCCGGGCCAGGCCAGGACGGTTTCTGTGGGGGATGGTGGCAGGGGTGGGACAGGGAAGAGGCCCAGCTGGGAGCCCTCAGCTCTCACCACCCCCTGCTCTGGCGGAGCCCCAGCTGGTCGGCGGCCTGTGACCCGTCCCTGCAGCAGGGACTCCCCCGGGGCTGCAGACACGGAGTCCGAGAGGAGGGGGGGGGGCTGCGGCACCCCAGGAGAGCTGGGCGGGGCCCCAGGGCGCCCTGGCAGCTGTCTGGACCGGGACCACCCACGCTGTGACCCAGACCGCAGCCGGGGGGATGGGTGACGTGAGCCCCAACGCAGGTCCGAGCCAGACGGCTGGCCTGCCCCGCCGAGAGCCATGGCCGCCTCTCAGGGCCTTCGAGCCTCCAAAAGCCGGGGAGTGTCCTTTCCCAATCTGGTCACGGGTGTGTGACCCCGAGTGATGCCGGGGGGGCAGGCCGTCTGGGGAGACCCTTGGGCAGGGAAGGGAGGGAGGCGTTGACCTGGGGCAATGAGCCCTGGGCTCTGAGGGGTGAGCTCCTCCCCCTCTTGGCCTGTGTCCTCCCATGCACAGACTCGGGGTGACACGGGGTGACTGCCACACTCCAAGGCCTGGCCACGCAGCCTCGGAGACTCCGGGGAGCCCTCGAGGGAGACAGGGCCGGTTTCTGAGGGTGCGGAGAGCAGGGACCAGAGAGGGTGGTCACACACCCAGCGGCACACAGCACACAGCACGAACTCCGCCCCCATCGCCTGGCAGCCGGCTCCAGGCAGGTCGGCCCGGGGCAGGGGCGAGGCCTGCACACCCCCTCTGCCCTCCGCCCAGCGCCCCGGCACCGCCCCGAGGGCCCCATCGGGAGTACAGACCCCTCAGTGCATCTTCAGGAAAGCGCCTCCCCCCCAAATCCACCCCTGAGGGGGACAGCCCTCCCCCTGTCCCTTCCCCCAACTCCTGGGAGCCATCTTCCTGGGCCAGAAGGGGGCAGGAATGAGGGTCCCTAGTCGGGGGGGGGCGTCCAAGGCTTGTACCTGCCTCCCCTCCTTCTCCTGGGAGGTGCTGCCCCCACCCCACCCCCAGGGCCCCACAGTGGCCCCCAACCGCCCCCCATCTCCTCAGTGACGGCTGGGAGGAGCCCTGGCCCTCCGCTCGGCGGGGGGCGAGGGGCACTCACCTGGGTGGGGTGGCGCAGCCTCCAGAAGGCCCCCTGCACCAGGGCACAGAAGACCAGCGCGAAGCACAGGAAACCCTGGGGAGAGGGGGGCACGTGGTCAGGAGCCCCTGAGCCCCGCTCCCCACGCCCGGGGCAGGCGCACAGGCTCCGCCCTCCGCAGCTGGGCCCTTCTCGGACCCGCTGCCATTGGTAGCGGTGGCTCCCAGGGCCTGTCACTGGCAGTGCCCACCCCACCCCCACCTCCTGGCCCAAGGACGGAGGGGATCCCTGGCCTGACTGACCCCGCCCACTGCGACTGCCCCGGGAGGGCCCTGACCCTAACCCTGACCCTAACCCTAACCCTGACCCTGACCCTAACCCTGACCCTGACCCTGACCCTAACCCTGACCCTGACCCTGACCCTAACCCTGACCCTGACCCTAACCCTGACCCTGACCCTAACCCTAACTCTGACCCTGACCCTAACCCTGACCCTGACCCTAACCCTGACCCTAACTCTGACCCTGACCCTAACCCTGACCCTGACCCTAACCCTGACCCTGACCCTGACCCTGACCCTAACCCTGACCCTAACCCTGACCCTGACCCTGACCCTGACCCTAACCCTGACCCTGACCCTAACCCTGACCCTAACCCTAACCCTAACCCTGACCCTGACCCTAACCTTAAACCTGACCCTGACCCTGACCCTGACCCTGACCCTGACCCTAACCCTGACCCTGACCCTAACCCTGGACCTGGGCCTGGGCCTGGGAGGACGTGCCCCTTGCCGTGGCCGAGCCTCAGCAGGGACAGCTGGCTTATCTTTTGTTTGTTTGTTTGTTTGTTTGTTTAAATATATCTTCATTGATTTCAGAGAGGAAGGGACAGGGAGAGGGAGAGAGAGAGAGACATCAATGATGCGAGTCATGGATCAGCTGCCTCCTGCACACCCCACCCGGGGGATTGGAATCCGCAACCTGGGCACGTGCTCTGACGGGGAATCGAACCATGACCTCCTGGTTCATGGGTCAAGGCTCAGCCCCCGAGCCCTGCCAGCCGGGCTGGTTTGTTTTTGGAAACCTCTGCAGCTGGGCTCCCCGGGCCGCAACCCTCAGGTGGGGGCAGTTCGGGCCAGGGGGGGCCCACCCAGGTCACACCCTCCCTTCGTCACACCCTGCTCCTCCCCGTGGCCATGGGCCCGGGCCCCGAACTCTCACCCCGGCCCGGACCCCCGTGTTGGAGGAGGCGGCAGCCGCCGGAGAGCTGGGCCCGGCCATGCCTCCCTCTCTGCCCCAATCTGGGGTCAGGCCTCTGAGCCTGCGGAAGCCACTGCCCATCGGGGACCCCCCCTGACAACGCACTGGTGCCCTGAGCCCTTTGGGGGGCCGTGCAGAGGGTCACCACCGGCTCGGCCCGGCCGGCCCGGCCACTGACCACACACACCGTGTCTGCAGGCCCGCAGGCCCCAGCAGCACTCGGCACCCCTCCCCCACCCCGAGGGAGGCGCACGGAGTGGCTGCCTGGGCTGACGGCATCCCCCTCCCTCCGGGACGGCCCACAGCCGGGCACCCTGCGCCTCGCGTGGGGGAGACACTCGGGAGCCCATGGCCAATCGACTAGAGAGGTGCCTGCCGATGCAGACAGACACACAGACACCGGCCAGGCCAGGCGGGCAGAGAAATGGCTCGTGTGTGTGTGCGTGTGCATTTGCGTGTGTGTGCGTGTGTGTGCGTGTGCGTGTGCATGTGCGTGCGTGTGCGTGTGTGTGCGTGTGCGTTGGGGGGTGGCTCTGTGAGAGGGTGGACCACCCACCAGCCCCCAAACTCTAGTGTGGGCGCAGGGCCCCACCCTGCCCTGATGTAGACAGCCCCCCCCCCTTCCCTGCGTCTCAGGCGGCCTTGAGGGCGCCTCCTCCTTCCTCCCCTCCCTCTCCCCCCCATCCTCCTCTCCCTCCTCCCCGCTTCTCTCTCCTCTCCCTTCCTCTCCCTCCCTCTCTTCCTCTCTCTCCTTCCTCCTCCTCTTCCTCCCTCCTCCCCATCTCCCTCCTCCCCTCTTCTCTCTCCTCTTCCTCCCTCTCCCTCCTCCTCCTCTCTCTGCCGCCTCCTCCTCCTCCCTGGCTGGCTGAGGGCTGCCTTCCCCATCTGGAACCCATCGCTCCAGGCTGCCTCCCAGGCTGGGGGCCCCGAGCCAGCTCAGGGCAGCGGCATTTCCTCCAAGCGAGCATCCCCCACCCACGGCTCCCGCCACCCTGCCGAAGGGGCTGTGGGCCGAGGATGGGCCATGGACCCCTGAGGCCTCCCCAGGGCTCGGGCTGCTGGTGTGGCCAGGGTGTCCTCCTCCTCGTTCTGAACAAAAACCCGAAACACATGGACATGGCTCCCTCCAGCCATTCGCAGGCGCTGGGCTCAGCCTGCAGGCTCGCACGCTTCCTGTCCCGGAGGCCGCTCTGGGGAGAGGCCGGGGGCGGGGGCCGGAAGGGGGGCCGCCGGGCGCCTGTCACTTTGGGAAAGATCTCCCCGCTCCCCAGCTGCTTCATATGTGCTCACACACGCACGCGCGCGCGCACACACACACACGCACGTGCACACATACACACACACACGCTCACACACACACACACACACACGCACACACACATGCCGGACACAACACGCACATGCACGCAGGCAGCTTAGTGAGCAGGTATCTGAGAGCCAGGGGGTCCAGCACCCACGGGCCAGACTGGGGGCCGCGGGCAGGGACGGGACACCCCCCCCCCCCCGGAACAGCCCTGCTGCCGTCCCAGGTGCTGCCTGAACCCCTGCCCGCAGAGGTCAGGGGTCAGGGGAGCTGGGGACACCCTGGTGCCTGGCTGAGCTAAGAACAGGCCCGAGCTCGCCAGACAAGAAACCTGGTTTGCTGCCTTAAGCCAGCACCACGTCGCCCCCTGGTGGCCGCTGCTGGCCTCTGCAGGCCTCCTCCCCAGGACTCCACACGGGCTCTGCCCCCTGCGGGCAGCCTGCCCTACTGTGCGCCCTGTTGGCTGGCCCCTCACCTGAGGGCTCCCCTCTGGGGGGACAGGCCACTGCCTGGTTGGCTTCCCTCCCTCCAGCTCCTGGCTCGGCGATTAGGTCAGCGATTTTCAACCTCTCTCACCTCATGGCACATAAAATAATAAAATTCTGCGGCACACCAAAAAACATGATATATTTTGCCGATCTGACAAGAAATATAAAGGTATAATTCTGATTCATCCACACCTGATGGCTATTGCTGTGTTGGCCATTGTCTTTTTTTTTAACTAGGTGTACTGGTTAATAATGTGGATACTGGTTAATAATGCGGATACCGGTTAATAATGTGGATTTTGTAATCAAAGAAAACACGATAATTTCAAGAGAAACATCAAAAGTGCTTTGTTCAGCCCTAACCGGGTTGGCTCAGTGGATACAGTGTCGGCCTTTGGACTGAAAGGTCCCAGGTTCAATTTGGTCAAGGGCATGTATCTTGGTTGTGGGCACATCCCCAGTGGGAGGTGTGCAGGAGGCAGCTGATCGATGTTTCTCTCTCATCGATGTTTCTAACTCTCTATCCCTCTCCCTTCCTCTCTGTAAAAAATCAATAAAATATATTTTTTAAAAAGTGCTTTGTTCACAGTAATGTCCATTGCTAGCTACACATTTCCCCCATCTTACAGGTAATTTGTGGGTACCGTCCCAATAGAACTTTTCTTGTTTTGAGGCAGGCCATTCAGAGACCCAATTTTCCACTTCTTCGTACGTTTTGAAGTGCTGCTCAGAAAGTGCGTGTGCCATCGATCGGAACAAGTGGTCATTTGAAGGAGCAAGGTCTGGTGAACACGGCGGGTGGGTTCATACTCCCCAGGCAAGACCCTTTAACGTGTCTTTAACTGGTTTTGAAGGGTGTGATGGTGCATCATCATGAAGTAAAATTACTTTGCCGTGTCTTCTGGCCCATTCTGGTCATTTTACAATCAAATCGTGGTTCAGATTGATTACTTGTTGTCGGTAGCAATCAATATTAACGGCTTCACCTGGTTTAAGAAGCTCATAATACACCACACCTTCCTGATCCCACCAAACGCAGAGCAGTGTCTTCTTTCCGAAGCGATTTGGCCTTGCAGTCGATGTTGATGGTTGTCCTGGATCAACCCATGATTTTGTGCATTTGGGATTCTCCAAATAAATCCACTTTTCATCGCCAGTCAGAATTCGATGTAAAAAGACTTTCTTTTGTGCTGTTGAAGCAACATTTTACTGATGACTTTTCGGTTTTCCATTTGTCTTTCGTTCAGTTGATGTGGCACCGATTTTCCTTCCTTTAAAATCTTTCCCATTGCTTGTAAATGATCAGAAATAGTTTGCTGAGCAACATTTAATCTTTCTGCAAGTTGTTTTTGAGTTTGACACGCATCTTCATCCAATAATGCTTGTCATTGTTGATCTTCAAACTTTTTCAGTTGACCTGGACGTTCTTTGTCTTTCACATTAAAAATCATCACTTTTAAAGCGTTTAAACCAGCGTTCACAAGTCTCTTGAGATGGAGCATGTTCACCATAAGCTTCCCGAAGTATTCAGCAGCACTTTTCTTCAAAATAATGAATTAAAACTTTCCGCAAATGCTCTTTTTTGGCATGAAATTCGACATTTTTAAGCGTAAAAATATCTATGATGTTAACACCTTCAGAAAATTTGACATATGAAGTTTTGAAGCTTCTTGTCAATCCAACAAAATAGCACACATATCAAATCGCATATATATCAACATACGAGTAACTCCATCTATTGAAAAAAATCCGCATTATTAACTGGTACACCTAGTAAATATATATATATTTATTGATTTCAGAGAGGAAGGGAGAGAGAGAGAGATAGAAACATCAGTGATGAGAGAGAATCATCGAGCGGCTGCCTCCTGCACGTCCCCTACTGGGGGGTGATCGAGCCCGAAACCCAGGCATGTGCCCTTGGCCGGAATCGAACCAGGGACCCTTTAGTCCGCAGGCCAACACTCTACCCACCGGCTTGGGCGCCATTGTCATTTTTATTTTTTATTTGACAACCTTAGGGACAGAGGTCGGTGCCCCTAATAGCCAGATGTGGCATTCTTAAATTACTTGCTGGGCACCGGGTGCCACAGGTTGAGAATTGCTCCCCTGGGCTCTGCATGAGCTGGAGTCAGGGCGACACCCAGCTGGCCCTGCCCGGCCCTGCCCTGCCCATGGGCCCTGGTTGGGGCTGGGGCCGCAGCTCCAGGGGGTGACCCTGTCCCTGCCCTTGGAGAAGGTTACGACCAGGGGTCACTCAACAAACATGGATGGCACAGGCGGGGCAAGAACCCGGACAGCCCTGGGGCTCAGACCCGCCTGGGGAAGCCCAGCCCCTCTCCCCGCTGGCTTCCACAGCAAAGCAGGGGCCTCCTGGCTGGAATAGTGGGGGCTGGACCCCATACACCCCGAGCACTGAACACGCGCCAGACGGTAGCTGGGGGAGCAGGGGAGAGAGGGGGAGCCTGAGCTGGGTCTGTGGGGACCCAGGTGGGCAGGTTTGGGGACAACACAGGCCACTGCTGTGGGGCCTTGGGGGCTGGGGGGCTGGGGAGGCCCCGCGGATAGCTGCACAGGGCGGTGTGGGGCTCAGGAGGAGCCGGGGTGCAGTCCACCTGGGGCGACTGCTCAGACCCAGGCCTCAGGTGATGGCCGGGCAGGGGCGCCTTTTGCTGCCTCGCCTGGCCTCTTCTACCCGGAGAGGAAACGGCCTCCGTCTAACAGAACCGGACTCCCCCCCCCCCCCCCGGCCTTCGGGAAAGGCGCCCGGGCCTGGGTGGCCAACGCTGCCTCTCATGGGCCCAGGTGGTTCCCTGAAGGAGGGCAGGACGGGGGTGGGGGGTGGGGTGGGGGGGGGGGAGCTGGCCCACGGAGGGGGACCCTGACTGGTTTGGGTGGAGGGGTGCTTCTTGGCCTGGGCAGAGGGGCCCTGGCTGTGGTCTAGGGGGAGGGGCCTGCCTGGTGTCTAAGGGGAGGGGCCTGCCTGGTGTCTAAGGGGAGGGGCCTGCCTGGTGTCTAAGGGGAGGGGCCTGCCTGGTGTCTAAGGGGAGGGGCCTGCCTGGTGTCCAGGGGGAGGGGCCTGCCTGGTGTTCAGGGGGAGGGGCCTGCCTGGTGTCCAGGGGGAGGGGCCCTGGGGGGGCTCACATCCCTAAAGTCTCTGTTTCTGTCAGTCCCCTGTGGGGAGAGGCAGGCTCCCAGGCCTTACAGTCCTGACATTCTTGATTCCCTCCTGGGGGGTGGGGGCTGGGGGCGGGGCATGGAGGACTCACCCCGGCCATGAGGCCCCCGGCCTCCCGCACAGTGGCTGCAGCACTCAGCACAGCCCCCAGGGCGAGGAGCCCGGCCAGGCTGATCCCTGCGAAGAAGGCTGGGTGCAGAGAGGAGGGTCAGGGGTGCCCCGTGCACAGAGCCTGGTGTGAAATCCACCCGAAGTGGGGGGGTGGGTGCTGGACTTGGGGAGCCATGTCTCCCTATCAGGCAGGGACGTGCCTCCTGCCACAACCCCGTCCCCACACTCAGCAGGGCCCGAGGGAGGGAGGAGGCCCTGCCCCCACTCTGCTTCCTGCCCTCCTGGCTGGAGCCTCTGGAGCCACATGCACCCCCCCCCCCGCTCCCCCCCCCCCCCGCCCGAGCAGCAGGTGGCCACGTGGGGCTGCCCGCTTATCAGTCCAGACCCAGGCTTCCTGCAAGGAGGCTAGGGCTCAGGGTTGAGGCTAAAGCGTGGGGCCCGGGGGCGTAGGCCTGGGGCTGAGGCCGTCACCAGCCCGGGGGCCTCAGTGTCCCCCACACCCCCTCCTGGGTGCGTTCACCTCAGGTCAAGCCCTGGAGGGACCCTGTCCCTGGGAGCTGCTCAAGGCCCCCCCAGGGCTGAGCCCCCCTCTGCAGGGACACCCCCTCCGGGTCACTGCGGCCGGTCCCGCTGCCTGTCCCAGTCCCGCCCCCCCCCCCCCCCCCGGGCCTCACTTACCCCAGCGGTGCAGGGCCGGGTAGGGGGACCCCTCCGGGGACACACGGCTGAAGACGGCAAAGTGGGCTCCGAAGTAGGTGAGAGCCGCCATGGTGGCCACGAGGAGGCCCAGCAGCTGGGGGGGCAGAGCCAGCGTGGGGCTCCCTCCAGCCTCCATGGAACACCCATACGAGAGGCTCAGCTCCGGTGTTCCCCTGGGTGGTCTCAGGGAGGCCTTTGCCCAGATACCCCCGACACACACAGACCCCCCGACACACACAGATAGCCCCGCACAGGCACCCCAACACACACAGACCCCCCGACACACACAGATAACCCCGCACAGGCACCCCAACACACATAGACCCCCCGACACACACAGATACCCCGACACACACAGATACCCCCCGCACAGGCACCCCAACACACACAGACCCCCTGACACACACAGATACCCCCCGCACAGGCACCCCAACACACACTCACACAGACCCCCCGACACACACAGATACCCCCCGCACAGGCACCCCAACACACACAGACCCCCTGACACACACAGATACCCCCCGCACAGGCACCCCAACACACACTCACACAGACCCCCTGACACACACACCCCAACACACACTCACACAGACCCCCTGACATACACACACTCACCCCCCCCCCCCCAAAGACACAACCAGGGACCTTGGCTCACTCTGCACAGGGGGAAGTGGGCCCCCCAGCCCCGGTCCCCACTGTGACAGCAACCCCCAGGCGTCACTCCCACCCCCAGTGCACCCGCCACCCCAGGCTCCTCCAGGCGTCGGGCTGTCCGGTGGGGGGGGGGGGCAGACACCACCCACAGGGGCACCCACCCCAACGGTCACTCCTGGGCGCCCACCACCAGGGACCTGGGTGCGTGTCCATGGGGCTGGTGTATGTGGGGGAGCCACTGTGCTGGAGGCCCAGTCACACGGTCGCCACCCTCTCCCCTGAGCCGCCCCCCTCCCACCCAACCTGCCTGTTACCAGGACAAAGAGGCTGGTGACCAGCATCTGGCATTTGGCCACCCTGACTCGACTCCGAGGGCCCATGGTGGTCGCCTCTCCTCTCCTCCCGTCCTCCTCTCCCCTCCCTCCCCTTTCCTCTCTCCCCTCCCCTCCCCTCCCCTCCCCTCCCCTCCTCTCCCTTCCCCCTGGGGTTTCAGCTGGGCGGGACCTCAGACGCAGCTGCCCTCCCAGGAGGTAGACGGTGCCCGCCCATCTGTCAACACACCCTGAGGACTGAGCGGGTGCCCGGAAGGAAGGGCGGGCAGGAAGGGGCGGGGCGGTGGCCGGCTCTGCCATCCTGCTGCCCAGCCCCGGCCCAGGGCACCAGGGCATTGAAGGCATCAGAGGCCCGGCCCAGCAGGCACAGGACCCCTGGGGAGGAGGTGGGTGAGTAGGCGAGGGCGCCCGGGTAGGGGGTGAGCTCCCCGTCGCGGGAGTGTGTGAGCAGAGCCCGGCCCTCCCGGTGAGTCCTACCCGGCCTCGGTCCTGGGGGGTTCTGGGGGGGCCTGGGGGCAGGCCTAGTGGGGCCCCCACCCTGGAGGAGCTGTCTGCTCTGACATTTGTCACAACGACATTTCTGAAAAGGGAACTCGATTGGCGACGCCTCAGAGGCAGGATGGGTGCCTTGGAGCAGAGCCGTCCTGAGGGCACGCGGGGGCTGACTCGTACCCACCTGGGCCTCCGATGGAACCCCAGGGAGGGCCGTGCTGAGTGGGCCGCTGGGACTACATGGGGGGGGGGACAGGCGGTGAAGCCACCGTCTGGGCCCAGGCCTGGCGGGTTTGCAGGAGGGCCACTGCTGTGGGGGGCGGCCGCCGTGGGGGGTGGCCGCAGTGGGGAGGGGGCCACTGCTGTGGGGGGCGGCCGCATGGGGGGGCCGCATGGGGGGGCTGCATGGGGGGCGGCCGCAGTGGGGAGGGGGCCGCCGCATGGGGTGTGGCCGCATGGGGGGGGCCGCATGGGGGGCGGCCGCAGTGGGGAGGGGGCCGCCGCATGGGGTGTGGCCGCCTGTGGCTCTGGGGCTGGAGCTCTCTCCTGCGTCGGGCACTGTGGGGATGCACGAGGGGACCCCCCGCCACGGGCCTGTGGTGTTGCCCCAGGGGGCACCCGGGCGTGGCCCAGGCTGGGCGCGGCTGTGACCGGAGGGTGCATCAGGGCGTGGGCGGTGGGGCTGGGCCTGAGCACCTCTCCCCGGGGACGAGCCACGGGCGCGGGTCTGCCCACTTGTACTTCGGGAGGAGAGCAGCGCGGCCCACGGAGTCTGCGCCGAGTCTGGAGAAAAACGTTTGGAGTGAGAGCCGGGCCTGGGGCCCTGACCTGCCTCTGCTGAGCACCTACTGTGTGCTGAGCACCTACTGTGTGCTGAGCACCTACTGTGTGCTCGGCACTTTGCAAAGATGACCTCCCAGTGTCCTCCCAAGTGGCACCAACCCCCCTGTGGGCAGAGAGCCAGGCTTCCCCAGTGACCGGCCACGTGGGAACTGACCAGGCCTCTGACCACGGACCCTTTCCGTGCCCACTGGCAGGTCCCAGGTACCAGCCATCTGTCCTCTGAGCTGAGCCACGCCCTCCCTCCCCACACCCGCTCTGCACGAGGCACTGGCATCTGAGGAAGCCACTGGCGCTGCCCGACCCTCAGCCCCTCCGCCCTCTCCCCTGCACACCTGCGGTGGCCACCCCCCACCCCGGGGCGGCCTGTGGGGGCCAGGAGGGCCCTGAGGCAGAGCGGCAGCTCCAAGGCTGGCCCGGTGCACAGAGTCCCGTCCCCTCCCTGGACCCGGCGGAGGGTCAGGCCCCACCCGAGCAGGCCTAGGCTGCCTCCTGTCTTCATCTCCAGGAAATGCAGGGCTTCAAAGTGTGCAAGTGGGAGTGTACATGTGTTTGTGTGCACGTGTGTGTGTGCATATGTGCGCGCACATATTCATGTGCATGTGTGAGTGCATGTGCATGTGTTCACATGCCCCTGGAAGAGTATGCATGTGTGTGCATGTGTTCACATACCCGTGTTAGTATGTGTGCAGCTGTGGGTGTGTGCACATGTGTGCATGTGTTCACGTGCTCTATGAGTGTGCGTCTTTGTGTTCATGTTCATGTACATGTATTCATGTGCCCGTGTGTGTCTGTGTGTGCATGTGTGCATACATACGCATAGGTGTGCATGTGTGTGCACCTGTGAGTGTGCATGTGGGCATGTATTTACATGCTCATGTGTGTGCATGTGCATATGCGTACATCTGAGTGTCCGTGTTCACATGCTCGTGTGTGTGCCTGTGTACGTGTGTGCTTACCTGTGAGTGTGCATGTGTGGTGCACATCTGCATGTGTGTAACATGTTATTTGCTGTCCAGGGACCTCCTTGTCCTCTCTGTTTCCCCCCATCAGCCAATGAGCATTTGGTTAATTGAAAACCGTGGCCCCAGGAGGCAAATGAGAGCTCCCAGTGGCCCAAACTGGAAGAATTTGTGCAAAACTGGGTAAGGCCGGACCGGACCGGAACCCCGTGCGCGCACATGCCCGCGTCCACCGGCGTGAACGAGGGCTGGTGAGACTCAGAGTGGGGAGGGAGCGGCCAGTGGCCGTGCAAGAGCACCCCACCTGCTGGGTTTGGGCACCCCGTTGGGGAGGGCCCCCCTGCACCCCTGGGGCTGTGCCTGGGGCCTCCTTCCCCTCGGGGGGGGTGCAGGACAGATGGGCGCAACCTGACCAGCGCGCCTCAGCCAGGCGGTCAGGGTCAGCCGCCAGGGGCAGGCTGTGCTGAGAGCGTGTGGGCACCCCTGGGTTCTCCCCCAAACCCACAACCCCGCTCGAATCGTGGCACAAACCCCAACAGAGCGCGTCCTGCAAACACGGCCCCGTCTCCTCAAAACCCCACGTCAGCCAACCAGGGAGCCCGAGGGCCCGGCCCAGCCCCGCGGCCCGAGGAGGCGTGGGGACCGGTGTGACGCGGGGTCCCGGAGGGTCCAGGGACAGAGGGCCCAGGGGGAACCCAGGTCACTGATCACGGCCTGGCCACCGTTCACACAGCAGGCCAACCCCGACCGGCTGTGTGACACGCCCGTGTCCATGTCACATGTTCTGGCGTGAACGTTTGGCCCCTGTCGTTCCTATTTTGTGGGGAAGGACCGTGTCTGTGTCCCGTTGCTCCTCACAACCTCACTGTCGGAGCGCCCATGGGTGACCTGCACTTTGCGGTGCTTCGGTCAGCCAGGGTGACCGTGGCCCGGCAGCATGAGGTGCAAAATCCCAGAATGAACAACGCGCACGCACACGAAGCTCGCCGTGCGGAGCGACTTGACGAAATCTCAGGCCCCGTTCCGTCCCGCCGGGCCTGACTCACCCCGTCCATCCGGGGGGCCCCCGGCCGCAGACGTTCCCCGCCTGTGAGTCACCCGGTGGCCTCGCGCTTATCAGATCGGCGGTCGCCGCACCAGGCTAACTCGGCCGCCGAGAACCGGGGCACCCCACCCCCTCGTCCTCCAACGAGCTGTTCACGGCGCTTCCCCTCCGAAGTCCGTCAGACAGGCCCTCCGCCCTTGCTGGCCCCCCACAGACCTCGCGTCCCCAGTGGCACGCCTCTGCGGACGCCCACTCCTCCGGAGAAGTCTGTCCCCTTGCTCAGGTCCAAGGCCCCGGAGCAGGAGAGCAGCGATGCTGGCCAATCCCCAGGGTCAGAGGTCAGCGCGCTCTCCTGCTGCCCAAGGCGTCCTCTCCCTGCCTCCCCTCACGTAGGCAGCCAGCGTATCTCCTCCCAGCATCACGGGACGAGGCGAGCATGGCGAGGGCGGGAGGCCCGTCCACATCACTCTTACGGGAGCACGTTGCCAGGACGGCGCTGTCTATTCCTGGTTGTGGTTGGGAACGCCACCGGGCCTCGCGTGTAAATGACACGTCATCGCGGGCATGTGCGTGTGGGAGAACACAGAGTCCGCATAGGGCTCGGTGTCATGTGTGGCCTCAGCCCTCCCCTGGGGCCTGGGAATGTGTCCCCGTGGCTGAGGGGGGACCCCCGTGCTGTGATTCCAGGTGGCGAGGTTCTACGTCGTCATCTTCTACGTCTACTGCCAACAAGGCTTTCTCCTCCACAGGAATGAGTGAACGAATACATTTCAACAGACTGGGACCTGCTACCCTCTACTGATCTCTTTTTCTTTTTTGAATTCTCACCCGAGGATATTTTTTAAAAAAATATATTTTATTGATTTTTTACAGGGAGGAAGGGAGAGGGATAGAGAGTTAGAAACATCGATGAGAGAGAAACATCGATCAGCTGCCTCCTGCACACTCCCCACTGGGGATGTGCCTGCAACCAAGGTCCATGCCCTTGACCGGAATCGAACCCGGGACCCTTGAGTCCGCAGGCCGGCGCTCTATCCACTGAGCCACACCGGCTAGAGCACCGAGGATATTTTTTTCCATTGATTTTTAGGGAGAGTGGAAGAGAGAGGGAAAGACAGAGAGAAACACCGATGTGAGAGAAATACATCGATGGGTTGCCTCCTGCACGCGCCCCAACCAGGGCCCAGACCGGGCAGGAGCCTGCAACCGAGGTACGTGCCCTTGACCGGAATCGAACCCGGGACCCTTCGGTCCGCAGGCCGACGCTCTACCCACTGAGCCACACCGGCGTAGGGCCATCTACTTGCTTTGAGGCTAAACTCGTCCCAGAGGTAGCCAGCAGGAGCCCCTTTGCCCTGGCTTCTGTCGGGCTGGTAAATGCTCATCGTTTTGCGAGCAGCTTGCTTGTTGCTTCCTGACACATCCAGAGGTTCCAGGCCATCCCATCACCCCCTTCCTCAGCTCTGAGACCAGCCCCGGCTCCAGGGAGTCTGCTTCCCCTTCGTGGAAAACGGTACTTAGACGCCAAGACCCGGCCCGGCCGGCATCGGGGCTCCGTGGTTGAGCATCGACCCAGGAACCAAGGGGCACTGGTTCGATTCCTGGTCAGGGCACATGCCCGGGCTGCGGGCTCCATCCCCAGTGTGGGGCGTGCAGGAGGCAGCCGGTCGATGATGCTTCTCTCTCATCAATGTTTCTCTCTCTCGCTTACTCTCCCTTCCTCTCTGAAACAAATTTAAAAAATATTTATTAAAAAGTGATAAAAATAATCACCCAGAACTCAGGAGAGGAGAGCCAGGGCTCTCCAGGGCCAGCAGGACCTACCAGGAAGAAACTAGACCCATCGCAGTGACCTTTACAAACGCAGAGTTCCGGAATGTTCCAGAGCCTCCCACAGGCCGGCTGAAAGGATGAGAGTCGCACTGTCCTTCTGCGGGAGCCCTGGGCCGGAGCAGAACAGAGCTGCATTCCGAGAGCGTGGGCGAGTGTCACCTGGCCCAGGCCGTCCTGGAGGGTCCGTTGTTATTTAAGTGGGAAGGGGGGGGGGGGCGGGCGCGGACAGAAATGACTTCGGAGACGCAGAACATGCAGAGTGTTTGCCACAGAAACACCCCCGGCACCAACCAGGTCTCAGACCGCAGGAGGAGTGAATCCCGGACGCTGCCGAGCCACGGAATTAGGGGAAGCTAGGGAGCCGCTCGCACGCCTGCCGCCCCCCACGAGCAGCTAAGCCACCGAGATCCCACTTAGTACAGGGGCAACGCTGGGCGTGTGCCCGGCCGGCGGGCTCAGGGGCTGAGCGCCGACCTATGAACGGGAGGTCAGGGCTCCATTCCCGGTCGGGGCACCTGCCCAGTTGAGGGCTGGATCCCTTGTGTGGGGCGTGGAGGAGGCAGCCGACCCATGATTCTCTCTCATCATGGATGTTTCTCTCTCTCTCTCTCTCCCTCTCCCTTCCTCTCTGAAATCAATAAAAAAATATATTTATTTAAAAAAAAGAATCGGGCGTGTCCAGGAATGAACGGACCCTCTATGGGGAATGCCAGACTCCAATGAGAACCCTGGCGGGTGCTGTTTGGGGTGAGCAAACTGCCTTCATAGGACAGGATGTCAGCGCTCCCTGACCCCAGACGTCCAGGGCCACCCGTCAGCATCGCGGCTGGAGCTGCACACGCCTGACACACGCGGGTGACCCTGGCGTGGAAGTGCGAACGGCCCCGAGCAGGCGGGTCCCCCGTGAATAAAGGAACAGCAGAGGGGCGCTCGCCCTGTCTGACATGAAGTCACTCGATGACGCCCGATAGAAAAACTCCCAAACGCACGGGCTCGCCCCAGAACAAAATGAGACCCGAGACAGCCCGGGGCGGTGGGAGACAGACTCCTGGGGGCCTCGGTGCTCACGAATGCTCCTTTGTTCACGGACGCCCTCTGTGAAAAGCCGCTGAAGGAGCAAAATCCCTGCGAATTTCAATGGTCAGAATCGCCGTGTGCCCCCGATTGTTCACGGGTTAAATGATCTGTCACTTGAGGAATGAAAATACATTTATGTAACAACAAAAAAATGAATTTTTTTAATCCTCACCTGAGGATATGCTTTTATTTGCTGTTTGTTTATTGATTTTTAGAAAGAGGGAGGGGGAGGGAGGGGAGAGAGAGAGAGAGAGAGAGAGAGAGAGAGAGAGAGAGAACCATGGATCGGCTGCCTCCTCCTGTATGTGCCAGACCTGAAACCTGGGTGTGTGCCCTGACCGGGACTCGAACCCACCACCTTTCCGTGAACGGAACGACACTCCTACCAACTTGAGCCAAGCTGCAGGGCAACAGCAGAGGACATTTTCTCATCAGCTCACCAACTCCTACACACACCTGCTCCGCCATTTCATGGAGATGGCGTGGGGCTGTGGGTCCGTTTGGGGAAAACGGACGTCTTACTGTTGGATCTCCCAATCTATGAACACGGTGTCTCTCTCGTTTCTGTGGGTTTTCTCTAATTCCTCTCACCCACGTTTTGTGGTTTTCAGTGTACAGGTTTTGCACCACTTCTGCCATTATTCGTATCAAAGTATTTAATATGTTTGATGTTATTGCGCATGGCATTTTAAAGTTCAATTTCCAATTAGTTTTTAGTTGTGTGTGTGTGTGTGTGTGTGTGTGTGTGTGTTGATCTTGTATCCTGCAACCTTGCTAAACCCACTATTGTTCGTTTCTAGAATTGGGTAGATTTCCTTCACAGACGATCATGTTTTCCATGACTAAGGACTTATTTTCCTCTTTCTTTCCGATCTGGGCCTCCCCCGCCCCCGCTGGGTTTTTTTTTTTCTTGCCGTTTTGCACTGGCTAGAGCCTCTAGAACAACGTGAAGTAGAAATTTTGAGAAGAGACATCCTTGTCTTGCTCCTGATCTTAGAGGAAAATCGTCCCGTTGGGACGTATGCCCCCTTTTCCGTGGTCACGGATGAGTTTATGTAGAATTGGTCTTATTTTTCCTCCTGAACAGTTGAAGGAGTTTACCAGCCAGGCCACCACCTGGGCCTGGAGTTGTGTTGGTGGGAGGCTTTTGACGACACGTTTAATTTACTGAGCACACGTGGGGTCTTCTGGTTGCCTATCTCTTCTTTTATTAAAAAATATATTTTTATTGATGTCAGAGAGGAAGGGAGAGAGAGATGGAAACATCATCAGTGAGGAGGGAGAATCATGGATCGGCCGCCTCCTGCACGCCCCACACCGGAGCCTGCAACCCAGGCCTGTGCCCTGACCGGGAATCGAACCGTGATCTCCTGGTTCATGGGTCAACACTCAACCACTGAGCTACACCGGCTGGGCCACCTATTTCTTCTTGACTGAGTTTTGGTACTTCCTGTCTCTTAAGGAGTCGATTAAATAATCGTGACGACGTTATTGGCATCAAGTCCCTGCTATTATCTTAGTATCCTCTTGATCTCGGCGGGGCCTGGGTGATGGATGCCCTCCGCTCCTTCCTGACGCCGGCAATTACTGCCTGTCTGTCTTTTAGGGAAACCTGTGTGGATGCCACTGACTCCGTTGGCTTCATATTTTGACTTTGCTGATTGCTGACCACTGTTCTCCATTTCACCGATCCTGCTCCGACGCTCATGTTTGTGCTGCTCGTACTTACGTTGGGTTTAATTTCCTCTTCCTTTTCTAGTTTCGTGAGGAAGCGGGCGTCAGCGATCTGAAACCTCTTGTCTCACTGGTGCCGAGTGCTTCAAACTCTCCGCTAAGTGCTGCATTCCACACGTTTCGAAAGACCGTGTTTTCACTTTCATCTGGTTCAACGTTATTTCGAATTCAAATCATGGGTTATTTCTAACTTTTCTTTTCCCCAAATATTTTTATTGAAAAAAAATTTTTTTTTTTTTTTTATAGAGAGAGAGAGAGAACACATCTATGTGACAGCATAGCATCCATCAGCTGCCTCCTGCACACCTGGCACCGGGGATCGAGTCCAAGCCCCGAGCAAGCAAGCGCCCTGACCAAGAGCCGAACCTGCACCCTTCTCGTGCACGGGACGATGCCCAACCCACCGGGCCGGCGCTGGCCAGGGCGAGATCGATTTCTCTTCTTCAGTGCTCGGAGTTTCCCAGACCTCTCCCTTACCGGCCTCCTTTAGGGCCATCGTGGCCACAGAGTATGCTTTGCGTAGCTAGGATCCGTTTACGCTTTCCACGCTCTGGTTCCGTGGCCCGTCGGGGCTTTACCTTGGTGGCGGCTTCGTGCGCCCTGAGAAGTCATCGTAGGCTTCTGTGACCGGGTGGGATTTGCCCTCAACCTCAGGTCAAGCTGGGAGACCGCGTGGCTGACCTTTTCTCTTCGTTTAAACTTTCTGTTCACGTGTTCTGTCCAGCACGAAGGGGAGATGGAATGTCCGCCGGTGACGGGAGCTTTGTCCTTCCTTCTGCGGGTCTAACGTCAGGATGGCCCACCCCCCGGCTGACCCTTCATTGTTAGAAAACTGCCTTCTTTATCCCTGGTAATAATCTTGGCTCCAAAAGTTATGTTTTCAATTTTTATTTTTAAAAATGCATATTTTTATTTATTTCAAAGAGGGATAGAATATCAATGATGAGAGAGAATCGTTGATCGGCGCCCCCCTGCACGGCCCACACTGGGGACGGAGCCCGCAACCCGGGCATGTGCCCTGACCGGGAATCGAACCCTGACCTCCTGGATTCTAGGTCGATGCTCAACCACGCTGGCTGGGCCAAAATTTACCTTTTTACATATTAAAACGGACACTCCAGCTCCCTTTCCTTTTTCCCAGTTCTGTAGGAACCCCGAAAGCTCTGAGACCTTTTGAGGGGCAGGTTCCCACAGGGGTGGCCGTGGGCACTCATTTCCCAGAAGCCCGCACTGCTGTCTGCTCTCTTCTCTCCTGAGAGTTACCTGGCTTCAGAGTCGGGGCCCCCATTGCTACCTGCTGGCCCTGCTGGCCAGAGGGGGGGACTGTGGACACAGCCCAAGTCTCTCGCGGTCAGCATCCCCCTAAGACACACGGCCCCGGGCCTACCTGGCTCCCGGCAGGTGCCGGCCTCCAGGTCACTCCCCGAGCTGGAGGGCCAAGGGGGCTTGCCAGGAGCACCCTGTAGGGGGGCAGGAGCCGAACGGGCAGTGGCACCGGCTGGCAGTCATGCTGGGGGCTCCTTGGGACCAGCCCTGGGCCTCCCCCAGCCAGACCCGAAGGTGCCTCCAGGCAGAGGAGTCTTCCTGCTACTCCATGCCCAGAGGTCCCCGCCTCGGCCCTGGTCTAGTGACCCTGTCAACCCCCTGGCGGCTCTGGCCTCCTGAGGGGCAGGACAAAACGCTCCATTAACGGCGCATGCTGCACGTCCTCAGGCCTTGTCCCCTCAGACCCCAATATTCCCCCCAACAGTCAGCGGGAAACTCTCTTGACCCCCTACTTCCCCTAGGGACCTCCCCCACCGGCTCCATCTCAGTGCCCTCAGGGCAGGTGGGAGCGGGAGGCCCAGGCCAAGGGTGGGTGGCCGGGGCCCACAGAGGCAGAACCGAGGAGACGGGAGGAGGGCCAAAGGGGGTGACTGGCTGGAGTGAAGCACACTGGGACGCAGGAAGATTTGGGGGGAAAGGGGGGGAATACAGGACAGGACAGACCGGAGAGAGCTGCGGGGGGGGGGGGAGGGGGGCACGGGGGGTCGGTAGATGGCTGCCCCGGGTTGGAAGCGGTGGGTGCCAACCTTCAGGCCCTGCTTCAGGGCTCCCCAAGGCCCAGGGCGCACGGAACCCGCAGGCAGAGGGAGGAGCCCGGCCAGCAGGGCTCAGTGGTTGAGCATCTACCTAGGAACCAGGAGGTCACGGATGGATTCTGGTGCTGGGGTTGCGGGCTGGGCCGATCAATGATTCTCCCTCATCATGGATGTCCCCCCCCCCCCCCCTCTCTCTGAATTCAATAGAAAGGCGCTTTGGAAACCTGGACTCCCCACCTCAGCGCTAGTCTCCAGGACTCCTGGCTCCCTGCTCCCCGCAGGTCCGCGCGGCCCTCTCCCACCCCGGGTGGAGGGTTCCAGGGTGGGCAGGAGCCGGCAACAGGTGTACGTGAGGTGCGCGAGGGGCGGGGCGCAGCGGGAGCCCAGCTTTGTTAGAGACGCTCCCGGGAGCCACGCGCCCAGCGTCTGCGCTTCCTCCCGGGGCTGGGCGTGGGGCCGAACAGACGGCACGCGATTGGCTGGGACCTGCGCCTCCGCCTCTCGGCCGGCCGCGGCGGGGCGGGGTGCGGGGTGCGGGCGGCGCGGCGCGTGCTGCCCCAGGGGGTCTCGCGCCTCCAGTCCCAGGGGCCACGCCCTCCCCTCCTCCGCGCGCCGCGCGTGCGGGCCACTGGCCGCTCTGGGGACTGGCGGCTGCGCACGGAGGTGGGGGTGCCAGACCGTCGCAGACCCGTGGACTGCTCTCGGGCGGGGGGGGGGGGGGGTTCGCACAGGGGAGCTGACAGCGCCCGGAGATGGGGGGGAGGGGTGCACGCGGGACCTGCGTACTGCGTTGGGGCGGGGGTGGGGGGGCGCACTGAGCACCTGCCGTACGCGGGGAGCCTATTGGGGACCTGCGGACTGTACCTGGGGGGTGGGCGCATCCGGGACCTGCGGACTGTGCCCCCAGGATGGGAGGGGGACGCGCTCCCGGCTTGGTCTTTGCAGGCTGTGCGCGCGAGGGGGAGGGCGAAGCGTGGCTGGAGGGCGAGGCGAGGGAAGGAGGGCGTGAGAAAGGAGGCGGCGGCGGGCGGAGGAGGGTTATCTGTACATTTAAAAACCGGTCGCCGCGTCGCCTCGGGAAGACCTGGGAGCGTCTGACTGCACGCGCGGGACACGAGCGCTCCACGCCCCGCGGCGCCCACGGCCCGCCGTCTCCAGGCCTCTTTGGCCCCAAGACCTGGGACGCGGACCCCGGGAAGTGGCTGAGGGGCGCAGTGCCACAGGCCCCCCCTTGGGGCGTGGCCGTCCCCAGCACCCCCAGTGCCTCTGCCCGCACCTCCCTGCGGTGTGCCCGGGCTCGTGGATGCGGCTGCGATGAACAGCGGCGCGCTGCCCCGGACCGCGGCCCCCGCGCTGGGCGTCTCCGGCGGTGGCGCCGCCCGGCGGCGACCCGCGTCCCCGGAGCTGCTGCGCTGCAGCCGGCGGCGGCGGCCCGGCGCGGAAGGGACCGGGGGCGGCGCGGCGGCCGTGGCGCGGCGCAACGAGCGGGAGCGCAACCGCGTGAAGTTGGTGAACTTGGGGTTCCAGGCGCTGCGGCAGCACGTGCCGCACGGCGGCGCCAGCAAGAAGCTGAGCAAAGTGGAGACGCTGCGCTCGGCCGTGGAGTACATCGGCGCGCTGCAGCGCCTGCTGGCCGAGCACGACACCCTGCTCCTGGCGCCCGCCGCGCGGGGCCCCGCACCCCGCGGGCCGCCCGAGACCCCCCCGGACGCCGCCTCGCCCTCCTGCGCCTCCTCGTCCCCAGGCCGCGGGGGCAGCTCGGAGCCCGGCTCCCCGCGCTCCGCCTACTCGTCCGACGACAGCGGCTGCGAGGGCGCGCTGAGCCCCGTGGAGCGCGAGCTGCTCGACTTCTCCAGCTGGTTGGGGGGCTACTGAGCGAGGTACCCGCGGGTCGGCAGGGACGAGGGGTTCGGAGGCCGGCGCGGCGCGGCGCGGGGGAGTCGACGGGCCCTCGGCTCGCGCCCCTGTCCGCCGGGGGAGCCGAGCGCCAGGCCCGGCGATGGCTTAGATTTCGCTCGCTTTTCATTTCCCCCCAACTTTTTCAAGCCTGTGCAAGACCGGCGTTTGTTTGTCCGGGATTGCAAAACTTCCTCCCGCTGCGCTGCCGCCGAGGGGGGAGGGCGGGGGACACGGCCCTGGGGCGGGTGAGGCCCCGCGTGCGATCCGGCAGAGGAGGGCGCTGGGAGGCGGGGAGACTTTGCATTGCAAATCGGAGCCGGCGGTTCGGAGCCCTGACTCACCGCGGCTGGGTGCCGCCCCGCCCCCACTCGGTGGCTCGGGCCGCGGACCGGAGCGAGGCGCCCACAGCCTGGAGCTCCCAAACCCACCGACAAACGAAACTGCCGCCTGCGAGCGAGCGCGGCGGGCGGAGGCGGCTGGATCCCGCACTGACGCGCCTCCTGTCCCCTCGCTTCCAGGCAGCGTCGCCCCGAGGCCCAGGGCAACTCCATCCCCACCGAGGAGCCAGCACGGGGCGGCCTGGCCTCCGTCCCGCCACGCGCCCGCCCGCCCGGTGAGCCCAGCCGCCTGGGAGCGCACACCCACCGACGTGACTCCTGGCCGTCCATCCTGACCACGTGCCAGTTTGAACCAGGTCCCGGCCGACCTCCCCAAGGGGCAGCTTCCTGGGACCCTGACTGCCCACCCTGAGGCCTCGGCTGGCACGGCGCTGGGCACCAGTCCGCAGTTTTCCCGAAGGGAGCCGGGGTGTGAGGCCACAGAGCATCTACCTTTTCTACGTTACCTCGAACTGCCCAGGGACGCGGGCAACATGAAACTCATTTTTTTATACAAAGACTCCGTCACTTGGAACACAATAAAGGTGGTTTACCCCCACTACCTGGAATTCTCCAGCCTGGCCAAGATCTGGACACCACGGGCCCCGAGGGACAGGGCCCCTGGCAGGGTCTCCACGCTGTCTGGGGGGAGTGGGCTTTCCAGTTACACCTGTGCTGCGTGGCAGGGTCCTGGGCGCCTGCGGGTGCCAGCGGCCGGTGGGAGTCCGGGCAGGGCTGCGCCCAGCTGGGAAGTGGAGATGGGGAAGCTGCTGACCCACCCGGGCGTCTGGGCCAGGGCCAGGGCCAGGCCCCGGCCCCAGGTGGTCCCCCTTGGCAGCCCGCCCTCTGGGTCAGGGTTCAGATGGCCACTTCCGGCCGCTTGCTGGGTGACCCTGGACAAGTTGCTCGGCCTGCAAATGGGAGTGACACCAGAGCCACCCCGCGGGGTCGTAGGGGACTTCCGGATGAGTCTGGCTCCCCGTGGCAGGCTCCTGGCCACTGTGCCTGAGCCCGAGCTGCCGGGAGAGGATAAGGCACCCCCCCCCAGGGCCCCCCAGCTCAGAGGCCCTGCAGAGATTGCTGGGCGGGCGCTACCTTTGACCTGGGCCCCGGCAGCTTTGAAGTCTAGGCCCAAAGCCCTCTTTTATTGCAGGGGTGGGGGCGGGGATCCCCCAGGCTGTTTTAAGGTGCCGAAGGCACCCCTTCTCAGCAGGGAGTGGTGGGGTCAAAGCCGTTGGGACGCTGGGAGGCTGGCAGAGAGCAGATGTCTTGTGGGTACCCATGGTGACGGGGGTGGGGGGGTGGGGGATGTGAGGTCAGACTTGGCTGAATGAACTGGCCTCCAGGGGACAGAGGGGGTATGGTCACCCCACAGTCTTCTGGGACCTCACTGAGCCACAGGCCCCGGGCTCTCCTGCGACTCTTTACCTTGACCCCAGGAGAGGTCTGGACACAAGGTGGTGGGGGTCAGGGGGGACCACGTGAGTTTGGGGAGGGAAGCCTGGGAGATGGGGCGTCAAGGATGACTGATAAGGGGCCACTTTTACTCCCACGTGGTTTTGAAGCGAATCCCAGACACTGTATCGTTACACCCCTGAATCCCCCAAGGAAGGGCCACACCACTCTCGCCCCCGTGCACACCTGTCCCTCCCCTTCCTCGAGCGCCAGGCCGGCGGCTCGGCCTCTGACGTCAGCGCCCACCGCAGGCTTCACAGGCGGAGGCCGCGCCCAGGGCCGCACGTCGAATTGGCGTTCGGGGCCTGTGCAGCCGCCGTGCATGTTTCTGAATTGGAGAAACGGGGTCATTAGTTCTGCAGCGTCTCCCGTGTCCTGGCGGCGGCTGCTGGCACCTCCTGGGCGGTATTTGCTGCCTGTCCTGTGCTTTCTCGCTTTGGAAAAGGTTATTGATCTCAGAGAGGAAGGGAGAGGGAGAGAGAGACAGACACATCCGTGATGAGAGAGAATCATGGCTCGGCTGCCTCCTGCACGCCCCACACTGGGGATGGAGCCCGCATCCTGGGCCTGTGCCCTGACCGGGAATCGAACCATGACCTCCCGGTTCATAGGTCGATGCTCAACCACGGAGCCACGCCGGCGGGCGAGGGAGGACACTTTTGAGAGGGGGAGGACGGTGGTTGGTGACCAGCCAGGACACAGGTGTGTCGCCTGGGTGTGGCCCCCGCCACCCGAGGGAGAGCGTCCCCGCAGGGCCCCTGCCACGGAGTTGGAAATGGCAGCCCCCCGAGATGATGGAGGGGGGGAGGGGGATTGTCCCTGAGTCAGTGGCTCCCAACGTGAGCACACACCCACAGCGGGGCCATTTGACTTTTAAGGGGGGCAATTCGAGCACGAGTTATTCACAATGAATTTTTTGCATTTCTTACGGTTCTAGGGGCCTCATATACAGTATATAAATATATATCTATACCAATAAAAGGGTAATATGCTAATTAGACCGGTCGACCCACCATCTTCCAGACGTCCGACTTCCTTCCAGACAAAGCCATGGTGGTGGGGGCTGAGGCAGAGACAGTTAGGGGCTAACAGGCAGGCAGGGGAGGGCAGTTAGGGGCAATTAGGCAGGCAGACAGGTGAGTGGTTAGGAGCCAGTCGTCCTGGATTGCAAGAGGGATGTCCGACTGCTGGTTTAGGCCCTGTAGATAGGGCCTAAACCGGCAGTTGGACATCCCCCAAGGGGTCCCAGATTGGAGAGGGTGCAGGCCGGGCTGAGGAATCCCCCTCCATTCACGAATTTCATGCACCGGGCCTCTAGTTGTGATATATTTATGCATTTCAGTTCTCTAGGATATGTTTTGAAACTGTATTTGTTTTTTGGTTTTTTTTTGCAGCACAGCCATGCCCAAAGGCAGCCTCGCCTCTGAGCCCCTGGCTGGGCTGGGTCTGGGGACCCACCCTCACCCCTGCTGTGTTTGCCTGGGGTGGGGCATCCAGGCCAGGGGCGGGGCCACGAAGGCTCCTCCTCCGTGACATGGGCCCTCCTGTGCTCACGTGAGGCGGGTGGCAGTTGTGTGCGGCCTGGAGGGCCTGGGAGGGAGGTCCCACAGTGGACAGCTCCTGAGTGGGCACTGGAGGGGGGAGAAGCGGGGATGGTGTGGGCTGCAGTCCCATCTCCCAGCGCCCCAGGGGCCACGGGATGGGGAGGGATGGAGGCGGGGGAGGGCAGTGCCTGCTGCTGGGGGTGGAGTACGCATGGCCAGCAGGGCTCCTGGCCCGTCCCCGGCAGTAAAGGTTGGGGTGGGACTCCCTGTGGGGGTGTCCTAGGCTCAGTCTTTGTTCCCATAAACTCGGGGAGTGGGTCAGGTGACCCTCGGGCCTGCCCAGGGCCGGCTGTCCCGGAGTCTGTGGGCCGAGTCAGTCCTGAGCCCTTAGGAGTGACAGCAGTGGGGACAGGTCCCCCGGAGTCCAGCCCCTCTCGGGGGTCTTGTCCCCACCTCTGGGCCCGGGAGCTCAGTGGGTGGCCTGAGGCCCAGGTGCCAGGGATGCGTGGGGTTCGCAGCCCCGTCATGGTTCCATCACGCTTCCTCGGGCCTCACACCCCCCTGGAGGCCCACTGTTGCTGGTCTGCTGCTGGGCCAGGAAAATGGGGGGGGGGGGTCTGTCAGCCCTGAGTGACAGAGAACCCGGTCCTGGGGGCTGGACGGGGCCAAGCACCCTGCCGGCTCCCAGGCTTCTCCCGGCCGGGGCTGGAGGAAGAGGAGGAGGGAGGGACCGAGGGAGGACAGTCTGGGGCCCTGTCCCCACCCCCGCCACCTCCCAGGACCCCCAGGGGCTCCTGCCTGGGACCCCGGAGCCCCACCTGCCCCGGCTGCTGGCTGTGATTAATGGGGCACATCAGTCACCGGGGGCCCCGGATGCCACAGGAGCTGCCATCAGCAGGCCAACCTTGCCCCCTGCGGCGCCCCCCCCCCGCCCCGAGGCTGGACCCCCGCCCCCTACACAGTGAAACGGGCCTTTGTCACCGGAGCTGTGGACTTCCAGCTTCCCAGGGGCAGGGAGAGGCCTGCTGGGGGGTCAGCACCCCCAGAGCAGCCCTGGCCCAAGGCCACACACCTGCTCGGCTCCCCCACCCAGCGCGGGCCAGACCCCTGGGACACGGGCAGGGGGACAGCGGGCTCCGAGCCAGGTCCTGCCTGCCCCCTGCCCTCGGCAGAGTCCTGGCCCAACCAGGCCCAGTGCGAACTCGCCCACGGTGGGCGTGGCAGAGTCCCGGGGGGCACACGGGCCCTGGCAGCTGGAGGCACTGCTGCCGGCCCCAGAGCCCGGCTAAGCCAGCGGGAGCCTCCGCTCCTGGAGGTCAAGGTCCTCTCCGGGCGCCTGCATCCTCGCTCCCTGTCCCGGCGCACGGGAGGAGGCCCACCCTAGGGACCTTGCTGTGATGTCACTTCCACGCGGAGGCTGCTCCCCCATGCGGCCACTCCAAGCTGCGGGGCTCAGGGCGCCACCGTGAGAATTTGGGGGACACAACTCAACCTGTAACGAAGGGCGTTCCAGGAGCCCAGCCCTGGGGCCACTGTCCCCCCCTTCCCCTTCTCGACTGTGACAGCCTCCACCGTGGGTGACCACCATCCCCTCCCGGCCCCTTCGTGGGCGCAGCTGGCTCAGCGAGAGGCCACGGGCCCCTCGGGGGGTGGGCACTGCTGGGGACACAGAGGCCAGGGTCCCTGAATGGCCTGGGACAAGACGCCTCTCCTCCTGGGACCCCCGAGCCCACGGAGGGTGGGACAGGCCCCAGGCCTCTTCAGGGAGGGCCCCGAGCCTGCACTTCCTGTGACCCCATGTGACAGGCCCAGGGCTGACCCCTCGGTGGGTGTCACGGGAGGTCTGTGTGGGGGACCCACTGCCTCCCCTTGCTCATCCCGCTGGGCTCCGCGTGTCCAGGCCAGGCCCCGTGGCCTCCCCCAGCTCAGGTTGCCTGCCTGGTGTCAGTGAGGAGATGCTGCCGCCCCACCCCCCCGTGCCCCGAGGCCTCACCGCCCCCCCCCACTCCTCACCTGGCATTTGCCTACAAGCCCTGGGGCTCCGTCCAGGCCCCAGCCCTGGCCAAGGACCCCATTGATAAGCATGCAAATCTCTAAATGAAATCCAATTAACACCCAAATGAGGGCCTGGGAGCAGCCTGCAGCCCGCCCTGTGGAGGCCGGGGGCCACCCCTCCTGCTCAAATATTTGTCTCTCATTTGAATGTCTTTGTGGGCAGGCGGGTAAGCAAGCCACTAAAAAAGGGGCTGGAAGACAAAGCCCGGCCCCGCCCCGCAGGTGAGGTGTGGGGAGATCTAAGCTCTGCTGGGCTCCCCGCTTCCCCCTTCCCAGTCCTGCACGCGCTCCCCCCCCCCCGCCCCGCCTCGAGGCCTTCAGGGGCCCGTGGCCCCTCCCCGACTGCCCCTCTGAGCCCCAGCCCTGCAGGCCTCTTAGCTGGGTTCTCGGTGCTGCACGGTGTGTGCCTGAGTGGGGGGAGGGCACCCGACCGCTCCAGCCCTCCGTCACCCCGGGCCCCCCACATCCTAACTGCCCTCGGGTCTGGCCTGCTCAGTCCATCCTGGCGATGTGCCCATTTTACAGGCGTGGAAACCGAGACTCAGGGCGTCGGATACGCTCCCGAGGCTGGTCAGCGAGCAGGATTTCCAGGGAGGGGACGCGGCGGCCGCTCTGCTCAGGGGTGGCAGGGCTGGCCAGCCACCCGGCAGCCACCCCCCTCCCCCGAGTGTCCCTCAGCCCCAACATGACCTCCCTGACCCTGGAGCAGTCAGGGTGAGCCTTCAGGGCTGGGCCGGGGGAGCGGCACGGAGTGTTCGGGCATCGGGCATCGTGGGCTTCCTCCCGCCTGAAGCGGGGGCTGGGGTCAGGCACACTGTCCAGGGCCACCCACGGGGCTCCTGACACCCACTCCTCCACCCGAGGGGGGTGAATCTCCCCTCCCGCTGCCCGGCCTCTGCCAGGCACCATCTCACGGTGACCTCCCCGGACCTCTCTCTGGAGTTGCCCCCCGCCCTCCTGGTCTCACAGGCAGAGCCGGCGAGGACCCCTCCCACCCCTTGGGGGCGATGGGGAGAAAGGCAGACGGCCACAGACGCAGGCGGCAGGAGGCACCCAGCCCGGTGGCCCCACTCACCCCTGGGCCAGCCTGTGACCCCGCCCCTCCTCTCCGGGGGTGGGGTGGGCACTGAGGCTGCAGCAGGAGCCGCAGGAGGGGTTTTGGCAGCTTTGGCAGCGGGGTGGGGGGGGGGCAGGTCAGAGGTGGAGGGGGCAGTGGCGCCTAGTGCTCAGGGGTCCGAGGTATGAGCTGAGTCTGGAGAAGAACCATATCCCCGGGGGCTCTGGTCGGGCCCCCTGACCTGGGGACCAGGGAGTGCCCGGCCTGCAGGCACCTGGCCAGCGGAGCGAGGGCTGCAGCGGAAGCCTGTGGGCAGGGTGGGCGCGGCTGAGAGGAACGGACCAGACGGCCAGCCCTGGGGACGCACGGGGCAGGTCGCGGACCCGTGTCCCGTGGTGGGACCCAGCCCTGCGTGAGCCCTAACAGCCTGCACTGTCCTGCTGCCTCCGTGGCCAAGAGGAGGAAGAGGAGGAGTTGGGAGGGGGTGCAGCTGGGGCTTTGGGGACTCACCTTGGCATCCCGGACCCCGGCCATCCCACCGCACGCTCCCAGGCTCTCTAGAAGCCTCCGGGCCACCCCGGGCCCGGCCTGGGTCCCCGTCCTCCTGGGCCTTCGGGGGCCTCTGTGGCATCTGTGGATCTGGGGGACCCTGGCCCAGCAGCACGGTCTTCTAGTTGGGGTAGAATTCACCTAAAATTGGTGAGTCTGCACCCAGATCGCCATAGGCCTGTCCCTGCTCAGGGGGCGTCCGGAGACCCCGGCCTCTGCCCTGTCTGACCTCTGTCACGCACAGGGCCGCGTCCGCACCCGCATCCACTGTGGCCCTCGGGCCTGTGCGCTGAGCTGATGGGGAGACTCGGGCCGCGCCCTCCCGCTGAGGAGCTGGGGGCCTGGCCGGCAGTCGGGGTGTGTGTGTGTGTTGGGGGGCACGGGGCACCCCTAGAGTGGGCATTCTCATCTCTGTTGGGTCCAGGGAGGTCCCGTTTCTGCTCCCTCACCTCCCATTCCTCCGGAATGAGGCAGAATGTCATTAAAATCAATAGATGCCCTGATTTTAAACAAAAAGGAAACAGAGACCGGAGCTTTTGCCCGAGGGCAGACAGCCAGAGGCCAGGCAGGAGGGACACGTGGCCGTCTGACCCCGTGACCCCTACGTGGAGCTGGGCCTGACTGAGGACCCCCCTCAATGGCCAGCCCGCCCTCGTGCTCAGTCCCTGGCTGAGGCAGCGCGGAGGGAGGTAGTGGATGAGGGTTTTAGGGGCCCTCGCGTGGATCCCTGGATCCCCCACCTCTTCGAAGCCCTGTGTGTGCTGGGAGGAGACCTGACGTGGGGGTCAGAGCTCAGCTCAGGGGGCAGCCCAGAGCCTGGGGGCTGGGGGGCTGGGGGCCTGGGGGGCTGGCAGGCCGGGAGGGCTTCCTGGAGGCGGCCTGGGAGCCCATAGGATGGAGAACCTTCAGGCCAATGGCGCGCCTGGCAGTGGGCTCACATGTCGTGTGGGACCCCAGGGGGAGGGGACCCAGCTCCAGCCCAAGTGGCCCAGGGGCTCAGCCAGGCCTGGTCCCCACCCGCACCACCCTGGCTTCCCCTCCTGCCCAGCCAGTCCCTGCTCCCCCGCCCCCTCCTCGCCCCTCAACACAGCCCGGCAGTGCTCCGTCAGGTCCAACCTGTTCTGGGCAGGGCCAGGGTGGCTTCCAGCTCTTTCTGTCTCACTTCACCTGAAGGCCCGCAGCCTCGCCTCCGCCCAGCCTCGCCCTCCCTGCCTCCCTCCCGCAGCCCCAGGGCCTTTGATCGGAACAGATCAGGCAGACAGAGCCTCCTTCCCTCCTTCCTATACACACACTCACATACAGACATACATAGACACTCATGCCCAGAGACACACACATGCACAGCCACAGCGACACACTCATATGCACACATACACACACATACACACTCATACAGACTTAATGTCCATCGCTAGCACACATATACACATAACACAGAGGCACACACATGCATATACATGAACATACACAGACACATATACACATAGAGACACACTCATACAGAGACACAGCCACACCATCACACTCATGCACACATAGAGACCCACATACGCACAGTTACACGTCACACTCATATGCATACATGCAGACACACACACATACACACGTACAGACACGCAGACACGCACGGCAGAGCAGGCTTGGGCTTGCAGCCATTAGGCTATGGTGATGGGCCCAGGTTGCCCTGGGCTGGGTGAGGAAGCTCGGTGCCATGAGGCCACCTCGCCATCACCGTGGCTCTGTGGTCCCCACCCCTGGCCCTCCTAGCCAGTCCCCCACAGGGTGCGGGCCCCAGGAACACAGAGCCTGCCCTGGCACGCAGCCCCCTGCAGCCTGCTCCCTGGGCGGCGTGCGGGCTCTGCTCGCTGCACACCCCCCGGCCCAGGCACTGTTCCTTCTGCCTGTTTTCCATGGTCTGGTCTTAACTGGAGGTGCCTCTCTGTGGCTTTAACTTGCCTTTCCCTAATTATTTTCCATCTGACTATATCATTGCTGATTTTTTTTTAAAAAATATTTTTATTTATTTCAGAGAGGAAGGGAGAGGGAGAAAGAGATAGAAACATCAATGAGAGATAGAATCATTGATCCGCTGTCTCCTGCACGCTCCCTACTGGGGATCGAGCCCACAACCCCGGCATGTGCCCTGACCAGGAATTAAACCCTGACCTCCTGGTTCATAGGTCGACACTCAGCCACTGAGCCACACCAGCCAGGCTCATTGTTGACTTTTAAATTGTGCTGTTTGTTTTCTTATTGTTGAGTTTTGAGAGTTCCTTGCGTATTCTGGATAGAAGTTCTGTATCTGGCTAGTGATTTGCAAATATTTTCTTCTAGTCTAGGGTCTGACTTGACAGAGGAAACATCTTACGTTTAACAAAGTGCATCGACTGTTTTTCCTTTGGCGGGCCATGTTTCCGTGTGGTATCTGGACATCAAAGGACTCTTTCCTAACCCGGGTTTTCAGTGAAGGGCCACTTTGCCCCCAGGGGGACTTGGCAATGTCTGGAGACCTTCCTGGTTGTCATCATGGGAGAGTCATACGGCCCCATATCCGGCAGAACTGCCTGGCCCCGCATGCCAGCCGTGCTGACTGACTGAGACCGGAGACCCAGGCTCTCCTAAAGTCACAGGGCTTTCTCCCACGTTTTCTTCTAGGTGTTCTTTAGTTTTATGTTTCACAGTCAGACCCACGATCTTGCTGGGAGTTAATTTCTGCGATCTCTTGTGGGCCAAGGTTCTGTTTTTGCAGACGGATAGCCAGTCGACCCAGCAGCACTTTTCCCTTTTGCTGACAAGGCCATCCTTTCTTCCTCGAATTGCCTTTGTGTTTTTTTGCCCACACTCAACTGACTGTAGGTGTGTGGGTCTATTCTGGGCTTTCTGTTCTGTCCCATTGACCTGTGAGTCGTTCCCGTCAGAGGACACACTATCTTGATGACTGTAACTTTTAGTAAAACCAGGTAGTCCGTGGTAGACAGATAGTAAAATAAAATGAAACTGGGTAGTGTGCGTCCTCCCATCCTGTTCTCCTTTCTCTAACTTGCTTTAACGATTCCGGCTTACCTGCATTATCCTATTAATGTTACAATCAAATTACCAACATCTACAAAAATGCCTGCGAGGAATGGTTGAATGTGTGAATCTTTGGATCAACGTAGGGAGAACTGACAATACTGAATCATTCAATCCATGAACATAGTATACCTTTCCATTTATGTCGGTCTTGGATTTCTTTCATCAGTGTTTTATCACCTTCAGTATACAGAATCTACACACTTTTTGTTATGTATTTATATGCAAGTGTTTCATTTTCGGGGTGCTACTGTACCAGTTAATAATGCGGATTTTTTTCAATAGTTACACATATGCTGATATATATGCCATTTGATATGTATGCTATTTTGTTGTATTGACAAGAAGCTTCAAAACTTCATATGTCAATTTTTCTGAAGGTGTTAACATCATAGATATTTTTACGCTTAAAAATGTCAAATTTTGTGCCAAAAAAAAAAGAGCATTTGCGGGGAAGTTTTAATTCATTACTTTATTTTGAAGAAAAAGTTATATACTTCAGGAAGCTTATGGTGAACATGCTTCATCTCAAGAGACTTGTGAATGCTGCTTTAAACGCTTTAAAAGTGATGATTTCGATGTGAAAGACAAAAAACGTCCAGGTCAACTGAAAAAGTTTGAAGACCAACAATGACAAGCATTATTGGATGAAGATGCGTGTCAAACTCAAAAACAACTTGCAGAAAGATTAAACGTTGCTCAGCAAACAATTTCTGATCGTTTACAAGCAATGGGAAAGATTTTAAAGGAAGGAAAATAGGTGCCACATCAACTGAATGAAAGACAAATGGAAAACCGAAAAGTCATCAGTAAAATGTTGCTTCAACGGCACGAAAGAAAGTCTTTTTTGCATCGAATTGTGACTGGCGATGAAAAGTGGATTTATTTGGAGAATCCCAAATGCACAAAATCATGGGTTGATCCAGGACAACCATCAACATCGACTGCAAGGCCAAATCGCTTCAGAAAGAAGACAATGCTCTGCGTTTGGTGGGATCAGGAAGGAGCGGTGTAGTATGAGCGTCTCAAACCAGGTGAAACCGTTAATACTGATCGCTACCGACAACAAATAATCAATTTGAACCACGCTTTGTTCATAAAACCACCAGAATGGGCCAGAAGACACGGCAAAGTAATTTTGCTTCATGATGATGCACCATCACACCCTTCAAAACCCGTTAAAGACACATTAAAAGGTCTTGCCTGGGAAGTGTTAACCCACCCGCCATATTCACCAGACCTTGCTCCTTCAGATGACCACTTGTTCCGATCGACGGCACACGCACTTTCTGAGCAGCACTTCAAAACGTGCGAAGACGTGGAAAATGGGGTCTCTGAATGGTCTGCCTCAAAACAAGAAAAGTTCTATTGGGACGGTACCCACAAATTACCTGAAAGATGGGGGAAATGTGTAGCTAGCGATGGACATTACTTTGAACAAAGAACGTTAGATGTTTCTCTTGAAATTATCGTGTTTTCTTTGATTACAAAATCCACATTGTTAACTGTAATAATGCCTGGAGGGGGCAGCTCGGGCCGCCCAGCAGAGCACCACAGACGGGCTTGAACCACAGCCTCTCACCGTCCGGTCCTGGAGGCTGGTTCCTCCTGAGGTCTCTGTCCTTGGCATGTGGACGGCCGTCCCCTCCCTGTGTCCCACATGGTCCCTGTGTCCCACGTGGTCCCTGTGTCCCACGTGGTCCCTGTGTGTGTCTGTGTTCTCACCTCCGCTTCTGACGAGAACGCGGAAACCTGGGACGGATTGGGGCCACCCCAGTGTCTCCATCTTACCTCCGTCCCCTTCGTGAAGCCCTTCTCTCCAAACGCAGCCACATCCTGACGGTCTGGGGTCAGGACTTCAGCACATGAATTTAGGGGACGCTGTTTAGCCGGGGACACTGCCTGTTGCAGTGTCCGCCTGGCTGCTGGCAGACCCAAGTTGCTCCTGCCCTGCGCCGCTCCAGGAATCTCTCGTCCAGTCTTGGCCTGGAGCCAGGTCCTATAACAATACCCCCGTCCCCGCCCCCGCCCCAGCCCCAGCCCCAGCCTCCAGATCCTGGCCACTACCCAGCCCTCACCAGCCCCTCGAGTCGCCTTGGTGAGTGGAGCGCACTGGGCCCTCCTGAGAGCGTGGCGGGAGGCTCTGGCCTCGGCCTCCTTTGCTGCCGGACCATCCCCGCAGTGAGCTAGTCACGCCCCTCGGGGCCCCGCTGGGGTCAGATCCGTGTCTCAGGAAACGGCTGGTCTACACCAGCCTCCCGTTCCCCTTCAGCGCGACTGCGTTGACCCTGCGCCCTGCCCTCCCCAGGCCCCGGGGCCCCGCCAGCCTCCCTCCCGACCCTTGGTGTGCAACCTCTGACCACCCCTTCCCATGGGTCACGCTGAGACGCCACCACCCCAGCTCGGGGCCTGGGAGCTGGGCAGGGGGTGGGCAGGCCCAGGAGGGCAGTGCTGCTTGGTCAGGCCGCTGCCGGCCTCAGGTCCCCGTGTGGTCCTGCCGCCGCCGGCATAGCCTGTACCTCTCGGGGGGGGGGGGGGGGGGGGCTCTTCTAAAGGCCCAGGGACCCCGCCGAGTCGTGGAGGTCAAAGGTCTCGAGTGCGAGGCCTCAGGGTCTTCGTTCCCCATCAGCACGCGCCCGGCTGTCGGTCCTGTCTCCTCTGCGGCTCCGGGCTCCCTCAGCCCAGCCCTGGCCCTCGCCCTGGGCCCCAGCCTCTGCCTCTCTGGGTGCTGCCAGGAGCCCCTGGGACTCTCATGCTCGACTATTTACTTATTTATTTATTTAAATCTAATTTTTATTGATTTCAGAGAGGAAGGGAGTGGGAAAGAGAGAGAGAGAGAGAAACATCAATGACGAGAGAGAATCATTGATTGGCTGCAACTTGCACACCCCACACTGGGGATCAACCCCACAACCCAGGCCTGTGCCCTGATTGGGAATCGAAACATGACCTGGTTCGTAGGTCGACGCTCAACCACGGAGCCACGCCGGCCGGGCTCATGCTTGACTCTAAGCCTCCGCCCCTCCCACTGCCTCTGGGTCAGTGGCTCTGGCATCGTCGGGCCTGGGTGGGGCACGGCCAACACCCAGCCCACCCTGCCAGGGACCCTCCCCGGGCTCCCTCAGCCCCTGCAGGACCTCAGGGCTCCCCACGGCCTGTCCCCCAGAACTGGGAGGGGTGCCCCAGGAGAAGGGCAGGGGCGGAGGAAGTAGATAAGCAAGGAGCAGGTCTCTGTGGGGGCTCTGGGCACAGATGGCACCACAGAGTGGTCCCTTTGAGACCAGGGCTGGCCTTTTCTATTGGGGGGGGGGGGGGGGGGCGGCCCTCGTTGGCCGGGATGCCCTCGGGGAGGGCCTGGCCTCCTGTTCGCCTGAAAAAAGTTCTCCGGGAGGGACAGTAGTGAGCAGTGGGCCCCCCACCTCAGTATCCTGGGGGTGGGTGCAGGGCCCGGTGCCCTCTTGGAAGGGGCCCCACGTCTCAGAGGCAGGGGCCCCACGTCTCAGAGGCAGGAGCCCGGGTGAGCCGGCAGGGAGCGGGGCGTCAGGAAGCTGCTCTGGACCCCAGGAGGCCCTTCCTGAGGCGGAGCGGGGCCCGCCGGGAGGCTGGGCAGGGCCGGCACAGCGGTGCGTTCTCGGGCTCCCGCCCCAGCAGGCTGGGCTCCGGGCAGACGTGCCGCCGGCGGCGTCAAAGGGCACGCGTCTGCCTGCACCTGCCTGCCGGGCGGCCGCGGCCGAGGCCCTGTGCCTGGTGTCTGTGCTGTCACCTCAGGCCGGCGGCTGGGAGAGGGCTGGGTCCCTGTGGGTGTGGCTGTGGGGTGCGTGTGGGCACGGGTGTCTCTGAGCTGCGTGTGCGGGGGGGATGGGAGCCGGGAGGCAGGGCCCTGTCCAGCAGAGCCTGTGGTGTGGGCTGAGCTTGCGGGGAGTCCCCATCGGGGCCTGCCTGGCCGGGGTGCCGGGTGCCCAGCCGGTCCGAGGCGGGCTCCGACGTGCCGGGGTGAGCTCCACTCCTTCCCTTGGGCAGTGCTGGTGACGGGGACTGTGTGGGGTGAAGGGGGTGGGGGCGAGCTGTACTTTCTACTCAGTTTCCTATAAATCTAAATCTGTCCTGACAAAAATAAAGGCTCTTATTTTAGTAAGAGAAATAAAGTGAAGCCCCACGGGCTTGGGTCCCGCTGGGGAGATCTGAGTCGTTGGAGGAAGGTGGGTCCTGGCCAGGTTGGGCTCTCAGACGCAGAGTCGGAGACGAGGGGAGGGTGCAGAAGGTGGGGGAGGCCTGCAGGTCCGACGGGGCCACGTGTGAGGGGGCCGGAGAGGAGGGTGCGCGCAGGAGTGTGAGGGGGCGAGGAAGCCCCGGGCCCCAGCAATAGCCATGGCCAGGAGGTGGGGCTGTGGAGGTTGGGGCTCAGGGGAAGGACAGTGGAGGCTGGGGTACAGGAGGAGCAGGTGGAGGGGGAGGAGGTTGACCAGCAAGCCGGAGGAGACGGGCGGGTCCTAAGAAAGTTCGAGGAGAGTCCGGCTGGTACGCTCAGTGGTTGAGCCTTGACCCATGAACCAGGAGGTCAGGGTTCGATTTCCCGGGCAGGGCACGTGCCCGGGTTGCGGGCTGGATCCCCAGTGTGGGGCGTGCAGGAGGCAGCCGATCCATGACTCTCTCTCATCAGGGATGTTTCTCTCTCTCTCCCTCTCCCTTCCTCTCTCAAATCAATAAAAATATCTTTAAAAGAAAAGAAAGAGAGAAAGAAAGAACGTTAGAGAAGCAGGTCCTTGAGCAGCTGGAGGAGATGGGAAGTTGGAAAGGAAGCAGAGACAGGTGGCTGACCAGCAGAGACAGGAGGTCGACTCACAAACCCCAGGAGGCACAGGGCTGCCCAGCAGGCTGCGGGGGCCAGGCGGCGGGCCAGGCGGCGGGCAAGGCAGCGGAGGAGATATGCACTGACCAGCATGTGGGAGTGGACTGGAGGCTGATCAGAAAGTTAGAGGAGACCTAACCGGTTTGGCTCAGTGGATAGAGCATCGCCCTGCGGACTCAAGGGTCCCAGGTTCGATTCCGGTCAAGGGCATGTACCTTGGTTGCGGGCACATCCCCAGTAGGGGGAGTGCAGGAGGCAGCTGATCTATGTTTCTCTCTCATCGATGTTTCTAACTCTCTATCCCTCTCCCTTCCTCTCTATAAAAAAGCAATAAAATATACTTTAAAAAAAAAGAAGAAGAAAGTTAGAGGAGATGGGGAATTGATCAACCAATGAGAGGAGATAGGAGGTGGATAGTGAGCTAGAGGAGATGGGGGTTAACCAGTGGAAACTGGAGGCTGAGCAGCAAGCTGGAGGAGTAAGGGGGCTGACAGCAAGCTTGGAGTGGGTCACTGGGTGGAGCCTGGGCAGGCCCCGCTGTGACCTGGTGCCCGGGGCCCCTGGAGGACGGGGCGCTGAGGGTCAGGGCCCTGCAGGCGGCTTCTCGGTAGAGCACGGTGAGCAAACCCGGTGGTTCCGGGGACGCTGTCCAGTGCTGTGCACCGCCCCGGGGTCCTGACCTGGGCCTCTGAGACGGGCTGGGTGCATGAGGCTGCCTCGGACGTGGGTGTGTGTGTGACTCTCCAAGGCCCTCCGCCTCGGGCCCCGGGGACACTGCACCCAGGAGCCGCGTGGCTGGTCACACGGTGAATGCTTCCCGTGGAGGAGCTGCCCGCACACCGTGTCCCCCTCTTGCCCGAGGCAGACGAGGCTGCTTACTGTCCCGGCCCCACGTGGGTGTGTGGAGTGGCCGCCGGCCCCACGTGGGTGTGTGGAGTGGCCGCCGGCCCCACGTGGGTGTGTGGAGTGGCCGCCGGCCCCACGTGGGTGTGTGGAGTGGCCGCCGGCCCCACGCGGGTGTGTGGAGTGGCCGCCGGCCCCACGTGGGTGTGTGGAGGGCAGTTGCTGGTGGCTCTGGCAGTGTCCCCGGGGCCTGTCCCACTCCAGGGTCCGGAGGCTGGTTCTAGAACGGGAGAAGCCGGTGCTCTTTGCCCGCTGGGGCCCCAGGGCAGGACGGCAGCAGCTGGTGGGTGGGGGGTGCCCAGGCCATGCCCGGCTCCCCACCCCGGCCTCAGGTTTACCATTAACAGGCCGGTGGGCGGGGGGGGGCTGCAGACAATGGGTGTTTGTTCGCTGTGGCCGGGGAGGCCCCACGGGGCCCTGGCACAGCCATCAAAGCCCAGCGGTGGGTCCACAGGGAAGGATTTGTGCAAACAAAGGGGCAGGTGCGGGCGGGCCAGCTGCGGGGCGGGCTGCGCGGTGGCCATAGACGCCCCGGGCCACGGCCTCCCCACCAAGGTCCGCTGTCCGTCCAGGCCGGGCTGCGGGTGCCCCCCGCGTGGGGCCTGCGAGCCCCACCTCGCTCACCCCCTCCCGGGCCTGCTTGGAGCCTCGGGCGGGCAGGTGGGCGGGTGGGTGGACGGGCCCTCGGGCAGCTGGCTTTCCACTGGGTTCCAGCCAGAGCTGGACACCTCACCGCTCCTCAGAGCACCCCCGGGGGCCCCTTTAACCGAGGATCCTTGGGGAGGCCCAGCACCCATCCTCGTCAGGCGTCTGCTGCTGGGCCCTGTCCCCAAAGTGGGCATCCAGGGTCAGGGGTCAGGGTACTGGTGTCTCGGTCAGAGCCCACCTGTGGCCAGGGCGCTGACCAGGGCAGGTGCCTTGGGACGGCCGCCCTGGGTCCGAGGGGCACCTGGACACTTTGCTGGGCACCACCTCCCTGTCTGCTTCCCGGGGGGGCCACATGGACCCGACGGGGGGGGCTGTTCTGACCGGCATGGGGCTGCGTGGGGCTGCGTGGGGTTGCGTGGGGCTGCGTGGGGCCGCGTGGGCTGCGTGGGGCCGCGTGGGGTTGCGTGGGGCCGCATGGGGCCACCTGGGGCTGCATGGGGCTGCCTGGGGCCACGTGGGGTTGTGTGGGGTTGTGTGGGGCTGCCTGGGGCCACCTGGGGTTGCGTGGGGCCGCGTGGGGCTGCGTGGAGCCGCCTGGGGCTGTGTGGAGCCGCAGATGGTCCAGGCTCCTTTGTCTTCACATGACAACTAGACGTGGACCTGCCGTCCTCGGGAGCCACGCAGGGACACGCAAGGACAAGTCCGGACAGACAGACGGCCCGGCCGAGCCCAGGTGGGCAGGGCTGGTGACACGGGTGGAGGCCCAGGCGGTGGAAAGGAAGTGGGCCTGGGCGGCGTCCCCGCCTTCAGGACGAGCTGGGGGGCGGGGGGACAGCAGCTCGTGTCGGGGAACTCCGCCCGCGGGCGGCCCCTCTCACACCCGCTTCCCTGCTCTGACTCCTGCCATCCTGGGCCCAAGGGGGACACTGGCCCACGCATCTGAGCCTGTGACCCCCCAGATGCTCTACCCATCCCCAGCCCGGCCCCCCGCCGGCTCCTGCCCCCCACCCCGCCACGGACACACCGGTCTGGCCCTTCTCCGGGGTTGTCAGCATCTGCGTAAGGGACCTGCCGTCCGGCTTGATGGCCCCCACGCGGGGTTCCCCTCTCAGAAGGGTCCTCCCTGGGTCAGCTGGGGCGCCCTCTGGGATCACCACCCACCTGAGCACCAGCCCCCCACACTGGGGCCCCTCCCCCAGGAAGCCTTCCCTGACCTCCCAGGTCCAGGGGGTCCCGGCCCCAACCCCCCGGTGGACGGTCGGGCACACCGTGACCTCTGACTCTGCAGGAGGGGCGTGGGCCGGGGGTCCCGGAATGCCAGTGCACACACGCCAGCCGTCCCGGGGGACCCATCGCACCAGGTGACGGCCCCTCCTCCTCGTAAATGGCCGCAGCAGGGGCTTCTGGGAGGCCACGCTGCCGAGGGTCCCGGGACCCCGGCTACGGGTGTCTCTGTCCCTGATGGCCCAGGCCTTCCTGACATGAACCCCGCCCTCTCCCCCTCATCCCCCGACACATGCAGAGATCGAGGCAGCCCTTCCTCAGGACCTAATCTTAGAAGCGATGTCATCACTTTTGTCGCATCCTATTGGTCAGAGTGAGTAAGTCCCACCCACAATCACAGGTGTCAATCACACAGGATGGGGATTGGGGAGGCCGGGCAGCCGGGTCCTTAGAGGATCAGAGCCTGGCCGGTGTGGCCCAGTGGACAGAGCGCCGCCTGCGGACTGAAGGCTCCCGGGTTCGATTCTGATCGGGGCACAGGCCTGGGCTGCGGGCTGGATCCCCAGTGGAGGGTGTGCAGGAGGCGTCCGATCCGTGATGCCCTCTTACCGTGGATGTTTCTGTGTCTCTCTCCCGCTCCCTTCCTCTCTGACATCAATACAAAATATTTTTAAAAAGTAGGATCAGTCTAGGGCGTGTCCATGGGATCACCAAGGGCTGGACCCGAGGGAGCAGAGGCCCGAGGGGGGCGCACAGACCGGCCGTGAGGCTGCAGCAGCCCCAGCTCAGGTGCCCCCCCAGCAGGTGCCCCCCCAGCAGGTGCCCCCCAGCAGGTGCCCCCCTGCCCCCCCAGCAGGTGCTGGGCTGGGCTGGTGCCTTCGACAGAGGAGGTCGCTTTGAGGCCCATGCGCCCCTCATGCCAGCCTGGACGCTCACTTCTCTGCTCCAGGTGCAGGAAGTCCCTGATTGCCGACTCGGGACCCTCCCTTCCCCCTCCCCTCCCCTCCCCTCCCCTCCTCTCCCCTCCCCTCCCCCACCCCCCTGCCCCCTGTGGTATGGGGAGGGGACAGAACAGCAGCGGCCACCAGGCTGACACAGGCGGTCAGCCGAGAGGCGACCCTGTCCTCAGGATGTCCCTGCCGTGCCGGGGACACGGAGGCGGTGGCAGGCGTGGTGTTCCCGTGGAGGGTGGCCTGCAGGTGGTGAGGGCCTGGTTCCTGGGAGTAAGTAACGTGGCGGCTGCAGCCCCCCCACGGGGAGGGCGGGACGTGACTGCACCATCTTCCAGGATGGGAGGGGCGGGCGGGAGGGAGGGAGGGAGGCGGCGGGCAGGAGGCAGGTCGGGGCCTGTAGCCCGAAGGGGACGGGTGGGGAGGGGAGGGGGTGGCCAGGCTGGCGGGGAGCACAGAGAGCCAAGTGGGGCGCCTACCCTGTCTCACCCACGGCCACGCCTTGGTCATTCTAGGCCCCGAGCCCTCGGCAGTCCCATCAGCTTCTCTCCGGCTCCCGGCCGGTCCCTCTCCATGTGGGCTGTCAGGGTCCGACCTGCTGCTGTTGGGGGGGCTCCCTGCTTGTCCTGCCTCCATGGCCCCGACGCCCCCAGCCTCTCCTGGCCCCTCCAGGCTGCCTCGAGGTCTCGATCACCCGCTCTGCTGCCCCCTGTTCCAGTGGCTGCTGCTGCCCCTCTGCCCCTGGCCTCCCGGGCACACCCCTCCCTCGTCCTGCTCCTGCCCCCCGGCCGCCTGCCCTCCTGCCCATCCCTCCTGTGGTCTCGCTGCCCCGCTGCTGCCCGTGGGGACCTGCTGACCTGTCCCAGGAGGGGAAAGGGCGAGCCGCCAGACAGGCAGGCTGAGACAGGCGCGGCCTGGCCTCCCTGCGCGGAGCAGGCAGCCCAGGACGGATTCTTTCTGGAATGTGGGGCCAGCCTGGCTTGGCACGAGGCGTGGGCACTGCCAGCTTCCTGCAGGCCTGCTCACAGGTGGGGAGTGACCCCATTTCTGCTCAGCCCGCCATCCAGCCCACGCCGGCCTCCCTGCAGAGGCTGCCCACCTCGGAGCTGGGCACAGGGTCACTGCTCCCCGGACACCAGCCGGGCCCCTCCCCCCGGTTTCCCAGACCCGCGGGTTCAGGAAGACCTGCTCCCCCATCTTCCACCTTCCTGCTCCCCCAGGCCCCAGGCTCCCTGGGCTGCCATCCCAGGCGTCCCAGGGCCGATCCCGGAGCCTCCGCACACCTCCGGGCCTGGCCGGAGCCCCTCAGCCGGGTGGGGCCCGATCTGCACTTTACCCACCGCAAGTCATTCTGAGAGCCACCGCCCGGGCTCCCAGAGCTGGGCGCCACCTTCGCCTTCATCCCTCTCCCCTCTGAGGCCTGGCCATCTTCCCCTCCAACCGGCCCTCCCACCCCTCCCACTCCCCACCAGCCCACTCCGGCTCCTTAAACACAGCACACGCGTTCCTGCTGCAGGGCTTTGCACGTGCGCCCGCGCCGCAGGGGACACGGGCTGCAGAAATCCATCCCACAGCTTCTCGGAGACGCCTGCCCAGAGCACCCAGTTGAGCTGCAATGCCTCCCCCCTCGGAGCCGCTCCCACTGCCCGACGGGCTTTCCCGGGTCCCAGCCCCGGGCATCTCTGGGGGAGCCCTGTTCACTCACACCTGACTTCCCCACCGGATAGTCATGAAGTGCGTGTGGGCCGCTCCCCGGCTCCTGCACTGTCCCCACGCCCCTGGGGCCCAGCCACCACGCGGGAGAAGCCCAGGTGACACGGGGCCATGACATGTGCCAGCCGGCAGCCACTGCAGGCCTAGGAGCGAGGGGGCTTAGAGGTGAGGGCGGCTCTGCCCCCTCGGACCCACAGGGGAGGCCACGAGCGAATGCCGCCCAGCTGAGCCCGTCGCCGGAGCTGGGGGGGTGGCACGGCCCCATCACCGGGGGGAAGTCACGGCGTGGGCAGCAGTGACAGCTCAGGCACATCCTTTTTTAAAAATATATCCGTATTTTAAATGTATTTTTATTGATGTCAGAGAGGAAGGGAGAGGGAGAGAGAGAGAGAGAAACATCCGTGATGAGAGAGAATCTTTGATCGGCTGCCTCCCGCACGCCCCCTACTAGGGATCAAGCCCACAACCCGGGCACGGGCCCTGACTGGGAATTGAACTATGACCTCCTGGTTCTTAGGTCGACCTCAACCACGGAGCCACGTGGAGCCCATGCTGCATTCCGATCCGGTGCTGCCTTCCGGATCCGCTCACAGCTCCGTGGCCCCGGGGTCACCCCCCTGCCCCCCCGCCCCCCCCTCCCCGCCGCCAGCCCCGGTGTTCGGGCCTGGAACGTGGTCTGACCATCCTCTGCCTTCCAGCAGTTTCCTGAGGTCGTGAGGTGGGGGGTGGGGCAGATGGTGACTCAGCGCCTCAAGCTCAGACCCCGCGCCAGGCTGCGCCCGGATTCTGTCGTCTCCGCGGGGAGAGACGGGGATGCCGGGATCGGCGCTTCTTACAGCTCGGGGCTCCTCGCGCCGGTCGGGGCTCCCTGCCAGACAGACTGAGTCGCTTCTGAGCCGTAGGCAGACGGAAAATACCAGCCCCACGAAGCTGGCCGTCCCCACACGACAGTCCACCCCCCCTCCCCATGGCCTGCAGCCTCAGGGGGCGGCGGCTGGACCACACAGGCCTGTGGCCACGCGGCCCGGCCTCCATGCCGTCCAGGGGGCCGCCCTCCTGGGCCTGGGTCTTCCCAGCAGGTCCCCACCGGGAGGGACAGCCACGTTGGGAAGCAGCCAGATGTGGCCGTCCCCCGGGACCGTCCCTGCCAATGGCTGTGCTAGATGGAGCCTGACTCTGCACGGTGACGTGAAAAGGAGTGTCCGGGTCAGTGAACTGCGGGCGGCGGGGAGGGCCCTTCCCCCGTGACCCTCCCTGGACTCCCCCACGCAACCTGCTCATCTGGCCGCGGACGTGTCCGGAGGTGGAGCCGGGCCGGTGCCTGCCTCAGTCTCCCCTCCTGTAAGGGAGCGGTGCCGTGGTCCCTGAGAGCCACCTACCCCGAGGGCACCGCCAGCCCAGCCCTGAGTCCCTGGGCGTGTGGCGTGCGTGTGGCGGGCAGGCCCAGCCCCGGCGGCAGCGGGGAGAGGCTGAGCGGCGGCGGTGCGGCCGGCAGGCGGGTGTGGGCGTCTCGGTGAATCACTAGCCTGGGGACAGCCCGCGTCAGGTGCAGCTCCACCCCAGACGCCAATTAGCGATTCGTCACCTCCTCCCCAAAAGCCAGTCTGCCAGGGCCAACCCTGCCCGGCTGAGGAGGTGGGAGACCTCGGGGGGGGGGGGGGGGGGCCCGCCTGCAGGGGGCGCCTGCCCGGAACCCGCCAGCATCCCTGGGCGGCAGAGCCGGCCCGCCTGCCCGGGAATGGAGTCCCCCGCCACCCCCCCTCCCGTGGGCAGCCCCACCCCCGGGACCCTGAGACGTGCCGCCCTCTGACCCTCCGGCCCGAGGGGCCGCTGAGAGGAGCAGGTGGGATAACGGTGCTGGGCCCTGTCCCGGGGCCCCCGTGGAACCTGGTGGTCACAGGGTGGCCTGGAGTGCAGCCCGGGCCCCAGGGGCCCCCCACTACCCCTCCGCCTTTGCTGCAGATGCCGCCTATTGGGAGAAGGCCCCAGAGGAGACCCTGCAGGGTGGGGGTGCGCTGGGGCCCCGGGCGGGGCTGGGCGCTCCCGGACGCTCCCTCTGGATTAGAGTCCCAGGCGCGTCCTTTGATGTCCCAGAGGGGCTGGGCCAGGGCCGAGCTCCCTCCGCCGCTTTGAAGTCGGCATGGCCCTGCGGCTCCCACTTGGCATCCTGTCCACCCAGGTTTTGGGGGAGGCGTGGGGCCCCCCCGGGCCTGGGTCAGAGGCCTGTCCCCTTGGGGGTCTCCGGGGTCGTCTGTGGAGGCCGAGCTTTGTCGGGGCCCACACGCAGCCCCCCTCCGCCCCTCGCCCTTCTGGGTGGGGCCTGCCCCCTGGGCCCTGGGCCCGGCCGATCAGAGCCGCCGCCGCCCACCTGCAGCTGACGGGGGGGCAGGGAGCCCAGCCATAAACCCATTTGCCCCCCGAACAAGAGGGAATAAAAGCTCATAAAACCGAGCCCGAATCAAAGCGGACTTATCTCCTCGTTTCGCCGTAAAATCTCGGAATCAGAGAGGCAGTGGCCTCTTGGGGCGCAGGATCCCAGACAGTTGCAGGCGCGCGGCCGTGAGGGGCCAGCACCGTTCACGTCACGCAGGCGCCAGGCCGGGCGCGAGGGCTTTCCGGAGCGCCCCTGTGGCCGAGGGGCCTGGCGGAGGGATGGGCGTGGGCTCCCACCCCCGGGCGCTGCCGGTGGCCGCCAGGAGGGCGTGCACAGCTCCCCATGGACCTCCAGAGACACCCCGAGGCTGACGCAGGCCTGGGGGCCACCCCGAGGTGACAGCAGAGCAGAGCAGTGGTCCCACCCACTCTGGGCTGGTGTCTGGGGGTCTCCTGGCCTGGGGCCTGTGCCCTCTGCTCCCTGCGGGAGACCCCCCCTCCACTTCCTGGGACCCCTAGACCCTCGGGGACACCAGACGCACCCTGCCATCGGGTGGACCCTGAGGCTCAATAGGGAAACCAGGGGGGGGGCAGGGCCCTCTCCCCCAGGCCCCTGGGCCCCTCCCTGTTCCCTGGGCAGCACCAGTCAGTGACGGCCAGCTGCCCGCCCCCCCGGCCTGGGGGTTCCATCAGGGACGATGTGTGTACATTGCGCGGGGGCCGGGGGACATGTGTGGCACACACCTGAGCATGCTGAACACGCATTTACATCCACGTGCACGCCACGGGCCTCCATGTGGTCACATGCACACACACACACACACACACACACACACACACACACACACACACGCATGGGCCTGCTGCCTGCACGCTCCCCGCACGCTTCAGCTCCTCTAAACAACGCCCGAGCCCTGGGCTCCCCAAGAACCTGGCGGCCCTTCCCTTCCAAACAGGACCGACAGGTTGGGACGCCGGATTGCAAACCTCCCCGAGGTGGATGGAGCGGGGAGGGGCCGGGAGGGTGTCCCGGGCCTGGACGCTGGGCCCCATGGCCCCGCCCCCCTCGCTCCTGCCCGGTGCTGGGCACCCCAGGGGGCTCGGGCCTGCATGCAGGGGCGGGGCCAGGAGCCAGCTCAGCCCCGCCATCTCCGCTGCGCCCAGCGCCTCTGTCTCGCCTCTCTCTGCACACGGCAGGCGGGTCATGAGGGGGGTCAGGTGCAGACTCGGGGACTGGATTCGGGGGGTCAGGAGGATGTGTGTCCTCAGCCTCCCTCCCACCTGCCCGCGTGTGTGGCTCTCAGACCCGCCCCCTGTTCAGCCTGGTGGGTGCTCAGGGCAGAGCCCAGAGCCGGGGGCTCTCAAAGACGCCCCTGGGGAAGAGGGCCGGGGAGCCCCTGCTTCAGAGGAGGTGCCTGAGGGGGTGGTCTTCAGCGGGGCCTAGCGATGGGCAGGGACAGGCAGGCAGCTCCCAGCACTTGCTTGGGGTCTTGGGGGTCCCTTCAGGCGTTCGCTGAGCAGGTGTGGCATCTGTGGAGCTGGGACCCCTCTTCCCATCCCCTCACCCTTAACCGGGTGCGGGAAGCTTGGCGCGGGCCTGAAGGGCACAGGGGTCGGCAGCCGGCAGCCTCCGTGCTCGGCTGTGAGGACCTAGGTCGCCAGGGCTCGGGGGTTGGGGGGGGTTGTGTTGATGACCCACTGGTTTGACACGGTGAAGGGTTTGGGTTTAAGCAGAGAGGAGGCCTGGTAGGCCTGTTTGCAAGAGAGCAGACGTGGCTTCGAGCTCCAAGCAGCCAGAGATGCTCAGGCCGGGCGGGGCCTGCCTCAGGGTGGGCCATGAGCCCGGAGTCCGGGTTCAGGGCTTGGGCACCCCAGGACCCGCTTTTGGCCAGGAGGCAGGAGCGGCACCGCTTGGCGCTGGTGACTGTGGGGGGCTGGGTGGACCCCGGGGGGAGTGAGGAGCCAACTTCCACCCTCCCCCCCAGCCCGACCACCGCGGGTCCTGCTCCCAGGCTCAGAGACCTCCGGGTCCGGCTCCTTCCCGCGTGTCTGGGGCTGGGGTGACCTGTGCTGCTGACCCTGGCCTGGAGAGCTGCCCCCGGACCGCAGGTCAGGGCTCAGGAGACCCAGGCTGCAACCCCCTCATGCAGCCCTGGGAGCAGGGACATGGGGACCCCGGGCGTCGCCCACAGTTCAGCCCGATGCCCACTGGGCCCCCGGGCCCTGAGGAGCCCCATTCATCCCCGCAGATGGCCCTGCAGGGATTGTCGGACCCCGGCCGCCAGCGGGCCCCTCCTGGGCGGGGGCTGTCTCTGTCCCCCGGAAACCACAGGCTCGGAGGGAGTAATGCTACAGATGGCCACGTGGTGGCGCCAACTCACAGGGAATGCAGCGAGGAGCGGGACTTCGGGCGGCGGGGCCAGCCGGGCCTGCCGCTGCCCTAGGGGAGCATGGGAGCTGGGTAGCGTGCTGGGGGGAGGGGAGCAGGTGGGTGCAGGGTGGGCAAGGGGCCTGGGTGTGGCTGAGGGGCTGGGGGTCGGCAAGAGCAAGCTGCAGGTGCTGGGAGTGTGCTGGGAGGGCCCGAGGACCCCGCCTCCTCCACACCCCATTCCCAGTGTGAGCACCCCACAGAAACACCCCACCCAGCTCCACCTCCACCCAGGTACCCCCCACCACGGGAGGCAGAGCCTCGTGCCCAGAGCCGCGTCAACCTGCTCCAGGTCACAGGGGTCCCTGTCCCTCCCCACCCGGTGCCGGGCACTTCTGGTGATGACGTGATGATGGCTGAGAGCGGGTCCGAGATCCAACTGGGCCATTAGGACCGGGACCCGATTCCCTCCGTCTGCTGTCCCTTCCCTCCTCAGGGCAGGCTCCATCCCCCCTCTCCACAGGTGCACACGCATGCTCACACACACTCGCACCCACACACACGCACCCACACACATGCACACATGCACACGCGCGCCCTCAAGGCACACATGCACACACTCACACACACGTGCACATGCACATTCACACACATGCACACTCGTATATACGCACACGTGCACACGCACATACACACACACGTGCACAGGACACATGCACATATGTACACACTCTCACACACATGCACACACTCACACACATGCACACGCACGCTTATATATACGCACATGTGCACATGCACATACGCACTCACAAGGCACACATGTGCATACGCACACGTGCGCACATGCACATACGCGCACATACATGCACAGGGCACATGCACATACGTACACACTCGCACATACGCTCACACATGTGTGCACGCACACACTTGCACATGCTAACATGGGCACGCACTCACGCACATGCTCGCACAGATAGTCCCCAACCGCAGCTGTGCCCCATGAGCGCTGGGGTGTGACGGGCCCTGGGCTGGGGTCCAGGCTCCCAGGGCCCGGGGTGGGTTGGCTGTCCAGGGGAGGAACACGGAGCTGGGAGTCCAGAGGGTGGTGGCCGGGTGGCAGGGGCGGGGTGCGTGCCCTCTGTCTCAGCTGGGCCCCGCGTGGGCGCTGGGCCGGCTGCAGCTCGGTCTGCAGCTCACAGTGCCCCCTGGAGTCGGGCCGGCGTGAGTCAGAGCCTGTGGGTCTGGAGCGCGGCCCCGCCCACCCCCTGCCCACCGCAGCTCCCTGCCTGCCCACCTTTGCCCGGGAGAGCTGGCCTGGCCTGAGCCCCTGCTGCCCCCCACAGGTTCCCCCAGCCCCGCCCCCGCCCGCACGTCCTCTCGTGAGTCACCCCAGCTGCCCTTCCCCCGCCGCCCCTCCCCCGCCGTCCACGGTGAGGAGCGGTGTCGCTGTCAGGATGACACAAAGCAGGGCCACCGTGCTGGGAGGCGGGAGCCGGGCTCTGAGGGCCTGGGGCAGGCGGGGACGTGCCCTCGGAGAGAGCGCCGTGTGCTGCCGTGCAGGTCGACCGGGGGCAGCACCAGGCCTGTGAGCTGGAGGAGGACACCCTCCCGGCACCCCGCAACTCCCAATACGCAGCCCCAGGGTTGGTGCCAGGACCCCCGACAGGTGGGGACACTTAGGCCCACTGGGGGTGTCCAAGCAGAGACCCCCCCATCCGGGCCTGGCTGAGCCCAGCTCCTGCCCCCCGCCTCTCTGCAAGGCCAGTTGGAGCCTGGACCCCAGCTTGTCCTCGGAGGAGCCGGGACCATCACCCCCCCCCCCCCCCCAGCAGGAGGCCTGTTGGCCCTGCCGACCCTGCAGTGGACGGTGAAAGAGGACTGCCCACCCCCTCCGCCCACCCCCCCCCCCCCGGTCCCTGCACCCCCTGCAGAGTCGTCTGGTCCAGGGGCCCCAGGGTCTGCCCTAAGGGGACCCCAGGGCTGCTCCCCTGGAGGAAACTGGCCAGGTCCCTGAGGCTGTCAGGAAGCCCCTCCCACCCCACTCTGTGGGCAGGGAGGGCCCTGACGGACTGGGAGCTGGGGCAGGCTTGCGGCCAGTCGGGGTGACCCAGGCCTCCTGGGACGGGCACCCCTCACCCCCACCATCCCCTGTGAGCACGTGCTCGCTGGCTGGCAGCTGCTCTGCTGACCGCTGGCCAGAGTGCCCTGGGCTTCAGCCACCGCCCTCTCCTCCCAGAGGTGCAGACTCCTCCTCTGGGTGGGGAACGTGGCCGTGGCGGGCACCCTGGCCTGGGCTGGGCCGCTTGGAGCTGGGGCTGGGAGCCGAACGGGGTGGCCCGAGGGGTGTGGGTCCCATGCACCCTGAGCAATCACGCTGCACCCACCAGAGGCCCTCTGGGGTTGGGGTGTTCACGGTTTCACTGTCCGGCTCCCAGAGACGGCCACGCCACCAGCACCCACCGCACGCCCCGCCGCCCACACGTCCAGGCCCCACCTGCCTCCTGCCTCAAACACGTCTGCTTGGTCCCAGCCCCACACAGCCGCGCCTCGAGCTGGGCCCCGCCCCCTGGAGGGCTTCTTCCCGCCTGGCACTCGCCGCTGTCTCCGCGGGCATCCGTGCGGGCGCCGTGTATCTGGGCCCCGGGGGGCTCTCAGCGGTTCCCAGCGGCCCTGCCACGGGTGGTGGCGGTGAGAGACACGAGAGGGACCTTAGCTCCTCCTCCACGTGTTTCGGTAACTTCCGTTTTGCTAACGAGCAGGGGTTACTTTTATAATCAGGAAACGCTGTGTGTATTTTCTTCAGCTGAAACTGGTTCTTGCCCGGGCGGCGGGGCTCAGTGGCTGAGCGTCGACCTAGGAACCTGGAGGTCACAGTTCGATTCCCGGTCGGGGCACAGGCCCGGGTTGCGGGCTCCATCCCCAGTGTGGGGCGTGCTGGAGGCAGCTGATCCATGCTTCTGCCTCATCATTGATGTTTCTCTCTCTCTCCCTCTCCCTTCCTCTCTGAAGTCAATATATATTGATTTCATATACACTGAGTGGCCAGATTATGATGATCTCTGGACGCATAATAATCTGGCCACTCAGTGTACTTATGTATAAGGCAGTGGTCAGCAAACTCATTAGTCAACAGAGCCAAATATCAACGGGACAACGATTGAAATTTCTTTTGAGAGCCACATTTTTTAAACTTAAACTATATAGGTAGGTACATTGTTATTAACTTAATTAGGGTCCTCCTAAGCTGGCCTTTGCTAAAGACTCAAGGGGCCAAAGAGCCACACGTGGCTCGTGAGCCGCAGTTTGCCGACCCCTGGTATAAGGGAAAGCTTGCAAATCTTGATATGTCAAGGGACCAGGAGATAGTGGCCCTAGCCTCTGGCTAGTAAGTCCTCTGCTTCTTTCTAACTACCCACAATGCAGTTCTTCTGCTTGGAAAAACCGTATTTTAAAATCCCAACTCTGTGGTCCGTCTACACTGAGTGGCCAGATTATTATCCGTTCAGAGGTCATCACAATCCAGCCACTCAGTGTATATTTAAAACAAAAACAAAACCGTGGTCCTTTAATAACGAATACGAAGCCCCAAACATGGCCCCCCTCCCACAGGGTGCGGCGTGCCCGCTGGAGTGCCCACGGGACTAAGGGACATGACACGTAGCTCCTCTCCTGCTGTGGCCCGGCCCCTGGGCCCTCTCCAGACCACAGTGCGACCCAGGGAGGTCCCTCCACGGTCCCCCCTCCCCCTCCTCCAACCCAGCCCCCTGTGCACACAGCACCGGCCCCTCAAGTCCCCCAGGCCCCCCACTGCTGGCCTCCATGGGGGTGCAGGGTTCCACGTTCCTGCAGGTACTCCCGTGCGTGCGAGACGTCAGCGTGCTGGCTCCGCAGGCCCCCGCGGCCGCGACTGTGGACAGACAAAGGGGAAGGAAGGCTTCCCCTGCCCGTTCGCTGCCGCTGGTTCTGCCGACGCCGCCCTCCCTTTCTTTCTTTAAATATGTCTTTACCGGTTTTAGTTTTTTAGAATTCTGAGCAGACTATTCATTTTTTATTTTATCGATTTCAGAGCGGAAGGGAGAGACAGAGAATCGTGGATCGGCTGCCTCCTGCACGCCCCACACTGGGGATTGAGCTCCAAACCTGGGCTAGTGCCCCAACAGGGAATCGAACCGTGACCTCCTGGTTCCTAGGTCGATGCTCAACCCCTGAGCCACGCCGGCCGGGCCCTGTGCCTTTAAAGCGTGTTGAGTTACGGGGACGCAGGACAGCGATGGGACACACGGGGAGCGGGAGGAACCGGATGCCACCTGGAGCGTGTGCTTCGCTGACGAGGGGGTGACGAAGGCGGCCCAGACGCCCGTGCTGGCGGCTGCGTGGGAGCTGGGCCCGCGCCTCCGTTCCCCTCGTCTCGTTCACTTGGCTGCCTGATGGGAGATAGCGCGTCATTAATAAGAAAATCCATGAGCGGCCCCGAGGCTGCTAATGGAGAGGAAATAAACAGCAGGAGCCGGGCCAGCTGCAGGCCTGCGCCGTCTGCCGCCCGCGAGCCCCAGGCTGTGCCGCCCGAGCAGGTGTAATCGGATCAGCGGCGCTGTGTTCCGGAAGGTGGCAGCCCCGCCCCCCGCGGTGCCCGGCTCCAGCCCCGAACCCGGGACGGCTCGTCCTCCCCGCCCTGCCTCCATCTGTGCCCCTCGGAGCCCGGGCCGTAGGGACCCCCACCTGGGCACCCGCGGGGCAGGTGGGCACAGGGTGCCGTCCTGGGAAGGTCCCGTCGGGCACAGGAGCAGGCCCGGGGTGGGGGCAGTGGGCCCAGCCCTCGGGGGGTCAGGAGGCCGGAGGCCAGAGGGACTGGAGGGTTCATTGGGGTTCCTGTCCCCAGAACCCCCAAACCCCGTCTTGCTGCCCCCTCGCAGGTCCTGGCCTGCTGCGCTCTCCAGGCCCCGCCCCTCCAGCCCTGACCCCCGCTTAGGGGGTGAGTGCAGAGGGCTGAGTTTCTTGGGGACCATGCTGGGCACCGGCTCTGACATCCTCAGGGAGCCCCGCCGGCCGCCCAGGCAGACCGGCCCCCCACCAGCTGGAGCTTCTCCCAGTCCCGCTGACCCAGGCCTCGACAGAAGGCGGTCACAAGCCCCCCACTGCTTCTTCGGGGGCACCCGGGCCTCTGGACACCTGTGACCCCGCCGTGTTCTCTGTCTTTGTGACCCCTGACCCTTCTGACCAACCTCGAAACCTCAGCATCGCCCGGGAGGTCCCGGCCCCTCCCAGGGGGTCCGCCCAGCCCGGCAGGGCCTGCAGTTCACGGGAGAAAGACTGGCCGCCCTGCGTGGTTCCGTGAATTCGGGACCCTGGCCCCTTGCTGCCGGGAAGGGGCTGACCCTCCCCCATTTCACCTCCCCCCCCCCCCCCCCCCGCATCAGGGCACCAGGGAAGGAGCCCGAGGGAGCCCGCGTGCGGATGGAGATCGGGGTCCCCAGCCTGCAGACCCCGGCCACGCAGCCCTCCACTCGGCGCAGCCCCCTCGCTCCCAGCCTGATTAGACGGGGTGAGGGGACCCCGTTTTTTTCCGGTTCTTGGGTGGTTAGGTTGCCTCCTCCCCCAGCCTCGGTCGCCCTGGCGGGACAGCCGGCTGCTGATCCTGGCTGCTTTCCTCCCAGGGAAGCAGCTGGACAGAGAGGAAGGCCGGGGGGCCCCGCAGGGCTCCCCCGGCTCCGAAGCTAGGGACCTTGCAAGAATTTGGAACCCTCTCCCAGTACCCTTGGGGTGCGGGCACCCCGAGTGCCATCCCTGCCCTCCCGCCGTCCCTGCACCCCAAGGTCCTGTGCGGGACTCGGCCTGGGCCTGGGCCGGCGCCTCCCAGGTGGCTCTCCCCTCGCTGGGGCCCTCCATGAATTTTCCCCACCAAGTACCAGACCCTCAAGGGCTGGGCCCCTGTCGCTTCCCACACAGGCGTCCCTGGTGAATGGACGAGGGAGGGAAGCGTCCAGCCAGCCCTTCCCTGGGGGCCGGGTGGTGAGGAGCCCCAGCCCAGCTCTTGGGGACCCCATGGAACCAGGCCCTGGTGTGGGAGCCGAGGCCCACCCAGCAGCCCCAGGGGAACCTGGGCTTAGCTCTCGGGCTGGCCCGGGGGCGGGCGGGGAGGGCAGCTGGAGGGAGCGGCTCAGCCAGGACGAGTTTATTAAAAACCAGTCGGGATCCGGGTGTCAGCTGCACCCTTCCCAGGCCCCAGAGTCATCACACACGCCAGGCAGATGAGCCCTGAATAAATGTCACGGCTCCGGCCGCGGGCGCAGCCGGGAAATGTCAGCTCCTCCGAGCCGGGGATTAGCTGCAGGCACCTGGAAGCCTGTGCCGTGCATGCCCCCCCCCCCCCTGGCCACGCGGCCCCTCCTGCCCACGGCCCCTCCTGCCCTCGCCCCAACCCCCCCCCCCACCCACGCGGCCCCTCCTGCCCGAGGCCGGGCCAGCACCTGGGCAGAGGCTCCCAGCCTCCAGCTGGGGGCTCATGGGCTCCGGGGAAGGGTGCCAGCTGCAAGGAGGTGGGGGTGGGGTGGGGGGACACACACCAGGGTCCAGACCAGGCGCCGGGTGGGGGGCAGGCAGCCGTCGGGGGAGCTGCCCACAGAAGACGCCGCGGGGAGGTGGTGCCGTTTAGGGGAACCAGGGGCTCCTCTCCCACGATGGGGCACATCCGTTTCCTCCCGGAGCCTCCATTTCCCACACGTGCACAAGGCCCCGGCCCTGCGGGCGGCGTGACCCCCCAGGTCACCCCCTCTCTGCCCTTACCTTCTCCCCGAGGTCCCACTCCCGCCCTGGGGCTCCCGTGTCAGCGCGGGGCTTACAGGGCGGGCGCTGGGAGCCAACTGTCAGGACGGACAGCAGGGAAAGAGACACCGACGGACACGCTGCCTGCCCTCGCCTCCCGCAGGACCGGGTGCTTCCCGGGACCCCGCGTTCTGGCTGGAAGGGAGTTAGCACCTCCACGTCGTCCTGAAGACGGGGGAGCGGGGCCGAGGTGGGGCCCAGAGCAGCCCTGCCCCCCCGGAGGAGAGAGGGTGAGGGGCCAGGTGGGAGCAGGACCCAGAGGGGCGGGCGTCCCAGCTGGTGTGGGTGAGGGTGCCGAGAGCACCGTGGAGGCCGTGCGTGGGCCCAGGGCCCAGGAGCGCAGGGAGGTGCTGAGCGCCCGGGACCGCGACGTGCAGCGGAGCCTGGGCCCGAGGAGCCCGCCCTGGCTGCCGCGGGTTCGGCTGGTGCGGTGGGGCCCACGCTGTGCAGAGCAAGCTTGTCCCCTCCCGTGCTGTGGCCACGATGCCTCTGGAGTCCCGCAGTGAGGGGCTGGTCCGGTGCAGGGAGCTGGGCTTCCCTGTAGGAAGGGCGCCTTGGGGTGCAGGGCAAGGCGGCCCCTCACCACCCGGAGCCCCGGGGAGCCCAGAGCAGCTGGGCCATGGGGCAGGTGACTGGAACCCAGGTCCGCGGCACCCGGGCAGGGGCGGGGCCCGGGTCTTGCAATTAGACCTGATGGCTGTCAAAGCACGGCTGCGTCGCCTGCCTGTGCGAGTGACTAATGGGAACTGAATGTCGCTCGCTGCTCTTCTCCCGGCTCATTTGTCAGACACGAGAGAGCGGAGGGCGCATGGGGGGCGTGGTCAGGCTGAGTCACTGCACGCGGGTGAGGGGGGCCTGGAGAGGGACCCCAGGAACCAAAAGCACCTGGCAGGAGCCCGTGGCTGTGGCCGTGACATTATGCGAGGGAGAAAGGGGACCCAGAGGTCAGGCCTTCTAAGCCCCTGCTGCATACCACAGGCACACACACGAACATGGAAAACACACACACACACACACACACACACACGGCACACACATGCACAGGCTCAAACACACTCATGTGTACAAATATTCATGCTCACCCACACTTACACACATGTACACATGCTCACACGCTCATGTGTGCACACATGTTCACACGCATGCACACACACTTACACGGCACACACATGCACAGGCTCAAACACACTCATGTGTACAAATATTCATGCTCACCCACACTTACACACATGTACACATGCTCACACGCTCATGTGTGCACATATGTTCACACGCATGCACACACACACACACACAGAGCAATAAAGCTGCAGGCGGGGCTCCCAAGCCGGCTGCACCACCAGGGGTGAGCCTGGCGATCCGGCATCTCCGGCCGCTGCAGCCCACGTCCAGGTGGGGCCTCCGGGTGGGGATGGGCCCCCCTGAGCCTCCGCTCCACAGGCATGTGAGCAGTAAAGGAGGTGCTGTGAGATTTGGGGTGCTCTGAGAGTCTGCCCTTCCCCCCGGGTGAATGGCTGATGGTCAGGGGCACGAGACCTCTCGCTGTCCAGGGCGTCTCACCGAAGGCCTCAGTAGCCTGCCCTCCGTCCCGCCCCCTCCTTGGCCACCCCAGCCCCTCCCGTCGGGCCCCACAGGGCCTCTGGCCACCTGGCTTCCCTCGCCTGGAAAGCACACCCTGACGGGTCCCCGTGGCCGTTTTGAACCCCGAAGACACTCCCCCTGCTGCCTTACGGCCTGGCCCGCCCTCCCTCCCATCTGGGCTCAGCAGAGCCTGGGAGGGATGCCGTGCCTCCTGCTGGGCAGGACAGACCCCCCAGAAAGGACCCAGGATGGGGACCCTTGAGGGGGTGCAGAGAGCTTCTCCAGAGGCCGGAGGGCGCCGGTCCCTGGTGCCTGGAAACCCGGCACCCCCACTCTGTGGATGGAAAAACTGAGTCTGGACACAAGGGGCTCAGCCGGGACCCCCTGTCCTGGCCCCAAAGGCGGGTCCCCAGAAGCGAGCAGGACCCCAGCCTCCGCCAAGGCAGGCCCCGCCCTCGAGGGTTTGGTGCTGGCGGGAAGGGGGCCCCGTGAGGAGGAAAGGGGTGCAGCCTTCCTGGAGGTCTCCCTGGATTTGTCAGGGGGAGGGAGCGAGGGGGCCCCTGTGAGGGGGTTGCCCTCGGAGGGACAGGGGCACGTGGCCTGCTCCTCGCGCACCCCCTGCTGCCGGCCTGGCTTCCGACCGCCCCATTATTGCTAAATGCACCCCATCGACCGGCAGGCGGCCCAGGTCCGACTCGTCGATACTCTCCGCCGCCGTGTTCTCGCCCGCTGCTCGCTCCTCCGACGCCTCCGCGGGGCTAATTGCTCTGACATTTCCACTGACAGGCGCATGTCGGGGATCTGCGGCCCTATTCCTGCTTGGGGGGAGGCGGACACTCCTTCTCTGCACCCCCATCCACACTTGAGGGCCCCCAGACTGGGGGAGGGGGGAGGTGGGCAGCCCAGGCGAGGCCTGGCCCCCCACCCTGCTCCCCACCCCGGCTGGGTGGGTGTGTGCGCTCGGCAGGGGCCCACACAGCTGTCCCAGACTGAGAGGGAGTGGCGGCAGACCTCACAGTCCCTGGCATCGGCCGGGACCCCGGGCCCAGGGACGGCCCGGCTGGCGTGACGTCCTCAGAGGTGGGCGTGTCCGTGTCCGGGCAGGCCTGTCCCCTGTGGGCAGGGACACTGGTTCCAGGACTCAAGGGATGCCCACAACGACCTCAGAGACCTCTCCCCCTGACACCCTGGAAGTGACCTTTGACCCCAGGTCACGGGGAGCACCTTCCCCGACGGTTCCCACTGGTTTTCTTTCTTCCCTTCTTTTCGTTTCATCCTCACGCAAGGACATGTTTCCGTTGGTTTTTGGAGCGTGAAAGCGAGAGGGAGAGACAGAGAGAGAGACACATCGACTGGCTGCCTCCCGCACGCCCCTGACCAGGGCGGGGAGCCTGCAACCGAGGTACGTGCCCTTGATTGGAATCGAACCCGGGATCCTTCAGTCTGCGGGCGGACGCTCTATCCACTGGGCCACACCGGCCAGGGCCCAGGTGGTGTTCGATGGTGGGGTCCCGCAGAGGCACGGGCTGAGGACCCCAGCGCTGCGCCCTCCTCCGCCCCCCTCTGCAGCTGTCTCTGCCCCCGCCCCCTGGGGGGCGCCTGGATTAGGGGAGGAGACGGGGAGGGCGGGGTTTGCAGCTGGAGGTAGAGGGGAGCAGCCCCCCGGCCCGGGAAAGAGCCCGGAGGCCACCAAGCCCAGGCGGACGCCGCTGGCCCCGCCCCCGCCCCTGCCCACGCCAGGCGCCCCTCGCCCCCGTCTGGGGGAGCACGCTGTCATTATGGGCAATTAAGTCCCCGGGAGAGGAGGCCGTGGCTGGAAGAGGCTGTTGAGCTCAGCGCCTGCTGATTGCAGGCAGGAGCTGTGATTACTCAGCACGGCTGGGCGGGCGGGGGGCGGGCGGGGGGCGGGGGAGGGGGACCGGGAGGTGGGGGCTGAGCAGGTGAGCGGACAGGACTGTCGGAGCCCCAGCCACGGCCACATCCCTCATCGTCCCACCTCCACGCGGCCCCTCCTCCCAGTCTACCCCCAAAGCCTACCCCCTGGGCCTCAATCCCGCCCTTCTCCTCCTCTTCCTGCAAAGAGGAGGTCCCTTTCGGGGTCTCTGCTCACCCAGGGGTGCTGGCAGCGTCAGCCCGTTGGGCGTGCCCAGCCCCTGGGCACAGACCCCACTGGGCCCTTGACGGAGCCCTGTCAGGGGGTTGGGGAGCCTGGCTGCCTGACCCAGAGAGATTGCTCACCTCAGTCATCCCAGCTGCAGAATGGGTCCACCCTGGGCGTACCGGTTAATCGTGCGGGTTGTTTCAATAGATGGAGTCACACGTACGTTGATATGTATGCGATGTGATATGTGTGCTATTTTGTCGTGTTGCTCCTTCAGACGACCACGTGTTCCGATCGGTGGCACACGCACTGTCTGAGCAGCACCTCAACACGGACGAAGAAGTGGAAAACGGGGTCTCTGGATGGTCTGCCTCAAAACAAGAAAAGCTCTATTGGGAAGGTACCCACAAATGACCTGGAAGATGGGGGAAATGTGTAGCTCGCGATGGACATCACTTTGAATAAAGAACTTTCGATTTTCTCTTGAAATTATCGTGTTTTCTTTGATTACAAAATCCGCATTATTAACTGGTTGAAGATTAATCCACATTATTAACCGGTTAATGATTAATCCGCATTTTTAACCGGTTGATGATTAACCCATATTTTTAACTGGTTAATAGTTAATCCGCATTTTTTAACCGGTTAATAATTAACCCAAATTATTAACCGGTTAACAGTTAATGTGCATTATTAACCGGTTAACGGTTAATCCTCACTATTAACCAGTTAATAATGAATCCGCATTATTAACCACAATAATGCGGATTTTGTAATCAAAGAAAACACGATTGTTTCAAGAGAAACATCCAACGTGCTTTGTTCACAGTAACGTCCATCGATAGCCACACATTCCCCCGTCTTTCAGGGAATTTGTGGCTCCCGTCCCAACAGACCTTTTCCTGCGAAGGCTGTGAATGCTGATGCTGCCGCTCACCCTCCCAGGGCACCTGGGACGGAGGAGGCCCTGCGGGCGGGAAGGGGAGGCCAGAGGGGACCCAGGGGAGGAGGCTGGGGGTGAACTGCCCGGGGCAGAGCCGGAGGACCAGGGAGCGCCTCCCAGTGAGCGCCTGGGAGTGTGGGAAAGGCTCCCCAGGACCCCCGGGGGCACGGACGGAGGGGCACACCGCGGAGGGGACGAGGGGACGGTGCCCCGTGTAGGGCGGCCGAGGTCCTGGCCCTCCGCCCTGGCCGGGGTCACTGGGCCCAGGGGAGAATGGAAAAGCGTAGCCCGGCCCAGCTCCACGCCGGCTCAGGTAGACAGGAACTAAGAGACAATATTTGTGTTGGCAGCAGACATTTGCCGAAAGGTTAAGTCCACAGCGGCAGAGGCCTGCCCTTCTCCTGCACCCTCAGCGCATCCGTCGCCCCGGCCCTGCACCCCCACTGAGCAAACAGGTGGGGCTGGCCCCACGTCACCAGGGGTCCCCTGCAGCCCTCCTGGAGGGGGCACACGAAAGCTTCGGGGTCCCCGGGCTGCCAGGGACACGGGGCTCAGGTGGGTAGGCTGTGGCCTGGGCAGCGGAGGCCGCCAGACCCCGTCCGCTCACGTGGGGGGCCTGGGACCCACCGTCCGCGCCGGGGTCTGGGCAGCTGTGAGCCGCGCTGGTGGGGCTCCTGCCCTCAGGGCGTTTGCCGAGGCGGGAACGCCGGGAGCCGAGCAGAGGTGGGGGCTTCACAGCGGGTGTAAGAGAGCTGGGTTCTGTGGGGTGCGTAGGAGCTCACCAGGAGGACAGGGCACGGACCGGGCGTCATGGGCTCCCGAGCCCCCGAGGAGGACGTGGGCGCCTGGTGAAGGGGCTCAGCAGGAGCGGGTGTGGCAGGTGCCCCCCTTTGCACCGGCCGAGCACTCAGCTGCTTCCCGGGGCGCCTGGGACGGAGGAGGCCCCGGGACGGGGAGCCACCGAGGGCCGTGGAGATGGAGACGCTGTGCGCACAGCACCTCGGGGCAGGCCCGGGCGGAGAGGGGCTGCGATGGACAGTGGGCGGCCCCTGAGGTTTGGGAGGCGCCGGGGAGGTGCCCAGCGGGGGGGTGGGGCTGCAGACAGGCCTCGGGCTCCTGCTGCGCCCACTTGTCGCCCGGGGGTCCCCCTGGGCTGCCAACAGAGGCCCACCTCCAGTGGCCGCTCACGGGGACCACCCCTCTGCGGGGAGCGGCTGGTCGGCGGGTCCCCGAGTTCACCGTCCACACCCTCCCTGCAGCAGGCACCCAGGGGCGACGCACTGCGGGGCCCTGTCGGGAGGTGGTGAAGGGAAGAACCATCTAGAAAGACAGGCTCTCCTCCGACCCCCAAGGCGGGTCTCCGCGTGGTGTCCGGGCAGCGAGCCCCAGTGGGTGCCTGCGTCGAGCCTCCCTGATCCCCGCCAGTCACCCCGCCTGGTGGGGCAAAGGGGACTCGGCGGTCCCCAGCCCCCGGAGCGCCCGCAGGAGCGGGGATGATTCAGAGCCGCTAGGCCGCCTGTGGGGTGGGTGACAGCGGAGGCAATTAGATTTAATGGGACAGGGCCCTCTCTCCGCCTCCCTCAGGCGGCAGCAGGCGGGAGAGGGATGTGAGGGAGGTGGGAGGTGGGGGACCCGGGGGGACTCTGACGTCAGCTCAGCCTATAAGAGGCCGCCTGGCCTGGCCGAGGGCTGTGGAGAGAGCCCCGAACCTCACGGTGCCATGCCCACCCCCAGCGCCGCCGCGCCCCAGGCCAAGGGCTTCCGCCGGGCCGTCTCCGAGCTGGACGCCAAGCAGGCCGAGGCCATCATGGTAAGGGGGCCGGCGGGTGCCGGCTGGCCGACAGGGGCCAGAACCCTGGGTGTCCCCGGGCTCAGACCCGGGCTTGGCGTGGTGTCCCGGCCTCGGGCACGTCCTCTGCCCGGGCTGGCAGGGCGACCCCGTGCCTGCGTGTGTGAGGCTGGGTGGGTGGGTCAGCATGTGTGCGAGGGTGTCCCAGGCCCGGCACAGCTCACGGCGGGGGGTGCTGGGCACACGGGGGTACAGCCCCTGGGGATGGCAGTCTGAGCCACGGGTGATCTGGATTCTGGGGAGAATCCCACCATCATCGCCCGTCCACCGTGTCCCACAGCCCCTGCCCAGCAGCCCTGGGACCGTCCCCAAACCACTGCCACTTGGGAGCCCCGGGTCCAAGGGAGTTTGTGCCGGGCAGCCCCCTCCGCTGGCCCCTCTGTGAGACGGGGGAGGGGAGGGGACTGGTCGGCCCGGAAGAGGGGCCTGCAGTTCGTCCTCAGGGACACCCCGGAATGACCAGCCCCGACGTTTAAAATGGGTTTGGTTTTAGACCTGATGACACCGTGGTTTGCGTTCCAGAGATTTCACGTGTCGGCACCTTCTCGGGGGTCGCGGGGAGAGTGCCCCGTGGAGGCCAGGGCCCTGGCTCTGTCCACACCCTGAGGTCATGTGGGGACCCGGAGAGGGGAGCCCCTGCCCCTCCCCCCTGCTCCAGACCCGAGGGCACCCGCACCTACTTGGAAGTTCAGCTCCAGGGGGTGAGCCCCCCACGCAGCTCCTCCTCCGTGCAGGCCTGGAGCTCAGGGGGCATCGGACACGCTGGCCCAGGGGCTGGCCGCCTCGGGGCCGGGCTGTGGACAGGGGCGCCCGTGTCCGGATGGAGGGGACGTGTGGCCAGGTGTCCGTGTGCTGCACAAGGGCTGGGAGGGACCAGGAGCAAAGGTCACTCACAGGAGAGGCCGTGGGGGCGCGTGGAGGGGTGGGGGCCGCTCCCCGCCCGGCAGACACCCTGCCGGCCTCCCCTCCCGGCCCCGGCTCTGGCCGCCGTCCATCTGGGGGCCGAGGGCAGCAGCCGAAGCGCCTGAGTCGCTCCTTCCTGCCACCTAATCCAGTTAGGGCCGGGCCTGGGGACAGCGACGCGGCATCTCGGCGCCGTGGCCCCCCCCCACCCCCCCACGCCAGGGGACGGCTGAGGTCCTGCCGGCAGTGGGTCCCGGGAGCACACGGCAGGCGCTCACCCGCAGCCGGCCTGCCTGTCCGCAGTCCCCGCGCTTTATCGGCCGGAGGCAGAGCCTCATCGAGGATGCACGCAAGGAGCGGGAGAAGGCGGAGGCTGCGGCCGCCTCGGAGCCCGCGGAGCCGCTGGGGGCCGGCGCGTGCGTGGAGCGAGACGGGAAGGCCCTGCTCAGCCTGCTCTTCACCCTGCGTGGGGCCAAGACCGCCCCGCTCTCCCGCGCCCTGAAGGCCTTTGAGGTGAGGGCGGCGGGGGCCACGTGGGCACCTGGGGGCCGGTGTGAGCGGGACTCGGGCGCTGCCCAGGCCACGAAGGGCAGAGGGTACGAGGAGCTTTGGGGGACCCCACAGCCCCCATCACACCTCAGGTTCTTGGGGACCCCATGAGTCTCCTGCCCGCCACCCTGCACGTGTGGACGAGTGGACGTGGCCCCCAGCAGCAGTTGGGGGGCAGGGTCCCCCCGCCTGCCCCCGATGGCTGATGTGGCAGCCGGCTGCGTCGGCCGCTCTGGCCACACCAGGCCGGGCGGGCAGGAGACTGGCCCCCGGCACAGGCTCTCAAATGACATTACGGCCAGACCGCCGTCCAGCTCCCGAGATGGCTGTGTGGCCGGAGGGCCCTGGAGACCCAGCACCCTGGTTGCCGGGCAACAGGAGCTGGCGGGGGCAGACCCTCCTGCAGCCCCGGGCTGAGTGTCACGTAGCCATCAGGGAGGCGGGACCTTCTGGCAGCGGCGGAGGCGGCGGCACGGCCCTGGGCTCCAGGGCAGGTGAACCCCAGTCGGCGGGGCCTCAGTTACGGCCGCTGAGAAATGGGGCCGTCACGCCCGCCCTGCCTCCCTGGGGATGGGGGTGGTTCTAGGGGGCCCCAAACACCCTCGTGGGCTTGCCGTCAGGCTGAGCCAGGGAACACCGCGGGTGCACCCAGGAAGTGGGGTGAGGGCACCGTGGCGACGGCATCGCCCCGTTTCCCGCCACAGGACCTGCCCCGGGGCTGAGCAAGGGTCCGCGGTCCGGGCAGGGCGGGCGGACCCCAGGCCTTCCCCCCTCGCCCCCTCAGCTCTCGCTCCACCCCTTCCCCGCTCCCCTGCCCCGGCTCCTTCAGACCTTCGAAGCCCAAATCCTGCACCTGGAGACGCGGCCAGCCCAGAGGCCACGGGGGGGCGCCCCCCACCTGGAGTACTTCGTGCGCTGCGAGGTGCCCAGCGCCGACCTGCCCCACCTGCTCAGCTCCGTGCGCCGGGTGGCGGAGGACGTGCGCGGCCCCGGGGAGAGCAGAGGTGAGACCAGTCCTCTGCCCCGAGGGCAACCCGTGACCCCGACGCGGGGGTGCAGGGCTTCCCAAGGGGAACCCTGACGTGACGAGGGGGTGCGGCCGGGGGACTCGCTCCCTGCCTGCTCTGGCCCCGTTCCCCAGCCGTGTCACAGCCCCAGCCCCCCCCCTCCCCCGGCTGCTGGGGCAGGGCCACGCTCCCCCACGGCCCAAGGCTCACGGCCCCTCCTTCCGCCCGCCTGCCCGCCCGTCCGTCCGCCCGTCCGTCCGTCCACCCGTCCGCCCGCCCACCCGTCGCCGTGAAGTCCTGTGGTTCCCGAGGAGAGTGTCTGAGCTGGACCAGTGCCACCACCTGGTCACCAAGTTCGACCCTGACCTGGACCTGGACCACCCGGTGAGCGGGGCCTCCAGGCCCGTGGGCCCGGCCGTGGCCCCTGCACCTGTGGCCGGGGTGGTGGCCGGGACCCCGGGCTGACCCTGGGGGGTGTCCGGCTCCGAGCAGGTGTGGCCCCCGGGCACCCCCTGGGCGTGGGCAGGGCCGGGGCGCTTCCTGAGGGGCCCCTCTGCCGCCAGGGCTTCTCGGACCAGGAGTACCGCCAGCGCAGGAGGCTGATCGCCGACATCGCCTTCCAGTACCGCCAGTGAGATGCCGCCCGCCCCCGCCCGCCCCCGCCCGCCCCCCGCCGCCCCCGCCCGATCCCACCCACAGGGCCATCCCACCCACAGGGCCATCCCACCCCACAGGGCCATCCCACCCACAGGGCCATCCCACCCCACAGCCCACCCTAGACCTGCTGGGGCCGGGGGGAGGGGCGTCCTGGTCACCACCACCTCCCCCACTGCCCCTGGGGTCCCCAAGTCACAGCCAAGCCCACCGAGGCACAGAGCAGAGGCCACAGAGCCGGCCAGGCATCAGCCCCAGCCCTTCCCATCCCCCCTCCCCTGTCCACGAGGGTCCCTGACCCACTGCCAATCCCTTCACAGCGGCGACCCTATCCCCCATGTGGAGTACACGGCCGAGGAGATTGCCACCTGGTGAGACCCCTACGGGCCGGGCAGGGGCAGGGAGGGCCTGGGGCTGCCCCCCGAGTCCCGGGCCCCAGGGCGGTGCCTCCAGCAGGGCCGACCCAGCCCCATGGAGGGGCTGCCGAGGTCCCCATGGCGGCCTAACGGGGAGGCGGCCTGAGGGGGAGCTGAGGGCTGCCCAACCCCCTCCATGGAGCCTCCCAAACCGGGGGTGAAGGCTCCCCAAGGAGCGAGGAGAGGCCAGTGGGGGCCGCTCAGTGTAGGGACCAGGGGCGCCGGGCCAGGCCTGAGTCCCCGCCCACCGCCCGCCGGCTGCCCGCCTGCAGGAAGGCGGTGTACACCACCCTCAAGGGCCTGTACGCCACGCACGCCTGCCGCGAGCACCTGGAGGCCTTTGAGCTGCTGGAGCGCTTCTGTGGGTACCAGGAGGACAGCATCCCCCAGCTGGAGGCCGTCTCCCGCTTCCTGAAGGGTGCGCTGTCGGGCGGGGGAGGGTGCGCTAATGAGACAGGGAGGCTGCAGGGGGAGGGCGGGGGGCGGGGGGGGGGGGGAGAGGGGAAGGAGGGCTGCGGGGAGGGCCTGGGGGTGCAGTGGGAGGGCCGGGGGGTTCAGTGGAGAGGGCCTGGGGGTGCAGCGGGAGGACCCGGGGGGCTGTGGGGAGAGCCAGGGGGCTGTGGGAGGGCCTGGGGGCTGTGGGGAGGGCCTGGGGGCTGTGGGGAGGGCCTGGGGGTGCAGCGGGAGGGCCGGGGGGCTGTGGGGAGAGCCAGGGGGCTGTGGGAGGGCCTGGGGGCTGTGGGGAGGGCCTGGGGGCTGTGGGGAGGGCCTGGGGGGCTGTGGGAGGGCCTGGGGGCTGTGGGGAGGGCCAGGGGGCTGTGGCGAGGGCCTGGGGGCTGTGGGGAGGGCCAGGGGGTTTGGTGGAGAGGGCCTGGGGTGCAGCGGGAGGGCCAGGGGGTTTGGTGGAGAGGGCCTGGGGTGCAGCAGGAGGGCCGGGGGGCTGTGGGGAGGGCCTGGGGGTTCAGTGGAGAGGGCCTGGGGTGCAGCGGGAGGGACTAGAACCACCAGCCCCTCTGCCCCCACCCTCCGGGGCCCTGACCGCCCGTGTGGCCTTGCAGAGCGGACCGGCTTCCAGCTGCGGCCCGTGGCCGGCCTGCTGTCGGCCCGGGACTTCCTGGCCAGCCTGGCTTTCCGCGTGTTCCAGTGCACCCAGTACATCCGGCACGCGTCCTCGCCCATGCACTCGCCTGAGCCGTGAGTGTCCGTCCCCAGGGGCCGGGGAGCCGCCTCCAGCCGGGGAGGCAGACCAGGCCCCGCCCACCGCCCCTCTCTGCCCCCAGGGACTGCTGCCACGAGCTGCTGGGGCACGTGCCCATGCTGGCCGACCGGACCTTCGCCCAGTTCTCCCAGGTGCGTCCGCAGCTCGGCCAGGACCGGGGTCAGCGAGGGGCAGGCCTAGGGCTGGGGCCGCTTGGGCTCAGGAGCCGACAGGGAGACTGTGTCATCCTGACTCGGAGGGGCGGGTGGGCTCTGACCCATCCCGGAAGACCACCTGATACCAACTAAGACATTCCCTTTGCCAAGAGGCCGCCTGGGTCAGGGAGCCGGGGACCAGCTGGGGCGATTCCCATGGCCTGTGCTGCCACCTGCTGGCTCTCCCGGGAACAGCAGGCAGCCGTCCCGCGACCTTGGTTTTTCCAGAGTCCAGGGCCCCCTGCGGGGCTGCCACCCCTCCCCCCCAGGGCCCTCACCTCCTGCGGGCGCCCGGGCGATGGCACCGAGCCCCCCAGGGCCCCGGTCAGCCTCCTGCCCCCTCCACAGGACATCGGCCTGGCGTCCTTGGGAGCTTCGGACGAGGAGATCGAGAAGCTGTCCACGGTGGGTTCCTTCCCCTGCTGGGCCAGGGCGTGGGCTCAGGACCCCTGGGTGCAGGCAGGGCCTCTGTCTGGACTGAGGTCTCTGTTTCTGCCCCAGGAGCATCACCCTCACACGCGGGCCACCCTGACCTGCCTGGTGGGTGGGGTGTCCAGAGCAGGCAGTGGGGGGCTGTCTCGCTGACCTGCCTGGTGGGTGGGGTGTCCACGGCGGGCAGTGGGGGGCTGTCTCGCTGACCTGCCTGGTGGGTGGGGTGTCCAGGGCGGGCAGTGGGGGGCTGTCTCGCTGACCACACGGTCCCCGCAGCTGTACTGGTTCACGGTGGAGTTTGGGCTGTGCAAGCAGAACGGAGAGGTGAAGGCGTACGGCGCCGGGCTGCTGTCCTCCTACGGGGAGCTCCTGGTGAGCCCTCCCCGGGGGCAGGCGCAGAGTCGGGGTCCCAGCGGGAGGGCAGCCTCGGCCCAGCCTCCGGGATGCAGGCCTCCCAGGAACGCCGAGAACCTGTGTCCCTGCCTGTCCTGCCCACGGGTGCCCAGGCCTTGGCAGGAACCCCGGGGGGGGGGGGGGGGAGGCGGCCACCCCAGGGTCAGTTCCCAGGGGCCGGGCACCGGGTCCTGTGACTGTGGCCTCCCCGCAGCACGCCCTCTCGGAGGAGCCGGAGATCCGGGCCTTCGACCCCGACGCGGCCGCCCTGCAGCCCTACCAGGACCAGACCTACCAGTCGGTCTACTTCGTGTCCGAGAGCTTCAGCGACGCCAAGGACAAGCTCAGGTGGGCCGGCTCCCGGAGCCCCCAGACGGGTGAGCCAGTGGCAGGCTCGGCCTGCGAGCCCATTTCACAGAGGGGAAAACTGTGACCGCCTCCGTGACAACACCCCTCCCACAGCAGCACCCCCAAAAGTCGGGAGTGGGAGACCTGAAGCTGGGCCCCCGCCCCCCCACCCGTCAAGGCCGGGTCAGGGCCAGGCTCCTGGGAGGCGGAGTCTGATTTTGTAAGAGGAGGTGCAGATGCCCCCCAGCTCTGCCCTCTGAGCCGCCGGGGCCATGAGGAGGGTGCACACCAGGGCTGGGGGGCCCGGGGGGCCTGGAGGGAGCAAGGAGCCCCGTGGCCTGGGGCTGGGGTTGCCGTGGGAGTTGGGCAGAGTCTGACCCACCCACTTCTTTATCCTGGGAACGGGCCGGGCTCCTGCTGCCTCGGGGGAAACTGAGGCCCGGGAGCTGTGTGCCCGGCGTGGGGAGAAGGGAGCGTTGGATCCCACACACAAGCTTAAGGACAGAGACTTCACTCCAGGGCGTAGTCCGGAAGGAGCGTTGGATCCCACACACAAGCTTAAGGACAGAGACTTCACTCCAGGGCGTAGTCCGGGAAGGCTCTCTGGAGGAGGAGGACTGGCTGAGCTGGGCCTTGAGGAGCAGCAGGGAGGGACGGGGCGTCCCGGAGGCCCTAGACCCAGCCCACGCTGCCCCAGCTCCCCCGTATGCCCCCGGGGCCCTGAGTCCCCACCGGGAGACTGAGGGTGCCTGCCGGCCCATCCGCAGGAGCTACGCCTCCCGCATCCAGCGTCCCTTCTCCGTGAAGTTTGACCCGTACACGCAGGCCATCGACGTGCTGGACAGCCCGCGGGCCATCCGCAGCTCCCTGGAGGGCATCCAGGAGGAGATGCATGCCCTCGCCCACGCGCTCAGTGCCATCAGCTAAGTGCAGCAGGCGCCACACTGTGCGCCCTGGCGGGCAGGTCTTGGGGTCTCCCGACCCTTCCGGCCTCCCCAGCCTCCCCGGCCCCTGCCCCTGCCCCTGCCCCTGCCCCTGTGAGCTCGCCAGAGACCCTGCCTGCCCCAGGGCACCTCGCCAGCCCCCACTGTGCCTCCCAGCTCTGCCTGTGATGTCCTTGTCCTGACTGGCTGCCCGCCATGCTGTGTGCCCCCCACGCTGTGTGCCCCCATGCTGTGTGCCCCCCACGCTGTGTGCCCCCCATGCTGTGTGCCCCCCACGCTGTGCTGCTCATTCACAACCTGAATAAAAGAAAGAAGCCCGTGCCAGCCTGTGTCCGAGTCTGTGTCCCCCAGGCCCAGCTGCACCCCTCAGCCTCGCTCAGAGGCCTTCCTGCCTCCTCCTCCTCCTGGGAGGCCTCCAGGGAAGCCCAGGCCCCCTCAGCCTGAGCCCACAGCGGCTCCAGAGGACCCAGGGGGTGCTGGTTGAGCTGCCTGCCCAGGGGAGCCCCGCCTGGGGCTGGCGGTTGAAGGGTCACAGCTGTGCTGATTGGGGGGGGGGTGGTCTCTAAGATCCACATGGAGGAGGATGGGGTTCTGGGGGCCAGCCTGGGAGAGCAGGTGGGCATGGCTGCCTCTGACTCCTGCACCCGCCCCACCCAGAGCAGGACCTGGGGTGCTCCCCAAATCTGAGCTGGTTCCCAGGTGGCCTCTCTGGCCTTGGTCTCCCCAGCAAGGCGGGTGGGGAGCCGGGTTGTGGGCTCTGTCAGACGCCCCCACGCTCACCGAGGGGTCTGGGCACGGCCCGCCCTCTAGAGCCCGGCTCCTCGAGGCTCCGTCCCCTGCCCTGAGGGGATTTCCTGCCCACCTCCCATGCCACTCACGTCCCCAACGCTTGGCAACACCGAGGGGGCGGCTCTAAACTCAGGCTGTCAGTCCTGGCAAACTCCTTGTCCGTCAAGTCCCTACTGCAAAGCCTCCTTCCCCGGCCCTCACAGAGCCTGTCCTTCCATCAGCTGTGTCCCCAGCACCCCGCCTATCAGCACCCCACCTGCCCAGCACCCCGCCTACCAGCACCCCACCTACCCAGCACCCGCCTGCCCAGCACCCTGCCTCCCAGCACCCCGCCTGCCCAGCACCCTGCCTCCCAGCACCCCGCCTGCCCAGCACCCCGCCTGCCCAGCACCCTGCCTCCCAGCACCCCGCCTCCCAGCACCCCGCCTGCCCAGCACCCTGCCTGCCCAGCACCCTGCCTCCCAGCACCCCGCCTCCCAGCACCCCGCCTGCCCAGCACCCTGCCTCGCAGCACCCCGCCTGCCCAGCACCCTGCCTCCCAGCACCCCGCCTGCCCAGCACCCTGCCTCCCAGCACCCCGCCTCCCAGCACCCTGCCTGCCCAGCACCCCACCTGCCCAGCACCCCGCCTGCCTCACTCCAGCCCGGGAGGCCCAGCCAGGGCCGTTCTGACAGCTCTGAGCCCCAGAGACTCCTGGGAAGGGCTGGTGACCGGCCTCTCTCCCTCTGGCCTAACTGATCCCTGGGCTCTGCCCCCCCCACTGGTCCTCCCGTCCAGCCTCTGCCCTGCACACCCGTTCACAGAGGCCCGTCTCCCCTGCCCTGGAGGGGCCGTGGCACGGAGATGTCCTGGAAGGTGGGCTCCCTCCTTCCTCGGCGAAGGGCCCCGAGACCCTGGTGCCAAGAGAGGGTTAGAGACAGCAGGTGGGGTGGGGTCAGGGGGCTGGGGCACCACAGGAGCTCGGCCCGTGGGACCGACGAGGGGACGATGGGGTGTGTGCCGGGCCTAAAAGGGGTCAGTGTGGGGGGACGGGCAGGGGCTCCAGGAAGAGGCTGGGAGCCGAGAGGGGACGTGGGGAAGTGGCTGGGCCACACCATGGAGTCCTGGGGCCGGAACCCAGATGGGAGCTCCCCCCAGCTCCCCCGCCCCCCCTCCCCCCCCCGTGAAGCTGAGAGACGGGGTCAGCCTGAGGGCTCGGCTGCTGGTCCCCACGTTCAGCCCTCCCCGCAGGGAGGGGCAGGGTGGGCTCAGAGCAGAGATGTCCTTCACCGTCCCAGCCCTGCGGCCGGACCACCCAGGCCTGGAGGGCAGACCAGAGGTGCGGGCTCAGGGCTGGGCAGGAAGAACCCCCCGTGCCCCCCGTGCCCCCCAGCCCCCTGGACTGATGTGGAAACGGCCTGGCGCCCGGGGAGGCGGGGAGGCATCGGCCTCCGCTGCGGGGACAGCAGGCCATCAGGCCCCCCGTTAAGGTCCTAATGACCCCGTTAAGGTCCTAATGACCTCGCGGCCTCAGAGGTGCTGACGACCAAGGCGGGTTCCTGCTCACCCAGCACACCCGCTCGGGGCAAATGGTCCGGAAAGTGCAGCCTCAGCCCCCGGGCCATCTGCCACCCCCTCACCCCCCGGGGCGCCAGCGGCTGGGCAGGTGGGGCTATAAAGCAGGCCGGGCCCAGCAGCCCCCAGCCCCCCGGACCCGCTGCACCCACGGCCGTCAGCTAGCAGGTGGGTCGGGGACTCTGCGCTGCCGGGGAGGGGCTGCCCGCCGGGAGGGGGCTGTCCGGGGCGGGGGCTCGTCCCTCAGAGTACTGGAGGGTGAGCACGGGGTAGGGGTCCCCACAGGGCACGGGCCCCTCACTGGCATCCACCCCACCCGTCCCCAGTCCTCGACGCCCGGCCATGGCCCTGTGGACGCGCCTCCTGCCCCTGCTCGCCCTGCTGGCCCTCTGGGCGCCCGCCCCCGCCCAGGCCTTCGTCAACCAGCACCTGTGCGGCTCCCACCTGGTGGAGGCGCTGTACCTGGTGTGCGGGGAGCGGGGCTTCTTCTACACGCCCAAGGACCGCCGGGAGCTGCCCGAGCTGCAGGGTGAGCCACCCCCGTGCCCTGCCCCCCGCTCACCCCCTCACCCCCACCCCTACCTGCAGGGTGAGCCACCCCCGTGCCCTGCCCCCCGCTCACCCCCACCCCGACCTGCAGGGTGAGCCACCCCCGTGCCCTGCCCCCCCACTCACCCCAACCCCACCCCTGCTCCGCGCTGGCCCGGGAAGCCGGCGGGAGTTAGAAAGGGAAGGACATGGCTCCGTCACACCCTAAAGGGACCAGCTTCCTGGCCAGTGTCGGCTCCAGGGGCAGAGAGTGGGTGACACCCGAGGGCGGGCCTGTCCCCTCCCTGCCGTCCATCCCCCCTCAGACATCACCCGCCTGCTCCCTCTGCCTCTGACGGCAGCTGCCGGGCAGTGTCATCTCGGGGTCAGGTCCTGGCAATGGGGGTGCCCCCGTCTCCTGCCCGAATGCCTGTGGGGCCCGGGAGCGGGGCAGGCTGTGTGGGGTTGGGAGTGGGGGGCAGGCCCGTGACAGGCACCAGGGGCCCCGGTTCAGGCTCCCCCATGTCCCTGCCCTGGGACCACCCCAGGGACCACCCGGGCAGCAGGTGCCCGCTCTCCCCAGGGCTGCTGGGGCGGGGCCGGGGTGGGGGTCCCCGGGCGGCCCTGACGCCGGGTCCCTGTCTCTCCTCCTGGCAGGGGGGGAGGTGGAGATGGGCGCGGGCGGCCTGCAGGCCCTGGCCCTGGAGGGGCCCCCGCAGAAGCGTGGCATCGTGGACCAGTGCTGCACCAGCATCTGCTCGCTCTACCAGCTGGAGAACTACTGCAACTAGGCCGCCCGCCCTGCCACCCCGAGCCCGGCCGCTCCCCGCCCCCAAGACCCAATAAACCCCTGAACCAGCCTTGTGTGTGTGGTCTGTGCGGGGGGGGGGGGGGGGGGGGCGGGCGTGGCAGGGCACAGGGGCCACCGCCCTGGCCATGGCTGCCGCGGGGCACCCCACGTCTCCCTTCTCTGTTCTCTGTGCACTGGCCCCTCTCAGCTTTCTCCCCGCTCACCGGGTGCCCTGGGCAGGCCGTACTGTCCCCCCAGGTGGCCAGCCCCTCCAGCAGCCCTCTGTCCCCGGCCTGGTCCCTGGGGACTCCCGGCCCGGCTGCTTTAGGACGGGACAGAGAAGGGGGGGGGGTGCGGTCTCTGGGAGGCGGGGGCCGGGCTGGCTGGGAGCTGAGCCTTCACTCACAGCCCCGAGCGCTCGGACCCCGGGGCTTTCGGGGAAACAGAATGGGGCCGTTCCTTCGGGAGATTGCTCCCCCGTTTCTGGGGCTGTTCCTGAGGGGGCCCCTTGGAGGGAAGAGGCTGGGCCGAGAGGGGACAGGGAGGGCATGAGATGCTGCCCACACGGGGCCTTTCTCGCCGCCCCCACCCCCAGCTCGGGGTGGGCCAGGCAGCCAGGGACCCCAGCCCGGGCCCGGCAGGAGGAGCCCCGGGCCCTGGGGGACGCAGGAGAGCGGCAGCACCCTGAGTCAGGGGACGGACTGGGACTCCACGGGCGCTGGGCAGGGGCCTGGGACCCCGTGCTGGGCATCCGGGCTGTGTCCCCCCCAGCCCACAGCCCCCAGCCCCGGGATGAGGCCGGGACCCGCCCCCTCCGCCTCTCCTCTCACCGTGCAGCCACGTTCCCCCGCCCCACGCCGGCGGTCACCCCCAGAAGTGCCACCAGGTCCCTCGAGGTCCAGGTCTTCACCTCCCTCAGCACCCATGGCAGCCCAGGGCGGCTCCACTGGACACTCCCTCAGGCCACTGCCGGGCATGCCAGGCAGCCAGGGAGCCAGGGTGCCAAGGTGCCCGTGGCCTGGGAGGTCAGCAGGTGACCTGACTGTACCAAGGCCTGGCCAGCCTGCCGGCCACCTGGGCCAAGCCAATCGGCACCCTCCCCGGAGGCCCCGCCCAGGCCGGCCCGCTGGCTGCGGGGCACAGGGAGGCCCGGCCGCACCAGACCCTCGTGGTGGGGGCCCAGCGCTCGCCCTCCCCGCAGCCCTCCCCGCAGCCCTCCCCGCAGCCCCGAGGCCCCCTCCCAGGACGCCCCCTCCCCACGGCCACATGGACACCCCCAGAGGGGATGGCAATGGCCCCCAGCTGGCCCCGCCCTGGAGTGGGGGCCAGGGCTGGGCAGGTGGGCGGCCGGCGGACACCGGACCCGGAAGAGGAGGAGGCGGTGGCTGGGACCCAGGGATTGCTCATGGGAACAGCCAGGTGCCCCCAGTAGCCCCGGGAGAGGCAGGGGTGTCCTGAGGGAGCTGAGGTACGTGAGCCCTGGCAGGCGGGGCAGGTGCAGCCGGGGTGGGAAGGGGGCCGCCGGGGGTCAAGCCTGTGTCCTGTCTGGCCCTGCGGGTGCCGGGGACTCTGAGGAGGGGGAGCGGGAGCCCTTTGGGGTCCAGGGCACACGGGCCTGGCCAGCGGGTGGGACTCCGAGCAATGGGCCCGGGGCCTGCAGGTGTCACTCAGGGCTGCCCCCCGGGGCCTCCGGAGAGGGGTCACCCCGCAAGGTGGGGAGGCTGACACCCAAGGATCCGGGCCGTGCTGTGCCGTGGTCCTCGATCCCCAGCCTGGGCTGGCCCTGCCCTCCTCCCCCTCCCGGGAAAGTGCCCGGTGAGAATCTGACCTCCCAGAACCCCCAGAATTGGAGACCAGAAAGTCCTTAGGGGTGACCCTCCACCCTGGCCCCTCGCTCCAGTCCCTGGGCCCCCGTGACTGTTCTTGGAAATATGGGGTGGGGTGTCCCCGTGTTCCCGGCCTGGACGCGATCCTGACGGCAGAGGTGGGGTTAGACCCTGGGCTCCCGGCCCCAGGGGCCCCAGCTTCCTGGAGCCCCCAGGCCGCCCACAGGTGCCATGCTCACAGGCCTTGGCCCTGCCGTCTCCCCAGGCCTGTGCCCGCCCCTTCCAGGAACCGGAGGACAGGCCACCCGCGTCCGCAGGCCCCGCCCCCCGGCCCGTGGGGCTGGCCTGGGGTCAAGGCCTCCAGGCCCGCAGGTCACCTGCAGTGGGGGGCAGAGAGCCGCTGTCCCAGAGGCCCGCTGACCCTGGGGGCCCCCTGGACCCCTCATGGGAGGGCTGGGTCTCCCAGGTCCTCACGGAGCGCAACCCAACGCGGGTCCCACTCCTCTGCTCACGCCTGTCCCGTGTCCCGCCGTCCCACGGGCCATGTGGGGAGAGCTCCCAGTGGGGAGACGGCAGCCAGGGCCAGGGCGTCTGTTGCTCTGGTGCCCACACACCAAGGACAGGCTGCCGGTGCGGCCGCCTCCAGGCAGGCCCCCCGGATTGTGCCTGCTCCTGGCAGGCGTGAGCTGGCCCTGAACCTGGCCGCTGGGCAGTGTTTGCCTTCTCCTGTCGGCGGTGACTATTTACCGCCCTCACCGCTCTCCGGGCCTGAACAGCCCTGGGGGCACGGGAGGGCGGTGCGGGGGGTGCCAGGCGGGGTCCCTGCCCTTGAGGGCCCAGTGCCTGGTGGGCCGCCCGGGCGTGGGAGTGGGACCAGGAACCAGGGGCCTGAGCGGCTGGAGAAGGCCCTGGCAGAGCCCAGGCTGCGCCCCGGCCGGCACCCGTGTCCAGCGAGGCGTCCCCACTTGGGGCGTCTGTCCCCGGACTCGGGCAGGGCCCGGCCCCCAGCGCAGGAAGTTTTGGGAGGTGGGCACCTGCCCACATTGGACAAGGTGGCCAGAGCGGCCGTTGGCAGGTGTGACCAGCAGAGGGCGCCAGAGCCCCACTTTTGCGGGGCTTCCTGTGGGCTGGGCCGGCCGTCCTGGGGACAGTCCTCTCTGGGGTCCACGGCCCACCTGCCGCCACTCACAGGGGCCCCCCATGCCCGGGGCGGGGGCAGGGGCCGCTCCTGGCCTGCCTTCAGGAGGCTCAGGTTTCGGAAGGAGACAGGGTGGCCATGCCAGCCCCCAGTCAAGTCCGCACGCTGCCTCTCAGGGGCTCAGGCCTCCAGGGAAGCCGCTGACAAGCGTGCCGGGTCCCCAATGTCCTGGGAAAGTACCCGAACCCCCAGGCCTGACCTCCGAGAACCCCCAGAATCAGGGACCAGGAAGTCCTTAGGGGTGACTTCCTCCAGCAACCCCATGTTACCGCTGAGCAACTGAGGCAGGAGGCCGGCCAGGAACCCAGGCCCGCGGGGCCCGGGAAACGGAGGCTGGGCTGAGGGCGGCTGTCGCTGTCAGCCAGACTGTCCCCCTCTGTATGCAGCCTCCCCGGCCTCCAGTCGAGGCTCACGTGCTGGGGGCGGGGGGGGGGAGGGGGCCTTTGGGGACAGAGACCCAGGCCAGGAGGCCTCAGGCGGGCCGGCAAGTCGGGGTTAGCGCTTTCCCACGTCCACCCCGTCCCCTGCCTCCTGCTCCGTGTGGGGAGGCCAGAGGTCGGCTCCAGAAAGAATGTGGCGGGGGCGGGGGTCCAGGCGGGGCGGCCCTCCTCCCTCCGGCCTGTTGTTTCTGGCTGCCACTCAGGAACAGCCAGCCGGGCAGGGTCCCCAGGAGTGGGGGGACGGGGCAGGGGCCTCCCCACGGTCCCCCGCGGCCCCCAGGCTGCGCTGGCGCCCGCTCCGCCCCCCACTCCCTCGGGTCCTCAGCCGCCTTCGGCCCAGGTGGTCGGCCCGTGCACCTCAGCGCAGACCCCCTTCGCCAGCCTTGCCTTGGGGGGACCCCAGGCCTGACCCCTGTGCTGCCCCCGAAGCTGGGCGTGGGGCTGGCCCACGTGCGCTGGCGGCTGCTGAGCCATCAGAACCGGGCCCACATTCCGCCGGCCCCGCGCCAGCCCCCCCTCCCGGCCCATCTGTGTTTTTGGAAAACAGAGCCGGCACCCCGCAACCCACCAGCTGCAGCCCAGAGCATTTGTTCTTCCCGCCCCGCCGCCGGCTTCAAACTGGGCCCCTGCACCCCTCCCGCACCCAAGGCCACTCCGGGGACCTCGGGCTCAGGTTCGGGCTGGGGGTCCGTCCACACGGCCCAAGGACACTGCCGAGACCAGAACCTGGGGGCCCTGCGGCTCCGAACCACAGCTCTGCCTGCCTGTCACTGTCCCTCTCTGTCCCTCCATGACCCTCCCTGACCTCCCCTGTCCCTCCCTGTCCCTCCCTGACCTCTCCTGACCTTCCCTGACCTTCCCTGACCTTCCCTGTCCCTCCCTGTCCCTCCCTGTCCCTCCCTGACCTCTCCTGACCTTCCCTGACCTTCCCTGACCTTCCTGACCTTCCTGACCTTCCCTGACCTTCCCTGACCCTCTCTGTCCCTCCCTGTCCCTCTCTGTCCCTCCATGACCCTCCCTGTCCCTCCCTGACCTCTCCTGACCTTCCCTGACCTTCCTGACCTTCCCTGACCTTCCCTGTCCCTCCCTGACCTTCCCTGTCCCTCCCTGTCCCTCCCTGACCTTCCCTGACCTCCCTGACCCTCCCGGTCCCTCCATCTCCCTCCCTGGACCACCCCAAGGACAGGCTGCCAGTGCGGGTCTGACTCCATCTGTCAAGGGCAGGGGTGAGGAGGGTGGGAGGTGGGCTTCCCCAGCCTGGAGAGGGGGCCGGTCCTGTGCCCGCTGTGGGCAAGGAGGGCGCACAGGCTGGGCTCCAGGTGGACCCTGGGGTCTTCCCGGAGGAGGCGCCTGTGCCCCCGGTGCCCGGACCTGAGAATGAGTCCAGGTGGGACTCTGTTCGGGGCACGTGCCCTGTCGGAGAGGCTGTGGTCCCCGTGCCCCCGTCACCGTGACCGCAGGACCCCCGGGCCTGGCCCTCATCCCCCGGCCGGCCTCAGCAGGGAGGGCCGCTGGAGTGTCCACCCCACGCCAGAGCAGGGCCGGAGGGAGTGCTGGTGGGCCCGGCTCTCCAGGGCGCACCTCCTGGCCCTGCCCCTCATCCACGGAAAGGGAATCAGAGGAGACCCCCCCCCATAGGGCTGCGGGGGGTCCCAGGCTGGACGTGGGAGGGGCACCCCTCCAGGTCCCGGGCTGTGGTGCTAGCAGTATCTCCCCCCACTTAGCTCCCTCCCCTGTAGGACAAGCGGGACGAGGGCTCTCGAACCCCCTGCACAGTCTGCCCAGAGCCCAGCGTCCTGGGCCGGCGTGTGGGGGAGGCTGGGGAGGCCTGGGCCTCAGAGACCGGTCCCAACTCGCGGTCCCCGCTTCCTGCCTTGGGCCAGTGAGCCCCCCTCCGTCCCGAAGGTCAGGACGTCTCCTCCAGGCGACGTGGGCAAAGGGAGCCGAGGAGTCCTCCAGGGGAAGCCCCGGGTGCGCGGGGGTGGCCGCGGGCATGCCACCAGCTCCCAGCGCAGGAGGCGGGCTGGGCCACGGAGGGCTCGCGCGTGGAAAGGATGGGAAAGGGAATGAGGCCCACAGAGCCGCTCGGAGAACGGGGGTCCCTGTGCCGGAGCCTCCCCAGCTCACCAGCAAGAGAGCTGGGCATCGAGAGACCCCGCCTGGCCTCCTGCTCTCCAAGTTCTGAGGCCTCTCCCCCCCCCCATTTTTTTATTAAGGTATTACATGTGTACATATCTTCCCATTGCCCCCCCCCCATACGTGCCCTCACCCCCCAGAGTTTTGTGTCCATTGGTTATGCTTATATGCATGCATACAAGTCCTTCGGTTGATCTCTTATCTCCCCCACCTCTCCCTCACCTGCCCCTGTAATTGGACAGTCTGTTTGATGCTTTACTGCCTCTGTATCTATCTTTTTGTTCATCAGTTTATGTTGTTCTTTATTATCCACAAATGAGTGAGATCCTGTGGTATTTTTCTTTCATGGACTGGCTTATTTCACTTAGCATGATGTTCTCCAATGCCATCCAGGTTGCTGCAAATGGTAGGAATTCCTTCTTTTTTATGGCAGCATAGTATTCCATTGTGTAGATGTACCACAGTTTTCTGATCCAGTCATCTGCTGACGGGCACCTAGGCTGTTTCCAAATCTTAGCTATGGTGAATTGTGCTGCTATGAACATAGGGGTGCATATATCCTTTCTGATTGGTGTTTCCAGTTTCTTAGGATATATTCCTAGGAGTGGGATCACTGGGTCAAATGGGAATTCCATTTTTAGTTTTTTGAGGAAACTCCATACTGTTTCCATAATGGCTGCACCAGTCTGCATTCCCACCAGCAGTGCACGAGGGTTCCTTTTTCTACGCATCCTCGCCAACACTTGTCATTTGTTGATTTGTTGATGATAGCCATTCTGACAGGTGTGAGATGGTACCTCATTGTCGTTTTGATTTGCATCTCTCGGATGATTAGTGACTTTGAGCATGTTTTCATGTGTCTCTTGGCCTTCCTTCTGTCTTCTTTCGAAAAGATTCTATTTAGGTCCGTTGCCCATTTTTTTTATTGGATCATTTATCTTCCTTTTATTAAGTTGTATAAGCTGCCTATAGATGTTGGAGATTAAACCTTTATCAGTGATAATATTTGCAAATATGTTCTCCCATACAGTGGGCTTTCTTGTTGTTTTGTTGATGGTTTCTTTTGCTGTAAAAAAGCTTTTTATTTTGATGTAGTCCCATTTGTTAATTTTCGCTTTAGCTTCCATTGCCCTAGGAGCAGTATCGGTGAAGAAGTTGCTTCGGCATATGTCTGAGATTTTGCTGCCTGTGGATTCCTCTAGTATTTTTATGGTTTCCCGTCTTATGTTTAAGTCCTGTATCCATTTTGAGTTTATTTTTATGTATGGTGTAAGTTGGTGGTCTAGTTTCATTTTTTTTGCATGTATCTGTCCAATTTTCCCAGCACCATTTGTTGAAGAGACTGTCTTGACTCCATTGTATGTTCATGCCTTCTTTGTCAAATATTAATTGGGCATAGTGGTTTGGGTCGATATCTGGATTCTCTATTCTGTTCCATTGGTCTATATGTCTGTTCTTGTGCCAGTACCAGGCTGTTTTGAGAACAGTGGCCCAGAGCCGCCCGGGGAACGGGGGTCCCTGTGCCGCAGCCTCCCCAGCTCACCAGCAAGAGAGCTGGGCATCGAGAGACCCCGCCTGGCCGGCCTTCTGCTCCCCAAGTTCTGAGGCCTTTTTTTTTTTAATTGATTTCGGAGAGGAAGGGAGAGAGAGAAACATCAATGATGAGAGAGAATCATCGATCAGCTGCCTCCTGCACGCCCCACACTGGGGATCGAACCCTCAACTCAAGCATGTGCCCTTGATCAGAATCGAACCCAGGACCCTTCAGTCTGCAGGCCGACGCTCTACCCGCTGAGCCAAACTGGCCAGGGCGCTCGGAGCCCTCTGGGTGGCCTCTTACCTGCAGGAGATGCAGGGGACAGAGGGTCCCCGCAGGCAGGTGTTCCAGGACAGCAGGGCCCGCCGCGGAGGTACTGACCCCCTGGTGCGTTTCCACACGACCCAGGAGGGACCGCCAGGGGCCAATGCGCCTTCACATCGGGGGTGTTGAACAGTGAGTGTGGGTGAGTGTCTCCAGGGCCAGACCCCGATCACGGGCTGCTGGGCACCAGCACGTGGGACTCGCGTGGCCACGGGGACATGGCCTAGCCCGCCGGCTGCAGAGCCGGGATTTGGACAGGGTCAGCCTCGGGCCTCCTCTGCCCATGCCTCTCCCGGCTGGGCCGCCTGACCAGGCACCGCGGGCCCCAGGGCTGTGTGCAACCTGGGGTGGCCTCACTCCGGCCTGCCGGCTGCCCACACGAAGGCGGCTGAGCCCTACGTTACCTGCTAGCGCGGGGCCTCAGGATGGGGGTTCTGCGTTACCTCCTCCTCCTTGACCCCCAGGTTTGGTCAAGCGGCCCAGGCGTTACCCTAAGGGCGGTATTGATGCCCAAGAAAGCCAGGCGCTTTCTGAGGCTGTGGCTGCACTTCCTCAGGTGGCCACAAGGTGTCAGGCTCAGGCCAGATTTGAAAGCCTTGGGGGGGGGGGCGCGGGTAGAAACTGCGTCCCGCGCAGGACCACGCCCACCCTTCAGTCTCCGGGTCCCTGCCTGTTGGGGGGGGGTCCCCAACATTCTGCCTCTCAGTAACATCTCATTTTATTCTGACACAAACGTAACACACCTTCCTCTAAGTCTCAGAGCACAACGGGAGCGTCAGGAGTGTCCCAGGGGTCACGTTTGGCTTTGGGCATCCACCTTTGCGCACCCCCTGGGGAGGGGGCCCTCTCCCCTGCCCCCCCCCACCCCCCAAGGAGCCGGAGACCCTGGGGGAGGAGTTCCCTTAGGCCTCCACTAACCACTGGGCCATGCCAGGATGGAGGCAGACAAGAGACTCAAACCCGAGTGCAAAGGTGCAGAACGCCCTGTACCCCGACCCTGCAGGAAGGGGGGGCTCCCTGTGTCGGGAGAAATGGGGTTGCTTTGCCCCCACCCACTCCTCTCCTTAGGGGGCCCGGAATGTGTAATACCTTTGGGCTGTGACGTTGTAATTCTAGAAGTGACCACCAGGTGTCAGCACGAGGCCACTTAAAGGGCCAAGTGGGGGAAATTTGAGATGGGGATTTCTGGGGTTCTCTGATTCTCTCCTGCATCAGGAGGGCCCTTTTGTGTTCCCTTCACTGCCCTGTGTCCCCCAGAGGCCGTGGGTCCCTGAGGGCATGGCTGAGAGTCAATGCCTTCAGCCCTGCCTCAGTGGTACCAGGGTTGAGCCCCCCGTGGGCCCTCCCAGCCCTGCCTCTCCCATTCTCCCCGTCAACCTTGCTTAAAACTCTGGGTTGCAAGATTCTGGTGGAATAAAATAGCCCTGCAGTGGAGGGACCCCTTTGGGGGGTAGAAATGACAGAGTTCAGGTTCAAGACACCCCCTGGGGAGTGGGAAGGCCCCCACTGTGCAGGGGTCCGGTCTGTGGGCTTGAACAGCCGCTCCCTTTCTGCCCCTTAGCTGCCCACCCTCTCCCCCTGGGGACACCCCCTTCCATGGGCCTCCCCTGCCACGTTCTTGTCTGGCCTAGTCAGCCCCTTCCCCTCCCCCTCCCCAGCCCCACCTGCAGCTGGGGGTCCCAGCCACGCCTCCCAATAGGGACCTGGCCCCAGCTCCTGGCCGCATCTGGGCACCTTGCCGGGGTTACTAGGGGACAGAGGCCATGCTGCCTGCAAGACACAGAGCCCAAAGCAGAGCCACAGCTGGCAGAGCCTTCCCTCATCCCTCACCCCGCCCTGCCCTGAGCTCTGTCATTTCTACCCCGCCGGGCTGCTTCACGCTGACTGCCCTCCGTGTGTCTTGAACCTGCTCGGGGCCTTGAGCATCCCTCATCCCTCCCTACCCAGAGCCCCACCTGTTCTCTGCCCAGGAGTGGTGTGGACCTGGGCCCTCTGTGTCCTGTTAGGCCCACCCCAACCAATTCGAGTCTCCCTCAAGGCAGCCTGCCTCCCCCCGTCCCCCTGAGAGCCCCGATCTCCCCACGGACTGCCCTATCCCTCCAGCTAAGGAAGGACCTTCAGGTGGAGGTTTCCTAGGCAAAGGGAGAATTAAACGCTGACACCGGCTGTGGCGGTCAGGTGAACACACCGGGCGCAGGAACGCAGGGAGCGGAGGGCAGGGTGGGACTGGTGCTTGTGTGCAGAGTGCATGCCTTCGCCTCTTGGTGCACCTTTGCCTGCTCCTGCCTCCCTGCAGGCCCGGAGAAGACGTTTCAATGCCCTATCAGTGAGATTTAGCCGAGTCAGGTGGCGCATTGTCTGCCCTGCTCTCCCCACCTGGTCAGCTCTCTGAGGGCTGTGCCTTCCCTGGGGTTTCATCAAAGGCTGTGACCCCATCATCCCACGTGGGAGCAGGACGCCCCGGCTCCCCACGGCCAGTGCCCCGAGGGCCTGGCACCACTCCTGTCGTGTGAGGGGCGTGTCCGGTGTGACTGGGGAAGGGAGAGAGCTCCCACACGGGTGTCCCGCCTCGGGGAGGAGGAAGGACAGACCGTACTGTGTGGCAGGTGTGGGGACCACCGAAGGGTGACTTTGCTGACCTCCCCTTTTAAATCTGCCGCCTCCCCCGTGTGCCCCACCCCCATTTTACCCGTGCCAAGCCCACCGCATTCCAGGGTGTCAGGTGACCACCAAGTGTCAATCTTGTGAAGCCCGCTCCCCCCCCCCCCCCCCTCCGCTCAGGCCCGCCAGCTGGCTAGCAGGCGCGCTTCTGGCTTGTGCGCAGGCCCACCAACCCCCTTCTGTGGGGTCAGGGGCAGGCCAACCTCCACCCCCCTGCCCCCACCCCTCACCCCCCACCCCCCCACACACGGTGCCCAGGCTTGGGACAGTGCCGCGGCCAGCTGCCCCGGGGGCCCGGGCCATGCTTACTTGGTGCAAAGCCACCCAAATTTGGAGGGGCTGGAGGGACGGCGTGGGGGGGGGGGCCGGGGCGTGAGGGGCCCAGCTATAAACGCAGCTGGCACGTGGCAGGTGCCTGCTCAGCGGTGGACGCCGCCCGCTGCCGAGGACCCGCTGCCATGCGAGCCCTCACGCTGCCTTTCACCATCTCCCCAGCCTCCGCCTCGCCCCCCTCCTCTGCCACTTTGGGCGCCCCGGCCAGAGCAGCCCCTGCCTTGGCGGCAGCTGCTCATACCAGCCCGGCCGGCGGCTCATCGGCCGGGCAGCTGGGGCAGAAAGCCTGGGGCACCGGCGACTCCCCGGTCCTCTTTATCCACCGCCCGGGAACGGCGGGGGGCAACCAGCAGCTAGAGCACAGGTAACGGGGCTCCCTCCCGCGTGCAGCACCTCGGGGTGCTGTTCACGCGTGGGGGCTGGGGGCTCAGGGTGGCTAACGGGATCGCTGCTCCTGCTGGAGGGGACAGAAAAGACAGGTGGCCGGGGGGCTGCCTGGAGCCCGGGGCTCCGGCGAGGAAAATCCGTTTTCCCTCCCTGATCTGCTGGCAGCCTGGGCGAGGGGCGCGGGCGGGGGGGCCCTGGGGGGGAGGGGGGCGTGCAGCTGTGCTGGCAAATGCAAGGGGCAGGGTTTTGCTGTCAGGAGCTCCCTCCCGCCCCCCCCCCCCCATCCCCACCGAAGACAAACGACACAGTACAGAGATTTTGAAGCAGTTTTTTATACGATTTTTTAAAAGTCAGGCTCCCACCTTCCATCCCCTGCACCCCCCGACCACCCCCAGCCCTGTTCTGGGGAGGGTCACCGCCCCACAGAGGGGCCGAGGGCCACGCTGCTCCCTGCCGCGTGCCAGCTCTCCGGTGGCCGAGCCGAGTCCTGGTGCAGGCAGGTTCTCTCCCTCCGACTGGTGCCTGCCGGGCTCCGGGCTCCGCTGCCCTGTCCACTGAGGGCGGGGGCGGGAGGCCTTCCCCAGAGGAGCTCACTCCCCACCCTCCGCTGCTGCGTGGGGAAGGCTTCCCCCGTGTTGTGCTGTGATCCCCGAGACAGGGCCTGTGTGTGCAGCCCCAGCCCATGCCCAGGCAGGGTCTTCCAGCCACAGGGTCTCCCGCCCGCTGGGGGCACGTCCTGGGGCCTGGTTCCGGGTGCCCTGTCGGCCTCGCCCCTGCCCTCCAACGTGGCAGAGGGACCACCACCCACATCCCAACACGATGACCTGGGGACCCACAGGCCTCCCCCCTCCAGCAGCCGGGAGAGACGGGGCTCCGGGCTGCGCGTGGGGGCCATGGGGTTTACAGCGACCACCTCCCTGTTTTCCCAGGGGCCGAAGGGTCACTGCCGAGCTCGGGGAGGAGGAGGAGGCGGAGGCGGACTCCAGCCCGCGGCCCCCGGACGCTGCCTCCCAGCCGGCTCAGCCCCCGGCCCGGCCTGCGCGCCAGCCCCGGCGGGGGCCCAGGCAGAAGCCGCCCAGAGCAGCCCGTGAGCACAGCCCGCAGGCCGGCTGCTGCAGCCTGTGCCCCTGGCGCTCCGGGCGGGCCCCGCGGTCCCCTCGGCTCCCACACACGCAGCACTGAGGCGCCCCCGCCCACCAGCCCCGGCCCGGCCCGCGGAGGTGAGTGTCTCCGGGGCCCCAGGCAGGGCCCGGTGTCCCCTCTCCACGCGTCAGACTGGGTTCCTTCAGTGCAGGGAGCCCCCTGCGGCTCTAGCCCGCCCTCCCTCCCCCTTTTACAAGGAGTTGAGGCTCAGCAAGGCTGGGGGTGCTGGGATTCAGGGGGCCGCTCCAGGCGTGTCTGCCTTCTGGGGGGCTCAGGTGGGGGCAGCAGCGAGGTCCTGCAGGGCGCTCCTGGGAGAAGGTCAGAGGGGAGCCGGGGAGCAGCCCAGCGGGAAGGCAGGGGTCAAGGTGCAGAGAGTGAAAGAGGAAGGAAGAGGAGGGAGAGGAGCGTGTGGAGAGCGCTCGGCCCGGGCACTGGACACCTGGGCTTCCCCTGTCGTGGGGGTGGGGGGGGAGGAGGAGTGTGCGGGGAGAGGGGGGAGAGGGGGGGAGGGGTTGGCAGAGCGGGCGGGAGGGCGGGCGGGCTTTTGGGAACTGTGAGGGGCACGTGAGGCACAGCCCAAAGCGAGAAGCCTCCTGAGCCCCGGAGTGCCGAGTGCCGTGGGGGTGGGGGGTGGGGGGTCGGAGCCCTTTGTCTGAGGCGGCAGGCTCCCCGTGAGGGAGTGGAGGTGGCTGGGTGGGGAGGCCAAGGTCGACGACCAGGTACCTGTCTGGGCACCGCTGAGCTGCCCTGGAGGGATGCTCAGCTGCAGGGTCCCGGAGGCTGCGGGCGTGGGCTGGCTCTGTCCTTGTGCCAGACACAAAAGCCACAGGGGCCACCTTCAGAGCCCGCAGGGGCGATCCACCCAGCAGGTGACCGCCTTCCCGGCGGGCCTGCGGCCCCGAGCAGCCGAGGGGGACAACGGGGGCACGGGGCTCCTTCCCCACGCCGCCCCGCCGCCCCCTCCCTGCCGACCCTGACCTACTTCTGGTTTTTGGTTTATTGGCCGGTGGTGCCTGGGCCTGGGGTGGCTGGTGCTGTTGGGTCCCCTTGGTTCTGGTTCCGGCCTGGGCATCTGTCCCCTGCTTCCCCTTAGAGGTCGGGGCTGACCCTGAGTGGGCGTCCCTCCCAGAGCCCAGCGCAGTCCGAGCCCTGCAGAGGGGGGTGAGGGAGGGGCGCTCGGGGACCCTCGGAGATGGAGCCGGGTTTGCAAACGCTGGGCTTGGGCCCAGGGTGGGGGAGCAGCCAGGTCGGAGTGGGGGGGGGGGGGGCGGGGGGGAAGCTGGGGGCAGACCACAGGCCAGCGACTTCGAGGAGCTGGGAAGGCCGTGAGCCGAGCTGGTGGGGGGCGCAGGGCAGTCTGGAGGGCTGAGTCCGATCCTCTTCCGCGTCTGTGTCTGTGGATCCAGAGGGGAGGTCAGTGCTGCCGGGCCGGGCAGGGCTGGGGAGGGTGGTGGTGGCGCGGGGGCTGGGGTCCCTGCCAGCCAAGCTCTGCCGAGGAGACCCCAGCCCCACAGCAAGCTCCGGTGGCTGGCAGGGCCCTCCCTGCCTGGGGGCTGGCAGTCGGGGAGTCGGGAGGGTGGGTCCCGGCTGGGGGTGGCCAGTGCCCTTTTTGAGCCCTCGGGTGACCCGGGTCGGCTCCCCTGCGCCTGCCCCTCAGCCACACTTTTGACTAAATAAGGCGAGGGTTCTGGGCAGCACCGGGGAAGGCCATGTGCCCCCCCCCCCCGCCCCGCCCGCCCTGACCCCGGCCTGGCACCGGGGTGGCTTCCTTCCTACCTGTAAGGTCCCGGCGTGTCTCCCAGCACCAGCTTCTCCAGATGAGCGCCTGCGTGGGGCAGAACTCAGGGGACGCCCCAAACGGGGCCGCTGGCGTGCAGGCCCCCAGGCACGCTGAGGAGGGGAAAGCCCCGCGGTCTAAGGGGCTTCCCCCTGCGGCCGCCACCGGCCTGGGAAGCCGTGGGCTCCGAGGAGGAGAGGTGGAGGCCCTGAGCAGACGCCCCGCCAGGATTTGGAATCTGCTCTGGGCTCTCGGGGACCCCGGCCCACAGACAGGCCTTATCTTAACGCTCCCCACCCCACAATTCACAAGTCGCCACGGAGTGGGGAGCAGGGCTCCCTGCGTCCCTCCCTCTGTAGGCACAGGCCCGAGTGCGGCCTGGGGCAGAGGAAGGGGCTGTCCTGGGGGGGGGGGGGGCACAGACCAGATGTTCCTGGAGTGGGACAAGGGGTGATTGATGTGGGCTGGGGTCTGAAGGGACATTCCCCACATGCCTGGGGCCGTTTTCCTGGGGTGGGGGCGGCCTTCCAGTCACACCTGTCCCTTGGCGTTAACCCCTGCCTTCCCAGTGGCCCCTTCCGGCCGGGTCCCCCTGTGGGGTGACCCTGGGAACTAGCCGGGCCCTGTGTCCTGGCCCCAGGCCCCAAACCATTGTGCTACACTGCCCAGCAGCGCCTCCTCGCTGACCTCCGCCCCCACAGATCCCCCGGGGAAGGGGGTCACTGCCCCACACCCCCAACACTGCCCAGTTCGGAGGGGTGACCCTGTCCCCCCCCCGCCCCCCCCCCCGCCCTCCCGCAGCAGCGCCTGGATCTAGTTGGGTTCAGGATCTGCCTTCCCTGCTCCCCTCAGTTCCCAGCCGCGGGGAGGAGGCCTTCGGTGAACATTTGCAGAAAACGAAAGGAGACCCCGGCCCCCCACTCCCGGGCAGGCCTGCCCCCCACCTCTGCCCCCACTTTCTCCCCGCCTTCCCACTTCCTCTGCTGGCTCGCGTCACCCACACCGAACTGGTTTCGCTGCCGTTTGGTGACTGGGCAAGGCCCCGGGCGGCGCTCGAGGCGTGCGGGGGCGGCGGGGGCGGCCGCCGGGGGTGCTCCCGGGCCCCCCAGCCGAGCCGGGGATGAGCCTGCCCGCGGCGGCGTCCGGGCCGCGGCTTCGCCTAGGCTCGCGGCGCGGGAGCGCGTGGGGCGCGGCGGCGGGGAGCCCGCGGGACTCCTCGGAGATGCCCGCCCGCCCGCGCGCGGAGCTGCGGCCCGAGGCGCCGGGGAACGGCCGCCGGGTTTCTGCCTCGAGGCTCTCGGGTTTCTCCCTCCGCCCCGCAGCCCCGCGGAGCCTCGGCCACGGAGACCTCTCGGGGGAGCGGGAAGGCGAAGGAAAGCGGCGACCCTGCCCTGGCGCGCGCCCCGGGAGCCCCGCGCTCCCCGCGCTCCCCGCGCGCCGCCTGCGCCGCGTCCCCCGGAGGGCGCCCCTGCTCCGCGCGCGCCCTGGACGCACGCATCGGTTTCGCGGCCCAGGCGCCCGGCCTCCCTCGTGCAGACCCGTCTCTGGGGTCCCGACCCACTCAGCCACTCGCCCGCTGCCCCCAAAGACGCACAAGGCTTTTTTGTCCTGGGCTCCTTCGGGGTACAGTCTTGCTCCCAAGGTCCCCCCACACATTCAGCGTTTTCCCAGGTCGTCAGAGTTTTCTTAGACACGAATTCCCAGGAACCTACACACCGAGGATGTCCTCCTGGGTTCCCCAAATTTACACGCTGTCCCCCGGCTCTTCACGGAGCCTCACGCCCCCTCGGGGTCCCGCAGACCCGCAGGCCACCCACCCGTGCTCCCGCAGCGTCAGCGGCCACCCGCCCTGCCCTGCGGCCCTGCGGCCAGCTTGCCGGGCTCCCAGGGTGGACAAGGTTCGTCTGGCACGTAGGTCTGTGTCCCCAAACGAGTGGCCCTGTTTTTGTTTGTTTTTCTGGTGTCCCCACCATGTTGGACGCTAAGGACAAGGTCTCCCTAGCTTCCTGCCCCTGCTGACACCCCCACAGGGCTTCCCCCACAGCCCCGGGTAATGCCTTAATGCCTGCGGGTGTCCCTCAAAATTACTGGCACCAACCCGGGCTCCCTAAATTTTACACCGAGAGTCCCAGGTCCCCCAACGGGTGAAGCAAATTACCCCCAAACCCCCAGAAGGTTGCTCCGCCGCCTCCACAGGACTTAGGAGTCTCCCCGGAGCGCGCCCAGCCCTTTTCCGAGTCGTGAACAGGCCCCGCCCGGGTGGCCTAGGTCCCCCCCAAACCCCTGAGCACTTTCCCGTGGGCCATGGAGATGGGGCACCCCTTTCCCGCCGAGCTCGGGGCCCTGCTGGTTCCTGCCCAGGAGACCTGCCCTTCGCCCAGGTCGCCAGCACACGGAGCAGTCACCGCTGCCCCTGACCCTGGGTTAGGCAGGTTCCCCAGAATCTCACCGGGTCCCCCAGGCCCCTGGGTCACCCCACCCACGCGCAATACAAGGCTGTGCCTGGGATACTGGGTCCTGTGAGTGCCCGGCCACCAAACTGCCTAGACCTGTTCTCCACGTGGTAACATTTTGCCTCTTTTAAAATCCCCCGGCCCCTCGCTGGCGGACAAGAACCCGGGTTTTCTAAAATTCAGACGCTGGTCAGACATTGGGACCCGCACGGACCGTCTCCTGGCCCCCAGGTCCGGTTTGCTTCGCTCTCTCAGATATTAGGCATTGCCCTCCAGACACCCCCACACACACACCCAGGGTTACACGCGGGTCACAGAAAGGCACTGGTTTCTTGGGCTCCCACGCATCCAGGACCTCACGGGGGGCACCCCGAATTTAATCAAGATTTCCTATCCCCCCCCCCCCGCCGCTCACTCCCAGGGATTTTGGTTCCCCAGGTCCCAGGGTTTAGGAACTCGTCACCCGTTCCCCCCCAAGTTAGGTGCCGGCCTCCAGTTCTCTGAGGACTGGGGCCACTTCTCTGGATCCCTGATTCCAAGATGACTTTGGGGGGCTCTGAGCTGAGGCGCGGCCCAAAGCCCTCCAAAGTGAATGGAGATTTTTTTCCCCCTCCACAAAACAACGGAGCTTTTTCTGAACATTGATTGATGGGTCCCCTGACTTTATGACCCTTTCCCCGAGCCCCCTCCCCTAAGTGTAGGCAATTGTTCCCATGGGCCCCCCCAAAATGAAAATGCCCGGGGACTGAAGAATACCCTCAGGCCCCAGACACTGCAGGGAACGGAGGCCTGTGCCATACAAGCGTCCTCGCCACAAACCAGGGTACCTGGAGCTCAGCTGTCAGTCGCCACAGGGCAGTTTCCAGTGACCCCCAAATTCGGGCCGTGTCTCACCAGGGATCCCCAAACACAGACAGTGCTCAGGAAAAAAAAGGGGGGGCATTTTCTCTTGTTCGCCCCAAACAGACCTCCAGTAAGTGAAACGAGTTAAAAATAAAACAGACAAGCTCGATTTTCTGTACTCCCCCAAAGCACTGCTCCTACCCCGGGCTCCCCCAAATTTAGACCGCGTTCCTGGAGGCCCTGAAGGACACTGAGGACCCGCGGCGGAGCCACAGCCCATGGAGGTGGCTCCCCGAGCTCCGGCGCCAGGCCCACTGCGCCCCGAATCGCGGGAACGAGCCCTGCCGCCCCCCGCGCGGGAGGCTTTGCCGAGATCCCCTCGCCGCGGCTCTTGTTCGCTTGTTTCAGTTTAGACCCTGCGCTTCTCGGTGCCCCCGAATGTCACCGAGAGTTTTTCTGGAGTCGCCGAGCAATCGGCCTCCCCGCCAATCCTGCTGGTGTCCCCCAAGCCTGCCGCCCACGCGCTCACTGGGCGACCCCCGTGCGGGCCGCCTCCCCCAGCGCACGGAGCCATTTCCAGGGGTCCCCACACGTGGACCCTATTTTCCTGGAGCCTGGGGTTTCGTGGCTCCTCGCAGCTCCCACCGCGGGAAGCCTCCACGTCCCTGCTCCGGGGACGCTCACTCTTTCCGCCCGCAAATCAGACCGAGCTCGGGCCCCCGTCCGTCCCCCATCTGGGCACGGTTCCCGGCCCACCCGCCGCCCCCGCAGCCCCCGGCCCCACGCGCTCTGGCGCGGGTGCCGGCGGCTCTGCGTTGCCCGCGAAGCCCTGCGTTTACGAACGTCTGTTCCCCTAACGCCCCGGCCTGGCAGCGTGTCCGCCGGGACGTGGGCAGAACTCCCGCGTCCAGGAAAGCGCCTGGGCATAGCCCCCAGTTCCCCCCAAATTTGGGCATGATCCCCGGGTCTTCCAACGCGCTGGGCGTAGCCCCGGGGCCTCGGGGACGACCGCCGGGGTCCCGCTCACCTTCAGCACGTCCGCCGCCGGCCGCAGAGCCCTCGCTCCTGCCTCGCTCCCGGCGCGCCCGCCCGCGGACGGACGCAGCTCCCAGCCCCGCGGTGAGCTCCTGCCGCTTCCGCGCTCCGGCCGGGCTTCCGCCCGCACCCGCCGCCGCCTCCCGGCCCCCGGCCCCCGGCCCCCGGCCCGGTCCCGCTCCCGCCGGGCCTGACCGGCGCTCGCCTCCGGCGGCCGTTGGGGAAGCCGGCGCGGTGCGCGGGAGCCTGCGGCGGGCTTGCCTCCGGGCGGCCGCGCGGGCTGGGGCCAGGCGCCCCGAAACCGGCGCCGCTCCCGTTGGTTCTTTGCAAAGACCGTGATCGTGGGGCGGGCAGGGCGCTGGGTCGGAGGGACGCCGGGGAGAGGCGCACCCGCTCGCGGGGAGCCGCGCGGCGCCTCCCGCCCCGGCCGGGGACTCGGGGAAGTGCGCGCCGAGCGCGGGCGGGCGAGGTGATTGATGGCGGAGTTCGGCGACCCCGCGCGGTCTCCCGCCGGCAGCCCCGTCCCCGGTGCAGAGGCGCGGGCGGCGGGGGCTGCAGGGCGCAGGCGGCGCGCGGGGGCCTGTGCGTGGTTTTGACTTGGGAGAGGCCACGAGTGTTTACATCGTGCGAACTCTCGGCGGTGGGTGGCTCGCCGGGCCCCGGGGAGCGTGGCGGCCCTCGGGGGCTGAACCCGGGTCTGCGCAAGTGCACCGCCCTGAGGCTGGGGGAACCATGATCCGGACATTTTGGGGGGCCCTAAGGAGGGCTGCGTCGAGCACCCCGTGAGCTCGGTCACGCAGGTAGGACTTGGGCAACGTTTCCCGCCTCGGTCCTCTCTCCCGGGCACTCGCCGCCTCGCAGGCCCCGCGCCCGCCCCACGTTCAGGCCCGGCCCCGCGCGGGTGTTTTCCGCACGGACCGCACCTGGCGGCTGCCTGGGCCACGACCAGGCCCCCGCGCGGCACCGGGGGGCGCTCGGGCTCTGGCAGCGGCTGGAGGCGCCGCGCCGGCACGGGCAGGTGGCGGCTGCGCGCCCAGCGTCGACCCCCCTCCTCCTCCTCCTCCTCCGCAGTTCCCAGCGGGACTCGGGGACACCCGAGCCACACGGAGCCACCTGCGCCCTCACTCACGCCGACGGGGCGCCCCGCCGCGTAGCCCCTGGTGGGGAAGCGGGGACCCCTACGTAGCACCGCCAGGGCCCGGGACCCCGCCCGCCCTACTCCCTCCGTGACCCCCGCGCACGAGCGCCAGGAACCCGGTACCCCAGAACCCGAGGTGGGGGCCCCTTCACACTTTGGAATTGGGATTTCTTGCACGCTTTGCCGCGCCCTGCCCCCAATCCAGTCTCGTCCCCGCACACCCCAGCCCCCCTCCCCCACCCTCCAGCCTCCCGCGCCCGGGAGCCCGCGCCCCCCGCCCCTGGCTCGAGTGGCGGAGGCGGTCCGGGGGCGGGGCGAGGGCCGGCCGGGCGCCCATTGGCGCGGGCTCAAGGCCAGCGGGGCCCGAGCGGGCGCCGCGCCGCGGGGTGGCGCGGCTATAAGAGCCGGGCGTTGGCGCCCGGAGTTCGCCTGCTCTCCGGCGGAGCTGCGTGAGGCCAAGCGGGCCCCCGGCCCCCCCTTCCGGCCGCCCCCGCCTCTTGGCCCACGCCCGCCCTCGCTCCATCGGGCTGGCGGCCCCGCCTCGACGACGTCCGCGCGCTGCTGATCCCATCTCGGGCGCCGTCGGCGGGGTCGCGCTCCGCCGGGCCTGCGGATCCCTCGCCGCCTCCTCGTCCATCTACCTCAACGCCCTTCCCGCTTCGCCCGAGGAGGCGGTCCCCCCCGCAGGCAGTCCGGCTCGCAGGCCGCCGGCGTTGTCATCTCCCCGCGCTCCCCTCCCAGCCCTCCCCGGTGCCCGCCCGGCCGCTCCCACTCCTCGCGGCGTCCCGAGCGGCTCCGGCGCGGCCACCACCGCCCCCCCGAGGCCCGGGCTCGCGACGGCCGAGGGCTCCGTCGGCCCAAACCGAGCTGGGCGCCCGCGGCCCGGGTGACGCCTCCACTCCGCCCCCCCTCCGCACCGCCCCCGGCCCCCGACGTGGCGCCCTTCCCTCGCTTCTCTGTGCTCTCCCCGCCACCTCTCTCGCCTCTGGCCCCGGCCCCCCGCGCTCGTTTCTCCCGCAGCCTTCCCGCGGCTCCCTCCCGTCCCCCCCGGCCCCGCGCCTCCGCGCCCGCCCCCCCTCCCCGCCCGCCCCCGGACCCGTTACCGGCTTCTGTTTCTCTGGGCTGTCCTTCCCCGCTGTGAGCCTGCCCGCCTCTCGCTGTCCCCTCTCCCTCTCGCCCTCCCTTCGGCCCCCCCCCCTTTCACGTTCACTCTGTCTCTCTCTCTATCTCTGCCCCCCCTCTATCCTAGATACAACAGCTGACCTCATTTCCCGACCCCCTTCCCCCCCTAAAAGTACAACATCTGGCCCGCCCCAGCCCACAGAAGGCCCGTCCTCCCCAAACAATCAGAGGATACTCCCACCCCCCAAAAAAAGCCATCCCCCCGTTCGGCCCCGTCGCCCATTCGGCCCCGGCGACTCGGCCAGAGCGGCGCTGGCAGAGGAGTGTCCGGCAGGAGGGCCTTCGCCCGCTGCCCGGTTCGCATTCACGCAGCAGGGAGGTGGGCGGCAGCTGTGCCGGCTTCAAGGTAAGCGCCCGGCGGGGCTGGCGGGGCCGGCGGGGCGGGTGCGGGGTGCGGGGTGCGGGGTGCGGGCGGCGGGTCCCCTTCCCCACGGCGAACCCCGCGCTCTTCCCCTTGCGCCGCGGAGGGGGCGGGGTAGGGGCCGCGGAAAATGCCAAGAGAGGTGTGAGCGTCTGCAAAGGCCACTTCCTGGTCGGTGTGGGGGTGCGGGGGGGGGTGTTGCTGAAAGTTTGGGATTTGCGCCGTGCGGGGGGAGGGCCGTCCCCCCGGGGCGCTGGGCAAGGAGGGGGGCGCGGGGCTCAGAAACCAACCTGGTATGTGAACTCCGCGCCAGCGAGAGGGAGAGCGAGAGAGAGAGAGAGAGAGAGAGAGGAAAACGGGTGGGCGGGGCCAGGAGGGAGCGAGGGGGGCTGAGTTGGCAAAAGAGTCCTGCCAGACGCCACATTTGCAGGATTCCCCCCCCTGCCCACTCCCCCGTCCCTGTCCCCAACATCTCCAAGTCGGAATCTGGGGAGAGGGGCTGCTCTGGGGCTCCCAGGGGAGTGTCCAGCCCCTGCTCCGCGGGCAGATGGAAGTTTCCATACAAGGAGGGGGAAAGCAGCCCCCTCCTGGCCCCCACTGCCCCGTGCGGACTTGGGCTGGGGGTTCAGGAGGCGCCCCCCCCCCCCACATGGTCCTCTGCTCAGGGATGGAGCTGGCGGGGAGGGGAGGGGAGGGGGCGGGGGGCGTGCAGAGGAGAGAGGGGACTGGCTGGAAGCCGCGAGGGGGCGGGGGCAAAGGGGCGGGGGGAGTGGTCAGCGGGGAGGGGGGGGGGCCGGGGTGGAGCCGGGGCTGGGAGGAGTCGACTCGCACATAAAAGCCGAGGCACTGGCCAGTCTGAGCGCTGGACATTAGCTTCTCCTGTGAGGCCACCTTCCAGCTTCCTTCTCCTCCTCCTCCTCCTCCTTCTCCAGCCCAGGGACCTCCTGTCCAGCTGCAGGTAACCAGCGCTGTTGAGCGGAACCCCCGGCCCTCCGGCCCTCCGCTCCAGCCTGCCTGCCTGCCTGCCTGCCTGCCTGCACCCCGGTTCCCGGCTCAGCCCTCGGCTGGCTTCTGCCCGCTGCCTCTAGCAAGGGCACCCCCCTCTCCTCCCTGCCCCTGCCCCTGCCTGCCGCCCGCCTCGGGCACGCTCCCTCCTGGGCTCTGGGCCGACCCCGCACCACAGGGGCCGGGCTCTCGGAGGGATGGAGCGGCTTGGCCACATGGGTTCCGAGGGGGCAGCAGCCGGGAGACAGCTGAGGTCCAGGCGAGGGCAGCACCCGGGGATGGAGGGGGCGGTTCAGACCCTTCCGTGGAGCTGGGGCTCCCTTCTCATCCCGGCTCCCGGTTTATCGCATCCAGACTCCCCGGGCCCAGCGTCTCCATCCGGGCTGGGGGCCACGCCGCTGGCTGCCCTGTGCCCCCCGGTGTGGAGCCTGGGAGGGGCGCCTCTCCGGGCAGCCCACCCAGCTCTTGTGTGGGTAGCCTCGGGGTGCCCGTGGGCTCAGAGGCACCGGGCCGTGGCTGCCCCAGAAAGGGCTTGTACCTGGGGCTGCAGGGACAGGCTGGGGCCGCCCGCCTGAGGGGCTCCCACCTTCTGGACCGGGTGGGGGTGACTTGCTGAGTCTGATGAGAAGCCGAGGCCCCCTCCCAAGCCTCCCACTCCTTTCGGGGCGCACAGCCTGTGCAGGGGGGTGTGTCCTAAGACTGCCACACCTTCCAGACTGGACCGAGGAACTTGGTCTGGTCTCCAGGAGGCTTCACCTGCTCTCTCACGCTCCCCTGGCGCGGGGGGGGGGGGGGGGGAGATCCTAAAGGGACCCTGAGGCTTTGACTTTTCTGCGGCTGTTGGGGTGCCCAGGGCAGACTGGAGTTGGGGGACTGGGTGAGTCAGGAGAACAGGGCCCCCCTCCCAGAGTCATGCTGGCCATCGGATCCTTGGCCTGAGCTTTGCTCATCGACAGCCCTCCCTGAGGGGGCCGGCCGCGGGACCCCCTGAGGCTTGGTCCTCTGGGATGCTCGGGCTGCCTGGCGGTGGGGTGGGGCTGTCTGCCATCTTGGCTGGCGCTGGGAGACCCAGGAGTGGCCGCTGCCTGGTGCTGGCCCCGCCCTCATGACATCATAGGCTGGAGGCCAGGTCCCCGTGTCCAGCACTGGCCCCTGCAGCAGTGACAATGGGGACCCCCCCTCCCCACGTGAAATCACTGACCAGCACTTGCTGCCAATCAAAGGTGCTTCCCAGCGCCGCCTCAGGCGCGCCCCGCCTCCGCCTCCGTTAGAGCGACTGCGCTCCGGGGAAATCGCCCCGGGACTTGCTAAGTTTGGGGACCCTGCCCGGCCGGCGGGCGGGCGGGCGGCGGGCTCAGCCTCCTCTCTCCGCCCCCAGATACCATGGCGCTTCCAGTGGGGAAGTCGATGCTGGTGCTGCTTACCTTCTTGGCCTTCGCCTCGTGCTGCTATGCTGCTTACCGCCCCAGTGAGACCCTGTGCGGCGGGGAGCTGGTGGACACCCTCCAGTTCGTCTGTGGGGACCGCGGCTTCTACTTCAGTAAGTGGCTCCGTGTGCGGAGGGCGAGGGGAGGGGCGCACACAGCAGGTGCTCACTAAGTGCTGGCGTCCTCTGAGGGGGTAGGGGGGGCGGGGTTGGGGGGCCGGGGTGGCGGTGGAGGGAGGACTAGCCACGGAGGGTGAGCGGGGCTTTGGAGAGGGCATTTATCAGGCCCCTGCAGGGTGCTGGGCGGCATGCATACCCGCCCCCCACACACACACACACTCTCCTGCAATAAAGACTCAAAATGGAGGGTCGCTGGTCGCCCGGGGGCGGGGTGGGGTGAGCTGAGAGGGAGGCAGCTTCGCCCTCACCCGCTGTGAGCGGGGTGGTGGGTGTGGCTTGGTGCCTGACACTTTGACAATGGGCGCATATTCCTGGATGTGCCCATTGTGAAAGTTTTACCAAATTTACGATTGGATAAAAGGGGTTGGAAACCAACGGGAACAAAAGCACCTGCGGCTGGCGGGGGCGCCTGGCCCGCGGCGTCCTGGGGGCGCGGCTCCACCTGGGGGTGCGGGAGCAGGGAGCCCCGGCCCAGCTGCCCCCCTGCCTGTCACACCTGGTCCTGGCATTCCGTTCTGCAGCCTCCACTTACCCACCCCAAGAAATGGGCCCCACGTGCCAGGTTTGGCCGCGCCAAAGCCTCTCTTTGAAAAGCATTCCCGCTTCTTAAACCTGAAGCCCCTGCCTCCTGCCTGGCCTCCGCCGTCTCTCTGTCCCGGCCTCCTTTGGGGCGGGAAGTGGCCCCGTACTTAGGGCCTGGCAGCCGTTGGCCCTCACCCAGAGAGAGGCTCCCCGAAGAGGTGCTGGGCCAAGCCCCCACCCATGGGACCCATGGCGGACCCCTTTACTAGGGGCTCCTCCCCTGCCCCCACCCAGAGCCCGAGGCCGAGGCGCTGGGTGCTTCCCCTGGGGGCTGAGACTTGGAGCCTGGGGGAGCGAGGGGAGGACGGGAGGGGAGGAGGGCGTGGTTTCTGCAGGTCCTCACTCCTCTCCTCCCGTCTTCTTCTTCCTCCTCCCATTCCCACCCGTCTCAGTGTCTCGGGCTGTGGGCCGCCAGCCCCTGCTGAGCTCAGGGGGCCACTCGCGTCCCGGGACCCTGTGGTCCCGGAAGGTGGGGGTTGGACCCTTCGCCGGGCGGCCCCCCCCCCCCGAACCCACTTTCCAAGCCACCCGGGGTCCGGGGACCCCGAGGCTGTGCCCATTTTCAGTCCAGGGGGGAGGCACTGGGGCGGGGCGCCCTGCCCCCTCTCTGCGGGCGCGCGCTGACCACCCCTCCCGCCCGCAGGCAGACCGGCCGGCCGGGCGAGCCGTCGCAGCAGCCGGGGCAGTGGCATCGTGGAGGAGTGCTGTTTCCGCA